>NW_023396945.1:1799239-2153596 GCF_011125445.2 Fundulus heteroclitus | reverse complement strand
CCTTGAGAAGTGTAACTTCTCCCTCGATGGAGAGCAGATAAATCAAACAGCATTTTTGACGTTTCACTGGAAGAAATAACTCAACCTAACCTTGAATTTACTCCACCCAGATTATTATCTTGTTGGTAGGAATCAACTCTCTGCCTGAGCAATAAGCAGGAAATATTTACAAAGCTACACTGTAGTGATTCACTCAGGATCATATCGTTTAATCCGTTTATTCATACGTGACACCGGCGAACAGTTGGAAAGGCCCAGAAGTGCTCAGAGAGTGCAACGCTACCCAACATTACCCAAACATCTGAGCAGCATGTGAAGCCCATGTTGAATAAGTCCCCCACTAACCCGGCACGTCACATGTGCACAAGCGCCGACACAAAACAAGGGCACCAGGGCAGGATTTCACCCCCACCCCAACTCGCACCAATCCAACATTTCTCGTCTCTGGTGTCATAACTGCTCAGTATACTGACATCATGAGGGTCAGATTTCTCCTGTTGCTGTCAGAAATACACACGGGGAGTTCTGTTTGTGAGTCTGTAGGCTTATTTTACACAAGAATGTTTTTCTTGCGAGCATCAAACTCTCACTCGCCTGAAGGCAACACGTAGACAAAATTCAGAGAATTATTAAACAAATAAATTCAAAGTTTTGTGTTAAAGCTGTAAATGAAGTTGAAAGTCAAATTCAAAACACCAATGGAGAGTAACTGTGTTGACAACGAAGGACAATATGGCTCCATTACCGAGCTAACACTGTTTGACAATCAATGCAATGCCTAACAACTCGTCAAGACCCCTTTCTGGATTTCATAACATTCGGCCATTAAGGGACAAGTTTAATAAAATTAATGAATTCTGTGAAAAGTTTTCTTCACACATAAGGGAATGCTCTCCTGTAACCACAATTTTTTCTCGTTTATCAGCGTGAATACGCCCATTTCCGCTGATCGGACAAGAATTAAGAAGTTGCCGCTAACTTTACTGTAAACCTCAGAAAAAGAACCTAATCTTTTACAACTGTTGTACAGTACTGAGAAAAAGTAGAGCTCTTACTAAAAATGGTTCACATTTTCTTACATTAAAGAAAATGGTTGGGATTTTATATGCTAGACCGACACAAAGTGGTGAACAATTGCGAAGTAGGCAGAAATTTATAGTTTTCAATCTTTCTTGCAAGCAAAAGTCCAAAAATATGTGGTGTGCATGCATATTTGGCTCCCTTCACCCTGATACTCTAAAATAAAATATAGTGCATTTGTTTACCTTCCAAACTTACCTAACTAGTACAAACTTAATTACGGCTAATTTTCTAACTCTGGAGGAGCTGCAGGCATACACACGCCGGTGGGAGAATCTGTTAACAGGACAATTTATAAGTTGTGCAGTCTACGAATCTGGATAATATAAAAAAATAAAAATAAAAAATAAATACAGTGTGTTGCAGTTTTTTTAAGCAATAGACTTTTTGGCTGGGACTGCAATTCACTGCAGTAAAAAAACAACACCACAAATAATGCTATCCAAATAAACCACTACCTGAAAAAGAACCAAATAAACTACCCCAGGACTCCTCTTACGTTAGGTATTGCAGTCACATCGCTAAAAAGCATAAAATGACCCAATATAATCATATTTCAACAGATAATTAATTTTCTTCTCTTATAGGACTAACTGAGGATACTTTGAAACGAGTTAATCATTGTCACTCTAAAACTACATTCTTATGACAATAAAAAAAAAAAAATCTTTAATGACAATAAACTGTGCGACAGTTGCCAATCCCCACTTCCAGCAGCACAACAACCCTTAACACAGGACATATGGTATGATAAAATAATTTACCATCAAAGCACATTCAGGCGTAAAATGGCCCAGTCAAAGCCCAGAGCAGACTCCAACTGAGATTTTACGGCAGGTCATTGTATCAGCTGCTCTTCGTTCAATCTGAATTTGAGCTGTTTTACAAACAGGAATGGGCAAACAAATCTGTCTCTAGACATGCAAGGCTGCTAGAGACACACAACAGTAGTCTTGAAGCTGTAACTGCAGCAAAAGGTGGTTCTACAAGCTGTTCACGGAGGCTAAATACAAAGGCATGCCACACTTTTGAGATTTCTATCGGCAAAAGCATTTTAAAACCACGCATCCTTTACATTCCACTTAACAATGACGCATTACTTTGTGCTGGTCTATCAGATTAAACCCGAATAAAATACATTGCGACGTTTGTACCAACAAGAAAATGCTATTTTTCACAATGGACTTCTGATACTTTATTAAGTTAAGATCAGCATGAAATCAGAGCTAAAATATAACCTGCATCTCAGATGAAGTGATCTAAGCATTTGGACTGCAGTTACATTTAAAATACTAAATACAGTTTTCAGTCTGATCTGACTCGGGTTCATTAGTAATGAGAAAGAAGGCCTATTGGATTAATTAGCAACAAATATGCTGCATCATAAATGAGACGCATCTTAATGCAATATTAGGTGCACGAACGTTTTAGTGTTTGCAAATGAGCCTATTTGTGAGGCCAACACCAACCACACAGTGACGCTTTGTTCCAAGAATAACTGCACTTTACGTTTGCTGGCTTCAATCAGGTAATGTTTGGCTTAGCAAAGCGGAGCTTCAAGATTTCGCTTTAGCCGTTTTAGAAAACATTTCTCATGTGCACGTGACTTTTCTATTATAGGCAGACGCTAAAGTCATCGAGCTGCCCTTTGGCTTCTGTGATAAGCTGTTTTACAGTTTTACAGCATCACAGCCTGCAGGAGCCACACAAAAGCATGCATGCTCCGCCAAATGCACACATTGGGACACCAATTGAAGTTTTCAACATTTAGTCACATTGCAGTCAAAAACCTCTGTATATTTTATGGGGTGTCAAATGATACAAAAGGTAAATTATTCATCTATTATTATCATTTCTTTTTTTTTTTTATAAAATCTAAAATGTGTGGCATGTCTTTGGATTCAGTCCCTTATTGTCATTACTTTGCAGAACTTTGTTAGACAACAATAACAAGTCATTTTTGGACACATACCAGCTATGCACAACGAGTGATTGAAAAGTATTCTATCAAAAGTATTTTATCAAGTATTGTTGATAAAACACCTGACGCCCAGTCAGATTGGATGGGAAGCATGTGCAAACATCAGTTTTTAAGTCTTGCCACAAAATCTCAATGGGATTTAGCTGTGGGCTTTGACTAGACCATTGTAATACAGGAAGGGGCTTTGATCTAAACTTTTCCATTGCAGTTCAGGAAGTATTTTTATGCTTGATGCTAGAAGGTGAACCTCTGGCCCACTCAAGTCTTTTCCAGCCTCTAACAGGTTTCCCTTCTGGGTATCTCTGCATTTAGCTTCAACTCTGACCAGCTTCTGTGTAAATGCTGAAGAAAAGCATCCCCACGACATGATGCTGCCACCACCGTGTTTCACTATGGGGATGATATGCTTAGGGTGACACTTTTCCAAAGACAAATAGGATGTTTTGTGGCTTCTATTTAATAACACCAACAAAACATACAAATCTTTGTGGTTGTAACAGAACAGAATTTGACTGAATACTTTAGCTAGGCCCTGTGGGCACCATGACACGAAGAACTGCAGACATGCAGACGCGACAGGGTCCAAAAACCTTCTTTTATTAACCGATACATTTATTGGAACCCAATAGAAAAAATAAAATTGAATTACAGAAACTGAACCCAAATAGGGAGTGGCCTCACGGCAACAAAAGTTCAAAAAGATTCCATGATTTCTTAAGAGCTCCCATCGTTGTCCATTGATTTTTCCCAGAAACAACCTTGGGTAGTTCTTCAGCGAGATTAGTAAACAATTAACTGAAAGATTAGCGAGCAACCACTTGTGAGACCTGGGCGAAGTTAAATCAACATATGCGTCACAGGACACACCGCCTCTGGAGACAGCATAGTAATAATACTTTTTATTAATACAGCTTTCCAAATAATATTTATAGCTTTAAACATCTCTAGGTTTGATCAGTTTGCAGTGCAGTCACTAATGAGAGAGCAACCGCAAATAATACACAACCCGTATGAGAGGACACCAGGGACCTGATCAGTCAGAGCTCAGTTTCTGATGTTTGCCATGGTTGAGTATTCACCAACATGTACAGTAAAGACGGGCTCACCTTGCAGCCCTCACAGGCGTGAACTCCGTAGTGGTACCCCGAGGCTCGGTCAGAGCACACACGACACTCCAGGTTGAGCGCCGAGGACGAAGACAGGAGCTCCTCCTGGGTCGGAGCCACCCCGTAAACAACAGAGGACGGGCTGGACGCTGGCGTCAAAGCGTCTGAAAAACACAAGCAGTAGACGTGTCACTGTGTTAGAGCTCAGGGTTGAGTTCATACCTTTTTATCGAGAGCAAAATTAAACACCTGATCCTTTTCTGAGCTGCCGCTGCACTACACAAAGGGCCACCCCGACAACAACACTCTTCCTTATAGAAGATGTTACCAAGTGAAGAAGGCCATTGTCAGTATCAGTGAAGAGTAAGCAAGTGAAAACGTGTGAAAAGCTTCTAGAAAGGAAACCACATTTTCCACAGCTGCACATAAGCTGTGACAACTGAGGGGTTCAGACCCCAGCAGGTAACAGCAAGCTGAACCTATTACAGCAAAGCTAGATGGAAACTCTGTCAAGTTACTAAATGTGGTGCATTTGTTTTCCCTTATTAGACTACTGCACTTGTGCGTGCTTTCTATAAAAACAAAAAAGTCAAAAGTATGACTGTTTTTTCCTAAATACCAAATAGAGTGGTTTCCTTTATGGGAAACTTAGCAAAGTTCCTTTTGTGTCTAAAATGCACTTGTTTAGTTTCAACGCCTATTTGCAGACACTTATGAGTAATATTTGTGGCAAAGCAGAACAAAAGGTGTTCTCTAGAAAAAGAATCCATTTTGGCTGCTGTGGTTTTGCAGGGTTCCTGTTATCATACATAAAAATACACCTTCAGCTTTAAACATTCAGGAAATGAATCCTATTCAGCAACTAGTTCTGAGGAGAGAAATTCTGACAGCTAGGGCACAAACATGCACGTGTCCGATGCTACGCAGCAACCAGATAATCTAATCGTACAATATTGGAGATTCACAGTGAAATCGAAAACTTTTCACTTCACCAGTGGGAAACTAAAAAACAGGTATTTTTCTGAATGACCCATGTCCTGGTCAAGGTAACAACTGTGTGTGTGGAACTGGTTTTAATGACAGCAAAAAAAAAAAAATCAGAGAAAGCACAGAGATTTAAGACGCTATGTTGTGCATCTTCAGTTTCATTCTTTAGCGCTTCAGGAAAGTCTGATTGAGTAAAGCCAGCTGTGCAGACGTCAACCAATAATATAATATAATATAATAACTAGTAAAACTGCACTCAGCTCACTGCACCGCTGCATCATTGTCTCAATCAGTCCGCTAGTTTCTAATGTGTTCAGATGTGTTTTCTATACTGCAGACTGATTTTTATTACTGCATTATTGTGTTATCGTATTATTTTATAAGTGAGCATTGTACGGTGTGCACAAACCTGGCAAACAAAGACGATTTTGACTCTGCTGTTTTACAGCGACTGCTCTCGCACACAGTGTGATGTCACCTCTGATCTTCATATAAATAATCAATTAGAGTGAATAATAAAATGGCCTAAAATCTCCATCGGCAGATCGAAGTGAAAGAAAAAGAAAAAATACTTCAGATCAGAAATTAGCCACAAAACTCTGACAGATGTATTTCTACGTCAGGGGCGTCTGAACGTGTAGCCATGAGGGCCAAAATTGTGAAGCTGAAAGCACTCGGGCATTCTGAAAGCATTCTGTTTTTTGTCTTTGAAACATGTTAATCTGCATCGACGGCCTCTGTTTGCAGTCCAGCTCTCCTCTAAACGATAAAATCATTCACAGAGCCACACTTGGACACACATATCAGCATTTTTTCCCATAATTAACAGAAATATGGGAAGAAGCTGATCTCGGTGGTGGTCCTAGACCAGATGTACAAGGGGAGGCTCAATAGGCCGAAGCTAAAAGTGCAACACCTTTATTTTTAAGTCATTGTTAAAGTGAAACTATAAAAGTAAAAAAAAACAAGTCAATCCAAGAGACCAATCAATTATGGTTTCTGTGCAAGCGCATAACCTCATAAGAAATTGATTTAGCATTATGTCTTAAGTACAGGGGACATAGAAGGGGCCAGGACCAGCCCCTGTTGGCCCCCGTCTAGAACCGCCCATGGCCGATCTTGTCAACACAAAACATACAAGAAATTGAGCAATCACCTCAAGGTATTTGAAGTGAACCTAAACCTGAGATTAGCTCAACAAGTGAAAGCATTTACTGTTTTATTTCATCTCAAGAAACGAAAAAAAACAACAGTCTTTGAAATTCAAAGACTGTGGACCTCTTTCCCCAAACAAAGACCCACTGTTTGATCATAGTAACTATTTATTTTGAGATCTTAGCATGCTGGCTGTTACAGGCATTCGAGTGTTACGCAGGAGTAACGACGATCGGGTCACAAGCCTGACCACAGTCATCTATTTACACCACCTGAGCGGGGACATGGTTGGCAGAACCCCCTTGGTGCACATAAAGCACCGACCAAGTGGTACAAAACAGCGGCTCTAAGTCAAGCCACATGAGTTTAGGTGAGTGACGCCAGGCTGGGGATAAGCAGCGTTTGGCAGCGGGTTGCGTTCCAGCCTCGTGCAAATCCACGTTTGGTCTGAGCAAGGACACGGTGACCATGCCAGCTCCACTTCTGCCCGCGTCCTTCACCATCTCGGCAATGCTACATCATAATAAACGCTAAACACCTTCTGAGCGACATTTCCATGACATCAGAAACATTTCTGCCATTGCTTCCACTGTCAACACTGTATTCCCTGGCTTATGCTAACCTTACACCTACATTGTACTGACAGCTTTTCCCCCTCAATTCACATTTTCTTTTAAGACAGACATTTGCCAGACTTCCATGTCTTTGAATAGGGGAACACAGCGGCAAAGTGGATGCTTCCTGAGAGACCGCGCAGGGTGGCAGAGGAATGTGTGAATTCCTCACTGAAGAAGGGGCAGGAAGAAAGAGTAAACGACGAGAAAGGGTGCTGTGAGCACAGGGAGCCAAATAGGTCCCAGACAGTGGTCGATGAGTCAAATATGCAGTAAACTTTGGATCGACAACAATTTACGCATCCCTTTGCTACAAAAAAGGCTGACTGTTTTATTTGTTTAATTAAAATACTGGATGCTTAAAAAATGGCTAATCCTGAGCCATATACAAAAAAGTTTTAGTTTAAAAAGATGTTTTTCTTTTTGGCCCGCAGGTACTTTTGACTCCACTTTTGGCCCACGTAACAGAAGGTTTGGACACCACTGGTATAAGAAAACAAAAATACATGCGAGATACCAACAGGAACAAGGGGAAAGGGACCAGCAGAGGAACTCGTCAGGTAAATCAGGAAAAGCCTACAACTAATCTACAGTATTTTTTGGACCATAAAGTGCACTGGAGTATAAGGCACACTGTGAATTAACGCGTCTATGTTAAATTTTTTTAGATTTACTTTTGTTTGTATAACCTTTTTTAAAGCCATGCATCATTTTCTTTCCTTACTTTGTGTTGGCCTATCACATAATAAATAAAATCCAAATAAAACACAATGCAGTTTGTGGTTTAAACCTGACAAAATGTGGAAAAGTTCAGTGGCTATCAACGACTTAAACATTTGGACGTTTTACCTAGAATGCTGGAACCTTCGGATCCATTGTGTGAGGATTGGTACTCTGGGACGTCGAGGGAGCTGATGGCATCCTCGTCGATGGACGTGGGGATATCCTGAAGCGCCTCCATGCTGCCCATAAAATCGTCATCACCACACAGTGGGCCATCCAGCACAGAGTCCTCCAGGGGAGACGGGGGGTGGTAGTGGCTCTCCATGTCGACCATTGTGATGGAGGAGCGTGCTGGTGGCACCGCTAAACATCAGACTAAAGGAAAGAAAAATGATTTAGACGGATGAAAAAAAGACAAGCACATAACAAAAGAAATCTGGCTTTAAAGTTAATCTCTCCCATTGCATGGTTAATTGGGTTTTTTCTTTACTTTAGTGAGTTACAGGGCAAATTTAAACATGAATAACTGCCTGTATCAGATTTTATTAAGCCCAAAGTCCACACCAAGGTTCACATGTTGAACTTTTTGATATAAGAGCCAGTGAATTACAGTGTGGTACCATGATAGGAGGCCACCTGTGCAAAAATTACAGGTGTGAATGTACTCACTACTATATATACGACAGTCTACTGCTAGTGGTTTTCTAATTAATTGGAAACCATTGGGAAGACCAGGAACTCAGCTTCATAAAGGCCACGCAAAATCCACTGGACTTTAGAGGGGTGGAAAATCTGTTCTTTGGGTTGCCTCTCTGTCTGGACGAGTCAGCGAGCCAGACCTTCCTCTTCCAACATCAGTGTCTGACCTTACAAACGCTCTACTTGAAAAGTGATCAAAGGTTTGCGCAAACCAAAGCCTAAACCTGGTTTGACAAATCACCAGACCCAGCAGAGTGACTCAGGAAACATGAGCATTAAATGAAAAGTTCAGAATTAAAAAAAATGAGGTTCTGCAGATGCATTATAAGCAGTTTATAATTTCTTTAGAGTGCTTAACTATCATAGGGGCTTTATTTTGTACAAATCCACATTAGCACTGGTCCTGGTGGTTTGAGCTAACAGCTAGTGACGAGAATTCATAGCAGCTAAAACAAATTCAGCACCCATTATGTATTTCAGACCATTAAATGGTCCAATGGCAGGCAGACTAATAGTCACAATGTTATTATTATCAGTATTAACACCACAGATTGATGATAATTCTGGCCTAATAAGTAAGACTGATGCCATAAGTGCTCAGCCACACCAGTTGGTGAACACAGAGAAATCTAACTTCTAACAATGGTTTCATATAACCCCAAAACCCAGCTGCAGTGCTGTACTTCTCCTAAATACTGAAAAGATACAATATCTACACGGTCAAGTGTGTCAAAACACAGATGCCAGTTAGAATGTGGAGCTGATACACAATGCTGCCATGTAACACTTTCTATGACAGAACATAATAAAATCTGGGTCTTACCATGTCTGCATTTTAAGAAATATAGCCAACACATCATGTACTTAACATGTACTTAAAGAGTCATTAAATAATGGATGTCTTAAAAAAATAAACAGAAGAACTACTGTGAAGTCATACAGAAAGTGATCACTTCAGTTTATTGCTCCTACATGTGGTTCCACGTGTTGTTGAATCATGTTCTGTGATTTCTTTCTCTCTTTTTAAACATGTTTTATCCATTGAACCTAGTTTGAGTCAAACATATATTAACAGAGTGTAATGTGTTCCATGTTTTGTGGTACTTCTCAGCTAATATGACAGTATGACTGTATTTTGACATGCATGTCACTGGGCCAGCTAAACGTTACAGAGAGCAATGGAAGTCCATCAAGAATAGAAATAGTCTATAATAGTCTCATAATAATTAAATGTAACCCATCCGCAAACATCTGCATATGAACTACGTCAGTGATAGTGAGCATTAATCTATTTTCATCAGGCACAGCAAGGAACATAACATTAGAGAAGCGTGAAGCAAAATGATTGTGTTGACAAAACGACAAAGCAAGTGCTGTCTGTTCCCTGCCATTCCTCACATTAACACGTGAACACCTTTAAGTGAACCTTATCTTGACCTGGAATTTGTTGCACAGTACTGAAAAGAGAAGAGAAACAAAATCAGACTTATTGTCTCAAGCTCAAAACTGTAACAAAACAGTATTCTCAAATAAATAGAAATGCTCGGTTCATTGTGAAGCTTTGACCTGCTATCCAGACTGTGACAAACAATCTGCAGAGTCTGCAGAGAGGATCGATGGGACCGATCTTCCTTCATCTAAGACTTGTACAGGTCTAGGATCAGAAAAAGAGCCACTAACATCTCTGCAGAACCCATACATCCTGCACCCAAACTTTTAAGACTTTTACCTTCAGGTTGGCACTACAGAGCGCTATTTGCCAAAACCAGGCATCACAGAGACAGTCTCCTCCCCCAGGCTGTCTCACTAATGACCACCTAACAGAGTTGTCAGACTGATACAATGCTTATTTGCACCTATTCATCTTTTATTAAAAATGTAGATATTCAGATTTATAATAAAAAATATTTCCTTTTCCATATTTTATACTTTATGTTATTGTGTGCGTTTGTGTATTGTACTAGCAAAGCGGAACTAAAGTCAAATTTCTTGTTGTATGACGCAAATGGGCAATTAATTCTGACTCATCTTTTAATATTGATTAGCGTGTTAGCATGGTTAGCGTTACTAACAATAAAAGTTGGTTACTCTGTGTTCTCCATAGACAATGTAGTGAGTTTTTAGTCTGAAGTTTCCAAAAAGATGTCAACATTTCTAAGTCCAGCATCTCTGATGACAGAGACAATGGGAGAATTTTTTTTTAAAAAAACTTAATTTTGACACACTCCTTCTGCTATCCACCTGAATTCAGGTAATTTAATGTTTTTGCCATTTCGACCAAAAGTCAAAAGTTGACATCCGGTGGAAGACAGCTACTTTTTACATCCAGAAAACTGGGCATGGAATGGCCAAAACTATTACAACATAACAGCAAATGAGAAAAATAACCAGCACCTGCTGCTGCTTAATCCTTCAGGCAAAAGGCTGAACGAAGAGCAGACAAGCCTCCAAAAACAGTACATCTTCTTTTAATATAGGTTTTTACAGCTGAATGCCACCCCCGACTTCATTTAAAAACACCCAAATGCGACTGGACATAGCTCCTTTTAAATCTCCAACTTCCACAGCATTGGCCAGCTTATTACCTATGGAACACAGAATGTGTCTGTAGAGGTATAAGGACGGATTGGGAACTACAGGTCAAAATGAATGTTGATTAGCTTTAAGCTACCTTAAATGTACAGGCTAGAAGAAAAATGACCAGGACAGTGGCATGCTAAGATTAAGGAAACATGAAGTGAATGTGGCCACATACATAAGGAATAATAGGTATAGTCTTTTTTTATCAACATAGTTGGTAGATATGAAATATTTAGTTTATTTAGCTTTTTGGAAAAAATGGGAAACCGCGCGGCAACTTGGAATGAGTGCACAGCAAATGGTTAGCATAACACTTTGCAATCAAGCAGACAACAGCTGGCTATTTTTTCTTTTTGAGCAAAATCCAACTTTAGTGCACATTTTCTCTTAAATACAAGGAAGCCTGAAATTTCAACAGCCAGGCTGCTCACCATTATACCGCATTTACCTGTATTTCTCAATAGAAGCAGTGTTAGCTAAAACTAAATGTCTTTAGTATGCCGTACCCAGCACCTAACTTGGAAGGAGCATCTTTTTTTATACATTTGCTTAAATAACCACCATCTCTTTCTAATACTGCCTCAAGGGAAGTAAAATTAAACTGCATCTTTTGTACGTTTTAACTAACATTTGGAAGCAAAATAGTATGCACATGTAATCAACCGAATAAATGAGAACGTCGTGGTGGTAAACGACCACCACCACAACTACAGTTCTTATACCATCAAGATCTGGATGAAACTTTTTGCTTTGCAAAAGTATTTATACCGTTTGAAAATTCCCTTTTTTTAAAATCACATTTTAGAACCATAAACATTGACGCATTTATTGAAAATTTGATTTGACAGAGACTGAAATAGCTTAAAACGTGCTTTGCTCTAAAGCATTGCATTATAGCTATTCCTCTTCGTTTAGGGGTATTGTCCTACTGGAAAATGGATTTTAAAGGATTTCTCCCTGAATGATGGGGCTACCACCTAACCTGACGCCGCCAGATAGATTTGCTCCGCATATCCATCTGGAAACCTTCCGTTGAAGTAATTTTGGGAAGGGGCGAAAATACTGGTTAGCTGATTGGCCTATGTTGGTGATAGACGGGCCAAATGAACCAATCAGATTCGTCGTCGCTCTGTTACGAGCGACGACGAAAACACAACAACAAGCCAAGCTGCTCTTGCTGCTGCAGGTAAAGGCTCGTTAGCTCAGCAAAGAAATAGTCTGTAATTCCGATAAAACTTGCTCGATAGCCACGCTAACGCTAGTTTCATTGGCTGAAGCCGCCATGTTCTTTAGGCTGAACTGTCGCGCTTCCCGTTGCGTCACACCTCAACCCGCCTCAAAGCCAACGCTGATTGGACGTTCGTTTGGTGAACGGCTCCAAATTTTCTTTAACGGAGGGTAGCCAGACTGATCTGCGAGTGAAACCTTGAAAGCTCGCGAGATCAGGATGGTCTCACGAGGCTAGCTACCACCATGTTTGACAGTGGGGGTGTTTCATCTGATGTAATTCTGCCGCATCAGTTTAAACAGGGGTGAATGCTAATGCTCGCTAGATTCTAGATTTTCATTTGTATAAACAAAAATTGAAAACCAGGAATAATAACCTCCTCTACGTTGGTTTGATCTAACACGAAATCCCAAAGAATGTTATAGACAAAATAAGGGGGGGGGGGTGATTAAAAGGGGTGTGAAAACTTTGGCACAGGAAAAACTGACATTGGTTCATAATAATGCTTTTCACGTGAAAATCCTACTAAACACATGTTGTTAAAATGTTGTTAACAGATGCCACGCAGCCATTAGATCACGGCCTAAGCTAACCTCATGTTTCCACCAACACGCAAAGGAATGTAAACACACAAAGACTCAGAGATTAGCTGGAGTCTGGAGAGGTTTAGTGGACAGGGTTTGAAGAACAAAGACACACATAGAGGGGAATGTCACCTAATGTCATTTAGTATGAGGACAATAAGTAATTGGTTATGGTTACGAAAAGCTTTTGCAACACAGGAGACCTCTGAGTGCCAACCCAGCCAAGCCTGCTCAGGGCACTGGGCATATTGAAGAGCAAGGTCGTGCCATTGGCATTTGTGTGAGACGGATTGGGGTTTAGGGCCTAAAGGGTTCCGAGGAGCAATGCAACCTAAGCGATGCCAAAAAGAAAACATCTAATAAGTTAAAAACCAGAGGTGAAAGGGCTGATTGGGCCCCTTAAAAAAATAACTTATCCACAACGGAATCATGTAAAAACAAACAAGCAAACAAACAATAAAAAAAATCCACACAGATTCCTACGGAGAGTTTACTGACAGATTTAGTAAATTTGTTGTTAGCAATCTCTTGCGATAATCACCCTGCTGTCTGTGCAAGCAAGGACTAAATAACCCAACTAGTCTGATTGGTTTCTGCTTAGCATTATCGCCCAGCCCCCATAAGACTCACATAAAGACAGACAGGTCCTGCAACAGCTATTAAACTCGACAGCAGATAAAAGTAGCTTGAATGTGACACTGGAATGTCAATAGCTGTTTCGTTCCCCAGAACAAAACGACAGCACAAAGCTTTAAAAACTAAACATGTTTTTGCTGAGGAGACTATACCGTCAGTCTAAAGAGTAATTGTTGATTACTGTGAACCCTCCATACAGATGGCCATATCTCTACAGATGTTTGATGAGTATAGATTATTTCATCATCTCCAAGGACGATAAATTTAAGGCGTAATTCTGAACTACTTTTCACTGGCACGTATTCGTTGAAATCTAAAAACCTGCCAAATGAATGAACTACATACTCACTATGGTAGATTGCTACATCTTCTTGAGATTGAGAAGTAAAAGCAACGCAAGCACTGTTATTTACTTTTTATAGGAAACACGGAAAGTTGTAAAAAGCCTAGAACGCGACCCAACGTCCAAAATCCTGGATTTTCTTGCTTCATCAACCTGAGCTGAATCAAAGTATCTAATCAAAACATTTAATTGAAAACCAAACATCCAAGCCTGAGACGAACAACCAGAATATTTAAATTGCGAGCTTGTCCTGTGAGCGCTGGGGCAAAGATAACACTTTTTGGCAAATGAGAAAAGACAAAAGACACATTGTAAACACAATCACCTTACCTTAGTTAATCAAAGACTTGACGCTTCCCACACAACGCAAGTCGCTGACAGCGTAACATCTAGCTTTTTAGAAAGGTCTGTCCGATCATTCACTGTCGCTCCATATGTCTGAGTGCAGCAGAGTACCAAAAGTTAATGTTTAAACCATCTATCTTGTGGCCTGAGTCCCGACAGGCCTGTTAGAGGAAGGACCCCGAGGGACAAAACAGAAGGAACATGGGCCGATGGGGCTGTCCATGTGTCTGAAGAGTCCGCACTCTGAGCTCACCCTGGAGGGTAAACATTCAACCGAAGCCTTATCACTTGGCTTTGATATACTGGCAGCAGGCCTTTTATTGTCGTGGAGACTGAGCAGAGTACAGCCAGAGTAATTGTCACTTGGCTTTATTATTTGTCTTTTGTGACAAGTGAGCCACATGTTAAAACAAAAAGTGATGATATCATCCTTAGCACAGGAAATTGACCTCGTTAGTTGCCCAATGTCCGTTTAACTGTATGGCAATAAGCTAATGATGTTTCATCTGAAGATTACTGCTGGTCATTTAAATTATTTTTTTTAAAAACCTGACATTTCAGTCATGAATTACACAAATTAATTTTATTTTCAAGGATTAAAAAAATGGAAGATATCTGAAGACAAGGAATCGACGCCCTTATTTTTATAAATTGAACAAACGAGCCACTATCTGGTTATTCATTAACCACACATAATTTATGAAACCAAAGGAACCAAAGACGGCACGGAGCAAAGATCAACAAAGTTAATACGGAGCACTACAAGTAAACAGTGAAAAAAAAACCTCCTCAGACTTTAAACACATCTGTGGTGTCTGACACCTTCTCGGTTTTAGCCTATTTTAAGCACAACAGCCGGGGAAACTTAGCCGAAGTCCAGTCGCGTGTTCTGTCTTGGTTCACCTCATAAAAAAGGTAGGTCTAGTGTGTGTTAACGGAAAGAAATGATGTAAGAGGTATATGCACAGCACGGAAGTGGTGACTGTGTGCTTTCATCTGTAATCAGCTGGCCGCACATACCGTTTGTAGTCGCTACGTTACACGCCGGAGCCGCAAAGCTCTGCCAGCTGATATGGGACGTGGTGATTGGTTCACTTTAACCCTGATCTCTAATTCGTTCCTTTCATAAAGCACACAAAGAGCCCAGGAAGTTGTTTTATGAAAGACGGTAAGTGAAGGTAAGTGTTAACCTTAGAGCCACCACACACAGCCATATCCAGAACAAGATCTACAACTGCAGCGCTTCTTGTGTTAAGCCACTCCTTAAAACAGAGAGGTCAGAATGTCTCCCCTGGGCTGAGGAGAAAAATAACTGGACTTGTCTTTTCAGAAGGAAATAAAGTAAACGCTGCATTTCACTTTGGAGATCAACTTTTGAGTCGAGAGCCTGGAGGAAGAGCCAGGTGATGTCCTGGAGTTGGTTAACTGTATTTTCCAGAACTCTATCAGACCATCCTTCCCCCCCTCATGAAAAGCTTTAGGGAGATGCTGGATTATTTCTCTGCAGAACTTGCTAAAACTGACAAAAGTACCAAGTCCTGCTTTACTGACTATAGTATCACGCTTCTTGATAGACCGGCGCACTCTCCAGACCTACGCCAGCCCCAGAGAATCACAGGAGTATTGCCACAATGAAGATGAGAGCCACCAGACACATCAGTGCAAACCAGTGGAAGGCCATAATAAAAACAACTTGGACTTGCTTAACCCCTCAGCAGGCTGATTTCTTTCAGGCCATGCAGCATTGGTGCAGTAATCCATGTAAATGGAGCCTAAACCAAGTATTGATAGCATACACAGTACAGGGCCATATCTTTATGTGTTGTCTTACTCAATAACAGTTTTTTGGAGAATTGCAACTTCATCTTTTCATTACTTGTAATCCAAACTCAACAAAATGAACGGAAAGAAATGCTAGAAAGGTATCCCTCTGAATTGAATTACTGAAATTATTAACCTTTTCAACAATATTTTGATTTATGGACAAGCACCTGCATATGGCAGGGATGGATTTTATGAGAAAACCATTCAAAATATTACTCACACTTCCTTTTTTAAGTTGAATTTTAAAAATACACTCAAACACGCTGTCAAAAAAATTTGCAGAATCATGACATATAAGGGCCGCAAAACTTTGTTTATCAAATCTCGGCCCGTCACATAAATCCACTCGCTGGTCTTAACCTCAACAACGTGTGCGTTTTAAAGAGATTAGCTGTCGTATTGGCTGTCAACATGACCTGCATCCACCGTTGCCCAAAGCAGAGAAACGGTGAGTTACATAAACGCCCGGTGGACCCTGACCTCAACACTGACAACGTGTTCACTGCCCAAATGATATTAAATGTTCTCGCCCTGACGCTGTGAGCGTACGACCTGACCAGGCTGTCAGAGCAGAAGGCCGCGGTGGGACGGTGTCAGGTTACCTGAGAGGTCTGTGGTGACCTGGCCCCCTCACGCTGCCTGTTTATAGCACATCATTACGTGGTGGAAAGTTGGCCCGCATGTGTCACTTTTGTGGACTCAAAACAGACAAATGAAAATCTGTAATTACCCTTTATCAAAGGGTAGGAAATGTTTTTTGGGGGTGGCAGAACACGCGGCACGTGGTTGTTTGTTCGAGGGAACCAGGTGTCTCAATGCAAATAAAGTGGGAAATATAACACAAAGACTGATTTAAGTGTCTGGAATGACCAGCCTGTCCTCAGTGACCCAGAAGCCTCAGCTCAGATTCAGAGACGGGGGGGGGGGGGGGGGATCTTGCAGGGATCCAAATGTTTCACAACCCCAAACAGGATCCTGAAGAATCCATTAGAATTGTAGAATAAATCTGTCCAGGTCCGACCGGTTTATATGTTGCCATTTTCATGAATGTCTCAGAAGGTTGTCTTCAATCCAAAGAAGTCCACAATTA
This sequence comes from Fundulus heteroclitus, assembly GCF_011125445.2. NCBI lineage: Eukaryota > Metazoa > Chordata > Actinopteri > Cyprinodontiformes > Fundulidae > Fundulus > Fundulus heteroclitus. The sequence goes on along the minus strand of NW_023396945.1, from coordinate 2,136,621 downwards.
TATGTATTTTTTTGTTTTAGAAAGAGAATAAAGATTTCATGAATTTCAAACTGTCCTTTACATATTTCTTTCACCGACCTTTTGATGATTATCTTGCAAAAACACACAGACAGTCATGGTGTGGAACCAAACGCAGCAGCATCTACGGCTTTTGTTAAGAAATCAATCACAAACTGAAGTTAGCCAGCTACAAGATGCAAGGCTGTAAGCAGCAATTGGTTTGTATCTAAATATAAGACAATAAAAACAGCATATTTTTCTACTTGAAATACAAATAGTTTGTTTAACATCTTTATGATTCTGCAGTATTTTTTTCCCCCTCAAGGTATTTTATTGGCTAGGATTTGGCTGGTATAATATTGTTAGCCAAAGCCCAGCTCTGCTATATGCAACCATGTGCAGCCATATTTTCCTGCTCAACTGTTCTAACTGAGATTAGGTACCATAAGCAATAGACAACTTATTGGGTCTCAAATGGTAAAGGATTCACCCCTTTTTATACGAAAACCTGTGCTGCCTGACACTTGAATGATCCCACCACAAATCTGCCTTGATTCACGCTTCCCATAGTTTAATATCAAAAGAAGTCCTAAAATTAGAACAGAGACATTATGAAAATAAAACAAAAATGTTTCTCTTTTGAGAAATGTAAAACTCTAGGTTGCTGAGATGGAAAGTACTCTTGGTTGAGAAAGCTTAGAGAATTGCAAACAAATGTCAGAGGTAAAAGTGATCAGATGTAAAAAAAAAAAAAAAAAAAAAAAAAATCCCAAATACAGTGTTTGGTAGAAAACCTTGGAAAGTTTTAGTTATTTAAATGTGCCCTGAGAAATTAGCTTGACTTTCCAATGAGAAACATTTTACTGATTCTTCATAACTGTTCTCACTAGTAATACCATCTACTGCCAGCAGGACTACTTCTAAAAACTCCATACACATACCCTAACATGTTTGCTGCAGTTTTGACCCCTGCTCTTTGCAGATGTTTGCCCAGATGTTTAGTTTTAAAAAAAAAAAAGCCTCAACACCTCAGTTCTGTGCTAAGCGCTGGCTGCTCCTTTGCCAACTTTTTTTCTAAACAGATTTCAAAATCAGTCTGACGGGTCAAGCGGACCACCGTTACAAAACCGTCCTGAAGTTCATCCAAGCAATAAACTTCGGAGTGAAGAAAACCGCAGCAAGCTTTATCGGTTGACAGATGTAGGGCTAAAGTTACATGGATGAGAGTAGGGACTGCTTGTTTTTGACCAGACTGACAACCCCATAAAAACATTTTAACACCTAGAATCTTTAGAAAGCATCACATTTCATCAGTATAAGTGATTTCAATTAAAGAGATAAAACTAAATATATATAATAGTTTATGGCTCCCCATAATGCTTTTGTGTCCCACCTCCGAATGTTCTAAAAAGAACCTCAGCTTTCAAAACACGGTGCATGATTTGCATAGACGTTTGTTATCGAGAAGGTCTGCGACACAGCGATAAATCAATGTGTTTTCAGCAGTCCTCTGGGTGCATGGAAGGGACAAAACAGACAAAAAAAAAAAAAGAAGAAAGGCTCTTAAATTTCACAAACCAGCTATAAAGAATTCCATGCACTGCTGAACAACAACAGAGTAGGAAGCGCCCGATTGGCCCGATGTCTAAAACAAAGACAAAAACAACACGAAGCACAGATTTCTCTTTTCAAAGACAGCTGTGTGTATCTTGTTTCATTTTCCAGCATGACGCTGGAGCACCGAGTTCCCCCTCTCTAGCTGCCAAACCGGCCTACGTGTTTGTAGAGAGGCATGCAGCACGCAGGCTCGGTGACAGAAAAGCACTAATTTGCCACCCTGCTATGTTCGCCGAGCACAACAAAAAGGCCAAAATGTTCTTGCACACTCAATGCATGAAAGCAGGAGCCGTCATTAGTCCGTTCTTGAACGAGGAGGCTACAGTCCGAGGATAAACTTGCTGAGTCGGCTATAAAATATGACTTATATTTTACAGCAGTACTGAAATGATTACTTTAACTGAAAGATGAAAAAAAACAAAGCCATCATTGCACAGACTCAGTTTCTGATCTCTTTCTATGATGACATGAATTCATTTTATTGGGATTTTACAAACACAACGTAGTGCTGAAATTCTAAATTGGTGGGAAAAAGATACATGGTTTTTGCAAATTTAAATCTGAAATGTGTGGAATGCATTTGTATTTAGTCCTGAGTAGACACTTCAGACTCACCTTCCTCTGTAAATGCAGATGCACGTCTTTTGAGGTACATCTGTACCGGCTTTGTACATCTACAGACAGATTTCTGTGCAAATTTTTGTGCAAATGCTTTTGCAAAATAGCTCACGCCAGGTTCACACGGCGAGATAATTATGTCCAATTTCTGCACCGATCCTCCTCTTCCGGCAATCTTAAGGACGCCCCATTTATCGTGATTACTCCAGAGATAATCTTACGAGACGTCCCTGCTGTGTGTGGTGTGTTGGGAGTGATCTAGGAAGGACTAACCAGACCGCTTCGGCCTCATCTCAGGGATATTCAGCATGTTGGCCCGATATCCTAGGGTATGTGATGTCCCCTGAGGACAAATGAGAACGCCGCCTGTTAAATGTGACGTGCAGCCAATCAGAAAGTGACATGAGAGAAACCTGTAGGAAAAAAAACCCCACATAACTCACCTCTATATCATAGTGCAGCAAACGTGGAGCATTCTCCACTCCTTTAACCGGCGCCTTTTCAGTTTGTAATGTTTTTTTTTCTCTGCTATAGTTTGTCTAGACCGTCGTCATGTTCTCCCTTGTCGGCAATGTTTATTTACCCTTGATCTTGAGAGGATTCCTTTCTGACATCTGAATGTTCACGTGTGAAACCTTTTGTGGAAGGCGTGTTGTGCTTGCTGTGTGGCCCGTACATCACAGACTGTACGAACAAACGTGTTACATCTACTACTTCTTTTAATCATCGTGTGTGGGACGGCCTCTCGTTTGACAGCTAACCGACAATTTTAACATCTTGCCGTGTGAACCAGTCATTAAGTTCGGTGATATTGGACGGAGAGCAGCAGTGAAGAACAATTTCCGAGTCAGTTTTGCCAAAGATTCTCAATTGGATTAAGTTCAGGACTTTGACTAGGACATTCTAGCACAGCAATGCCTCTGTAGCTATGGCTGTATGTTTAGGGTTATTCTCCTGCAGAAGTTGGAACCTCTATCCCAGTCTGAAGTCATTAGCAGCTTAGGGCTGGGCGATACGGCTAAAACTTACATCACAATATATTTCTTGATTTCAGTCGAAACAATATAATTATGATATCAATATAAACAAAATAAAAGCCTTAGACAGACTGCAAAGAATGCCCAAGACAGATGCTTGTACAACCTTATAATGATTATTTTACCATGTTTATAAAACTCCTCCAATATAATGTTGTAGAAAGCATCCCTACAGAATGATGCTGAGGACTTTTCACAGTGTGCACGGTGTGTTCAGGGTGTCTCCACAATTGTCTAGTTGACAACTCACAGGCAACCTTTTATTTTTTTACTTTTTTGTTATCAAAAAAAAGCAAAAAGCAATTTTAACGCTTTTTGGAGGCTGCTCAATTACAATGTTAACTAACTTTTAAATGAAGAGAAGGAAGCGGTCTGGTTTTTGTCAAATAGGGATCTGTAGATCATAGTGTAGCCAAAACATACTGTATGACATAACACACTCACATGTGCCTTATGTAGAAAACAGACTTTAAGTTTACTTATATTTCTGCGTCAACTGTTTTCAGCTGTCTTTGCTTAGAGGGCCACATAAAATCATCCCGTAGGGAGCAAATGGCCCCTTGGCTGCAGTTAGGACATCTCCCTGTTTTTGTCTCATCCGACCACAGCAGCTTTTTCGAAAATAATTTGCTCTCCTATTGTCTTGTGTCAAACCACACACCTTAGCGTTGTCTGGTCAGCGCTGCTAACCGGGGCGCTACGCCTTCCTTTTCAAGCTGGTTCTGTTCAGGAGCATCAGCGCATCGGATAAATTTGTTTAATCGTGGAGTCCAGTATCGCATCTTGTATCGGCGAACTTCAGCTCGACGAGTCCAAGCAGAATCATGTGACACGTGTCGATTGCTGAGGCAGCTCCTCTAGAGTGACCACCAGCAGATTGGAAGCTTCTCAGATTAATGCTCTCCTTTCCCGAACGCTCCATTCTTGACAGCTGTGCTGCAGTCTCTCTATTTTCACTATTCTGTCAGCTGTATGTATAGAGTAATCTGGAGACAAAAATAGAACAGATGCACGATGCATAAATGCATGCAACACTTTTTGTTATTTTTATTTAGCAACAAACCCTTGAAAACCACATAGGTTCTCCACTTCACATTCATGCACTACTTTGTGTTGGTCAAGCCTGTAAAATCCCATTAAAATACAATGAGGACTTTGGCTGTACCTTTTTTTTTTTTTTTTAAATCATTAGACCTTTATTCATATGGTCTTGGAGAAAATTCACTGACATACTGCATCCCTTCCTGATTATTACCCCAGACAATCTCCTGTCCAGAGCAGCTTACTGTAAGTCTGGCTGCAGGGCCAAGATCCTTTTCAACTCAGAGAGACTTTACCACAAGGAAGGCTCAGGGGGGGGTAGCGGTGGGGGCGGGGGGGTTGGGCGGCATGAGGGTTAGACGAAGGTCGAAGCGGACCGATGTAGGGCACCAGTTGGAAAACAAAGGGATCAGAGAGGTGAGCACAAACAGCCCCAGGGTGTTTTGGTAAGGCAAAATGTTCTGTTTGTGCCTGTCAGCGCATACAGTGGTTCTCCAAAGTGTACACAACCCTGGTAAAATGTCAGGATTTTGTGATGTTAAACGGGCCCATGATATATCGAATCCACGTAGCGTTATTTTACACGTGTCGCGTACAGCTCAGGTGACGTCAAACAAATCTGAAATGCAATGATATAGTTCAGCCATCCTGGAGGGATTTTTCTGACGTTCTGCATCTTTAACTTTCTGCTAAAGCCAAAGCTGGCAGAAATGATTAAAAGCACAAAAACATCCCATCAGTCAGGAGATGGGTTCAGAAATCCACAGCATTACTACAATAAATAAATAAATAAATAAATAAATAAATAAATAAATAAAAATCAATGAATAAGTGGAAAAATTCCAAAAAGAAAGCAGCCAGGCCTTGCTAATATCTCCCAAAAACTTGAAGCACTGCAAAAACGGGGCTAAAAATAAGTCAAATTTTCTTGAAATTAGTGCATTTTTCCTTGAATTGAGCAGCTAAATAAGATTATCTGCCAATGGAGTGAGTATTTTGACCCCTAAACTAAGATAATTAGATATACTGCACCTGAAATAAGATGATAGAGATGAGTTGTTCCTATTTTAAGTTCAGAATATCTCATTCCATTGGCAAACCATCTTATTTACGTGCTCAAATCAAGGACAAATACACTAATTTCAAGACAATTTTACTTATTTTTAGTTTAGTTTTTGCAGTGAGGAGGGTGGTGGTGGGATGTGGTGGGTGCTGTATGGTCCAACTAAAACAACGATAGTTGGCTCAAAAAGATCAGCACGCTCACAGTGAAGCAGGGTGGTGGCAGCATCATTATTTGATGTTTTGGTTTCTTCAGACAGAACTGGGCTTTTGTCAAAGTAATTCATAATATGAACCGAATACCAGTCAGTCCTGACCCCAGACCTCCAGGTGTCTGATTGAGAGCAGAAGATGAAGAGGAGGTTTTACTTCTCAAAAACCTGGGAGATGTAAGTACTTTTGGGGAGAATCAGAAGACATAGGACGTTCATTAAGCCCATTCTACGCTGTTAGAGAGTGAGTGTTGTCCAAGAGAGTCTGGCCAAACTGGTCCAAGTCTACTCCTTCAAGAAGTTCTCTGCCCTCGTCTTTAAACGAATTTGCATACAAACAAAAGCTTTCAGCGTCAGAACCTCCCGCAGTGGCTGCTTGTCAGCGATCTTTGAGCAAAAAGGGAATTTTTCGCTGCTGTTGCTCAACTTGCTCACATATCTGCGAAAGGCCCCACCGATGGAGACGGACGGTAAACCCAGGAGTTAACGAGAGAACCTGAAAGTCCTGTTTGAGAAGCCCAACTGTGTCGGCTCTGCTTTACATGCCGTTCTCATCTGCGCCTCGCCGGGCTGTGAGCAGGGGAGGAGCCGAATACCTGTCTCAGGTTCCTGGAGACCGAGGCTGTCAACGAGACCAGCAGCTCGTCAGCACAGAAACTGTTACTGAAAAAAAAAAAAAAAAAAAACAATCGGCAGCTACCCTGGTATGAAAATAATGAAGCAGGGTTTTGAGGGTCCATGAAAAGGCTTTCACTACTATACTTTGGTTCTCAGACACATCTATTACACTGGCCTAAAGTTCCACTCATTTTTCTTCTAGCATAAAAAGAGAAAAAAGGAGACAAAAGAAATTGTTCTAAAACCTTTTTCCAGCTCTATGTGACATATATCCTGCAGAAGTCAACTGAAAAGAAAGAAATCTGTTTGATAGGGGAAAGACTGTTGCTAAAACCTTGTTGAAGCACCGTTTGATTCAACTTTCCAGCAGGTCCCATTAAGTTTAGGGGCCAAAACTGACTGGTGCTGGAAACTATTCATAAATTTGTCCCAACTTGACAAAAAGTACAAAAAAGTAACCCCAGATCATGATGCTTCCTCCACTATCTTTGAACGACGGTGTGCTGTTCTTCTGGTGATGAACGGTTCATGTGACAAAATGTAAATACCTGGCCCAAGAGTTTATGTTTGGTTTCATTCCATCACGACACATTCTCCCTCCGTACAGGATCCGGGAAGCCTTACCCCAGGCCTCGATCTTTCTTTTTGGAAGAAAAGGCTTCTGTATCGCAACTTTGCTCCTTAGCCTAGACACATGGAGAATACAGGAGAGCGTTGTGACACGTACAACCCAATCTGCCCTGGCTGGAAACTCCTGCAGCCTCCTTCAGCGTTGCTGTCCGCCTTGTTTCAGTCTCCCTGTACAGATTCTGCAATGTGTCTTTAGTTGCTTTGGAAAAACCTCCAGTTTGTGTAATGTCACTCTTGACCAACATATTCGCCAATTATTGGGCCTTGGTATATAAATAATGCTCTGTGGGCCCATAGGGGGTAGTTGGGAAAACCAGAAGAATTCCCATTGGGCTGGTTGGGTCATTAGACCAGGGGTTCTACAGGGTTCTAACCAGGATTTCTTTCCAGCGTAACGGCACGTTACCCTGGTCAATAAAGTCAACTTGACTACTGGGTTAAACCAGAGGAATTGGGCTCTGGTACGGTTGGGCAATATATTGAGATTTTAAAAACATGAAAAAAAAAGAGCTAAAATGAGACTGTTTCGTTTAGATTGAGGTTTATGTATGTATATGGTCTATGTTGCGTTATATTTACACTTTCATGTAATCCAGCGGGTTATTTTTCAGATGGTTCTCATATTTATCTACATCCGTGTTAAAAATTTTTGCCTGTGAGACATTTGGGATAAAGCTTTGATTCAGAGATGCCGTTTTATAATTACTTTATGAAAAGAAAAGTGTATTGAGATAAATATCATATATCGACATTCAGCCTAAAAATATTGTGATATTATTGTTGGTCCATGTTGGCTCTGGCACATGCAGGGAACCATGTTCTCCATACAGTATGGCTGAAATGCCAGACAGGACACCTGAAACTGAGGGGCTGACTGAATTTCTTGCAGGCTCGCAACACTAAAATTGCGACTTGCCGACTGGCAACAATGACCGGGTCTGTAACGCAACTATGTCACTTAATAGCTCTTGTTGCGCGGGCAGCCGGGCACGATAACCAGGAAGAAAGAAGGGTTACTATCGGAAGAAAAACCAAGCCCTGATAAGCGACTTCACATTCAGAAACAAACCCAAAAAAAACCTGCAACCCGTGACTCGTGAAACTTGCAAGCGACTTTAGAGCTTATATCTTATTATTAGAAACAATCAAGTCTTTCTGTATGTTTGCTAATGTATGAAAGAAGTCTATTATTTAGCTTATTCCTTTGTTTTTCCGATGTATCTGATGTTTTTTCTTCCTATGTCTGTGGTGTTTTTCTGTTCATGTACAGCACTTTCAATCGTCTTGTTACTGAAAAGTGCTATATGAATAAACTTACCTTACCTCAACCCTAGAGAAGAACAAGCCCAAAGTCACTTATAATAAACAGCCTTGGCAATATTGCTCGCCAGCGGGGCGTGCGTCTGAGAGGCTTTTATACCCGAACGCAAGGCTATGGTGACGGAAGCATGTACCATTTGAACCAATCAGAAAATCTAACTACAATACCCATCGTTCAACCCTAAGAGGGCAGCACTGAGATCGTTTTAAGACAAGTATTGCAGAACTAAACAAGTTCACATTAAAATGTAAAACAAATAAAAATAAAAATTGCACAGAGACATTAAAGTTGCAACCTTAGGCCTAGTTTATACAGAATATCTGCCACAAAACGTTTCTTTTGGGGGTGTTGCACTTTAAAATTAGGCAACAATAGTGGTGGGATTAAGACGTTGTGGCTTAGCGACACAGACGTGACATTTGGAGCCGCAAAACTGCGGCTCCAAATGCATGCAATGACTTCTGCATGCAACGACTTCTCGCCATGAGATGAAATCTTACTACATGATGGCGTTAAAGCTTGACGCCTCACACACACACACAAAAAAAAGGAGAGGCTACATTTTTCTGTCATGATTTCACTTCTAAATCCAGACGAGTCCAAAATTCTTGGTTATACACATGATAAGAGCTCATGCATGTTGCTATTTATAATTGAGGAGTTGGAGCTGAAACTGCTAGGGGACCATGTCACGTCTGACAGATGCTGGACACAAAAACAACAGGCCGCTTTAACATCCAGGACACTGAATGCATCGCGACAACGGTAGAAAGAAGTTTCAGGTCTTGATAAAACGCAGCCTTCTGCAGTAACACCATCTACTTGGTAATGGCCCTCTAGTTAAAAATAAACAACATTTTAATTTAGTACCTGATTAGGGTTTGGTTTCAGAGCTTCCGTAACACAGACCTACTAAAAGGTGTTTGTTCTTATGACAGTAGAGGACAAAAGCTCAAACAATAAAACAAGGCATCATTTTGATGAATCACACAAGCACAAATGGATTTTTAACAACACTGACAGTGTTTGATAAGAGGCTTTTAAACGGTGATCTCTGAACCAAAGGTAGACAGAACGCCAATGTGGAGTCTGATAATAAGACTGAGCAAATAGCATGGGACAAAATGTAAAGAACATTTCGTCCGCATGTTTGTAATTAACAGCAGATCTTCTTCGCCTGGCTTTCACTTTAACTTCTGTACTTTTGTCTCATTTCTGTGTATTTTTTACTTACTCGTACCGCCATTAATATTATGTATCTTTTATTTATTTTTATACCCCAAATCTTGATTTATCATAAATGAAATAGAATATTGTATTTTATCTATTTGTTTGTACTATGGATGTACTTGTTTGTGTGTTGTTGTTTTTTTAATTTTAATGTTTGTACATAATTCATATCTACGCCTGGTGTTTCATAAGTTCTTCATTTTATATTGAATTGTATTCTTGCTGCCTGTTAATTATTAATATCCTGTTTATATATTTCATTATTTTCTGTTGTGATTGTTGCTTGATACTTTGCTATTAAAGCCCTTTGTGTGTTATTCAATTCCATTAAAGGAATTTTAAATACCAAAAAAAAAAAAAAAAAAACGCAAATTTATATGTTAGATTTGTTCCCAAAAAGTATCTTTAATTACTTTCATTTAACAGAAATATTTATAAGAAGAAAAAAAACCTAGCTGGTGAAAAACTATGAGCACTTTTTCCCTCCACTCAACTTTTCACTAGCGTGGTTTCAATACTGCACTCTGTCAACAAGCAGCTTCTTTAACAAGGATTTTTTTCTTTTTATTCACCCTCCTTGCTGGCATTGTCCTAGGGCCGTCTGCTGGACAACCATGGCCAAACGTGTTTGTAACTGTTTGATTGCGACCGACAAACATTTTCCTTCCTCTAAACATTAGTATAAAACACTATTACCTGTTTGACGAGCGACAGTAACTGTCTAGTGGACAACTATCAAGTAAGCAGACTTCCAGAGTAGACCATAACATGGTTATAACACAACCTTTCTGTATTAAAAGTACTTTTTTTTTAAATTACTCTTAGGCTGTAATGCATTTTTTCTGAGAAAGTTAACTTTTGTTTTTTTTAAGATCTAAATGTACAGATAAGCGCTTAGAATATAACACTGTGTTTAACATTTCAAAGATATAAATTCCGGTTTAGAATTGAATTACTAAAATAAAATAAAATTTTGAAGATATTCAAATTTATTGCTATGCCCCTGAATGTGACAAACACGAACAGGAGTTACTTACTATAAGTATGACATGGGTCAGTGGCTATGTTAACATGCACAAAATATAACAATCAGATTAAAATGTATTCGGATTAAATAATCGGATTGTCCGTTTATATGGGCACACATTCAATTAATCCGATCATAATGTCCGTGTGCCTGGCTTTATTCAGAATAGAACCACTCTGACATGCACAGTTATGAAATTCCACAAAAAAAACAGAGTACTTCAGTCTTTGCTAACAACAAAAAAAAGTAAACAAAGCAATATTATACGCATTTGTTCGTCTTTCAAATGCCCAGGCTGGACTTGCACCAGATTCTAATTATGGTTCAAACATTACTGAGTAAGCAACAATTTTGAGTATATAGTGAAGCCCCAACAGTTTTGCTTCTGCCACTCACCAACGCGGAAATACGTCACGTTTGTCAGGGTCAGTTTCCCACATTGGGAATAACTTGATCATATTATTAATCGGCATAAAGCACCCATCTCATTCGGAATACAATTTCATTCCAACTGAGCTTAATCCGATCATCATATTCTGATTGTCTTATTACAAGTATAAGTTTTATTTTGAAATATACATTAAACAATGTTATCTCCTAAGATTTCTTTTGCATACAGTCACCGGTTGTCAAAAGTACAAAAAGCTCCACATGCAAAAAAAAGTGGAAAAAAGTTTTAAAAAAATGGAGAAAATGATGGTACCTGTGCAAAAATTCAAAAATCGACATAATTTGCGTAATTTGTACGTTTTGGAAACAACATGCCATTAATCCTGTTAATTAAAAATCCACGTTACTCTAGTGATGCACCAATCAGCCCTCTTCTTGTTGATACCAATTCACAGCTTTTTAATTTATTCTTTATTATTATTATTATTATTATTATTATTATTATTATTGGGGTCTGACCTGCCATTTCTGTAAGATAAGAACTGTAACATATAAAAACTAACTGATGCAAAATATTATTTTGAATCCAACAGAAAACTATAGTACAATACCCCCAGTATTTTAGCTTATTGCCAGTAAACTTTAAAACAGCAACAAAGTACAAGCTCATGGGTGATGCGCATCATGAAAAGGGGGAAGGAATATTTTAAAACTGTCCCTAACCCAACATTTGCTGGTTATTTCTGACCAATTTATTGGTGCGCCTCTACAATATCCATCTGGGAATCTCCCTGTTTAGCTCCTTTTATAACAATGAAACACAGAGCAGCAATGACAAACGTGTCCACGGCCACAATCACAGCGATAACAAGCAAATAAACAATGTTCATGGTGAACGTTTGGCTCTGGGAGGATGAATAGCTGACATCACAGAGCGACGTGTCTATCGATGAGCAAACTGCGCACGCGTACTAGCCAGAACCCGTTTAGCCACCCCGCAGCTGCAAAATAACAATGCCTCCAGATTCCTGCAAGATTTCGGCAAAGTGCCGCAGAAGTCTGCGCCGGACAAAGTTGCAGGAGGACCGCTCAATGCGCGATGAAGTGCATGCGCACCGTGGCGGGTTGTGCAAACCAACATTCACTGAACGGATGGAAACATCTTAGCTCCTGCAGGAGGAGGCTGCAGCCCACGAACAAAACGAATTTTGGTACCTTAGAGCGGACAGCCCAATCCGAAGCAGCCATCTCCTTGGTTAAAAACTCGCTGTTATGACGCGGGGTCGCTGAGAAGAGGAGGAAGAAGAGGAGAAGAGGAGGAGGGAGGGGGGGTCACTGTCCCTGACGCCGAGCACGTCCACGTTTTCTCCCCGCTGTGCCGCTGCCGCTGCTCCTGTCAAAGACCCCCCAACACATCCACGCGCAGCCGAGACATGGTGCTCCCACCCCGCAGGAAGTGACGTCCCGAGTGACGGCTGGTAGGGAGGGAGAGAGAGAGAGCGCGCGCACCCACCCCCGACACACCTACAGTTTCAGCGAATAGAAGGAGAGCAGCTCCTTCCTTTGTCAAGGACGCCCCCTAACCACAAAGAGGAGCCACTAAAAGCCCTTGTGTGCGCCGCAAGGACACAGGAACTGCTCGGAGACGCTGAACTATAGAGCTCATTAGCAGGCGCAGTAGTGGCTCAGCGCTAGGCTTACACGTTTTTAGAAAAGTGATGGTGTAGGAAGACGGGCAGGGAACAGCGGGCCTGTGTTAAGGATCAGGCTTTGCGAATTTGTAGGGAGAAGCGGTGGAGATTAGGGATTGGATAAAGTGGATAGATAGGTTAGATGGATAGATGGATGGATGGACTAGGAAGGAGGTGTGCACAGTGCCTTGCGGAAGTTTAAACGACGTTCTCCTGCCCCTGATTACATTTACGAAGACCCTGGGAGTGCTGGTTTTCTAGATTTTTTATTTGCGTTATTCCAGAACCGTGCACCCATCTACTCCCTCTTTATTTCTTTCTGGAGTTGTGCACACTTATTTCCTTCCATTGGGCGTTTATATTACCCTTAAACTGTCACACCTTCCTTTTTCACATGACAAAATTAAATTATATGTATCTTACAGGGATTTTATGTGGAATACATAAATACACTAAGCAGTGTAAAACAAACACATTTAGAAACAGCTTCATCCCAACAGCTGTGAGTGCCAATCGCCCTCTGATGGGAGACTGCAGTCCAACGCTTTAAAATCACCCCACGGTTACTGGCCCTTCATACGTTACTATCACCTTACTGTTATTGCCTACTTGCACACTATCATTTAAATACACATCGCTGTGAACGAAGTCTCAAATCATTGTTCAATAAGCACCTTATTTCCTCATTATCTGTTATCTTGGGACTCACCTGGACGCTACAAAAAAAAAAAAAAAAAAAAAAAAAAACAGAGCTGTAACCATTGTTCATTGCCTGTTTGCTTGTCAGTTCACCTTCATCATGTGTAATGTGTGTAATAAAAACACTCTTGACTCTAGTGAATAAGTGTGAACTGAAAGAAAAGCGATACATGCTCTTAGCTGTTGTGTTCAAGTTCCTTACCACATCACCCAGCCTTGATAATTATTTGATATACCCCTTTTTTTTAGCTAAAAAGAATTATAAATGACTTTTCAGTTATAATTTTTTGGGCATTTTATTATTATTATTTTTCAAAATACGTCCAGCTAAGTCCGTTTGGATGAAAACTTCCAAGTCTTCTCAAGCAACTTTGGGTCTGTGCCTTGATGTGGCCATTCTTATGTAAGCTTGGATCTGAACTATTTTATTTTAATGCTGGCTGTTATATTTAGGGGCACCCTGCTTAAAAAAGTGTCTCTCACCTATTAAAGCTCTTGGCACATCTAAGGCTGCTTCGGTTCTGCAGTTGAGTTATAATTATCTTTATTTGACATTGCAACATAGATTCCAATGAGAATTGTCCTCTGCCTTTGACCCATCCCTTAGGGAGCAGTGGGCTGCCACTGCAGCCTAGGGAGCATTCTGGGGTTTGCTTTGAGACTCAGAGTGGCAGTGGGATTCAAACCCAGAACCTCGCAGTCTCACCATGACATAAGCACCCTGCCCTCTAAACCACTCTCTATGGTGTTCTTGAAATATAGAAAATATCCTCCCAAGCAAAATCTTTGTTCCCGTTCTTGACACCTCAACTGAAGGAGCAGCTTTCACTGCGGTCCTGCCTGAGCCGTGAATCTCTGCAGCTCCTCCAGAGTTACCACGGCCATGTTGACTGTTTCCCCACGTAATGCCTTTCTTGCATGGCCGGTCTGTTCAGGCCGAAGGCCGTGTCTTGGTGTGCCGCACTCGCACCACACAGTTGGACGACGCACTGGACATTGACTTTTATAATTAGTCGGATTTGAAGGCAGCTGGCTGCACCATTGCGTTATTCATGGTATCGTAGTAAAACAGGCCAAACACAAGCGCATATCACACGTTCAAATTTCTGTTGACAAACATTCTGAAAATTAGTTTCCTGTTCTTTTAACACATTTGGCACTACTCCACGTTGGTCTTTCACATAAAATCCCAAATGGAATACACTGAAGTTTGCAGGTGGAGCTTAAAACGTGAAAACAGGAAGTGGAAAATACTCCGACCAAACCTTTGAATGTTTGAGCTGGTGCAGCCTGACTTAAATTTCCTCAGAGAATCTATGATGTCGTCTAGAAAAAATTCACTTTTCAACGATACAATGCTTGCTGAAACGCACCCATAGCGTTAATATATCTGGTGTTTGTTTCACGGTAAAAATGCATTCCTCCTGTTACTCTCAGTAAAATAAACTGATTCATTTGTTCTAATTAGTTTCACTGGAAGTATGAAATGTACTTGTTACACTGCTGGAGAAAGCATCTCTGACCCAAGCTGCCTTGGTAACATCGACCAAGGCCATAGATGGACCTGGTCAAGAATCTAAATGATTCTTTTTAGTTGTTCGCCTCTCCTGCTTTAAAAGATACAACCGGAATGATGTGCAGAAAGTACAGAGCTGTGCTGATCTACAGTGAGCTCGGACAGAAAGGGGAGAGTCCTCAGTTTTTCCAGATGCCCTGGCAGGACGCTGTGACTCATGTGTTGAGTTGATCAGTCTGCAGGCCTGCCAGTGGTGTGCAAAAAAAAAAAAAAAAAATCTGGACAAAGTCAAAGCCGGAGAACTCGTTACACTCCACCCTGACGGCCTGCCAAGTTAGGAGGATTTCCAGTCAAAGTGTTGCAACGGACTGCCTTCCAATGTAGCAGCCCTGATTTCTCAACAGATACCAGATGCTGAGTGTGCAGCCCTGCTTGCCTGTAGCATCTCTCTGCTCGCGTTTCCTCACCCCATTCCCTTTCTAAACTCTCTGCTGAAGTCTTTGTAATGTGGCTGTCAGTCTAAAGCTTGGCAGGAAGCCCTCCGACTGCCTGGATGTTCAGAGTCAATACAACGAACTTTCTCTGCCTGCATGCAAACTCTGCTCTTAAAGCCGTGGCATGGGGATGGCTCATCTACAACTTCGTCCTACAAAATACAGCTTTTTTTTTTCTTTCTTTTCTTTTTTTAACCTTGAGCTGTTTCACATTTTGCCACAACTATAAACGCCGATGCATTTAACTGGAATTTTATGAGAAAGACAAACGTGATGTAGAGCGCAACTGTTCTGAGGGGGGGAAAAAATGATTCCTGGTTTTTGAACAGCTGTATAGATAAAAATCTGAACCTGGTGTGAGTCTGTACTGAGCCCCCCCCCCCCCAAAAAAAAACCAAAACTCCAAGACCCATTAAATCAAATCCAGTGCAACCGTTTGCTGTCAGAAGTCAGCTAAATAGCAAATGCGGTTCAATCTGGAACACTGGGGTCTTACTGCAACGTTCTCCCCGTGCATGCATGGATTCTCTCCGGGTACTCCAGCTTCCTCCCACAAAAAACACGACTATTAGGTTCATTTGTTTCTCTAAATTGCCCTCAGGTATGAGCGTGTGCGCGTGGTTGTTGCCCATCTACTGCTGGAGACAGGCATCTGCCACCCTGCATGGATAATCCATCCTTTATCTGTACCATATGGATGGTAACCCTATATGGTACAACTCTCCCTGTAGAGAAGTTTTGCAAAACCTTTCAACCCATTATCCGGAAAAAAATGGAAAGCATGTGGCCGTAAACACAAGATATGGGCGTCCACCTAAATTAACAGATGAGAGCTTTCGTCTTTGAGGCTTGTGGTAACTCTGGAGGAGCGTCACAGACCCACACCTCAGGAAGGAGGATCTGTTGACAAGGCATAACCTCCGAACCGTATCCTGCATGGTGGTTATGGTGAGCCATGGTGGGAGCAGCATCATGCCTGGGTGATGCAAGGACAGGAAAAGCTCGTCAGAGTTGATGGAATGATGGGCGGAGCTAAATGTAGAGCTGTTGCCCTGAGGTTGCCTGGAAGTGTGTGGTCATGAAATCCTCTTAGTTACTTCATGCCCTTCCCCACCTCCCAGGGCTTGGTACCTGTTTGCGGGCAGTTTTTGTCCTTCCAAAGAGCACTGAGCTGGTTGGGGTCCTGTTAGCCTGGTCAATCATTGGAGCAGAAGTTGAAAAGTGGAAACGTCAGACTGGGAAAGGGTTTGCAAAATGCTGTTCGGGGATTTTCTTTGGGACATTTCTTGTAAACGTTTCCGTAATCTTTCCACTCATTCACGAACAAACTGCTTATCTTTTTCCAGTGTTGGTTCCTCACAGATTCAGTAGCTCTAGGATACAGTTTTTTTTCTATAAATCCTGGTTAGAATCCTTTGACTTATATAAATGTATCAAAACATTATGGGTTAGTCTTAATCTCACTCCACAGCTTTTCTATAGGATTGTATCAGAATTTAGTGTGATGGCCACAGAACAAGGCTGTTTTTTGTGTCTTGTCAACCTTTTCTGTGTTAAGGGTCACTATCTTGTTGAACCACTCATCGACGACCCATTTTTATTTTTCGGTTAGAGTCCACCAAATATTTATTTAGAATCTCCTAGTATCTCAAATGCCGTGATATCATGCACTCTTCGCAAAGTTCCTACTGCCTATGGAGAAAAAGGTGACCACAGCATCACAGGTTCTCTCCCATGCTTAACAATAGGCAAAAGCTGCTTTTCCATAGATCCATTGTTTCATTTCAGGCACAGTGGTGCATGGACCACTTTCATACCAGATCATACCAGATCTCTAAAACATAGGCACAATTATAAATCACTAATCAGTAGTTCCAACTGAACTTAAGAAGGGATTGTATAAATGTGTAAACCATGAGAAAGAAGAAACTATCATATAAAAAGTAAATAAGTGTTAATCTATTAAAGGTTTAATTATTAAAATTTTCCTGTGAGAAATTATGTCGCTGTCGCTATAAAATACAAATTTATTTGAAGGCAACACAGTGTCTGATTGGTCCAGCTTTTAAGAAGTGAAATGTCAAGTCTGCGAGGATAACATTCAACCATAACTGTTAGAAAGATATCATCCTATAACAGACATGACAAAAAATGCTTTATTAAGAAATGGAAACCACATGTTTGTATAAATCTATGACATGTTAACAGAGATATTAGTTGCATTGCGCCACGATCTTCCATTGCAACTGGTATTTTCTCAACTGTAGAGGCTTATGGAGAAACATTAGCCTGTGAAGATACAGCTCATTGCACCACTCCTGTGGAGGGCAGACAGTCCGCACGCAGCAATAATCTTTGGTCAAGACTTGCTGTCTGCTGAACAGCTGCTTTCATAATTAAGGGAGGCCTCAGAGAGCTTTCCACATCCAGATGATACAAGGACAGCTAGCCCCCCACCACCCCACCCCCTGCTTGCTTACAACACAAGTCTGCCTGAGCTGAACTAGGAAGTGCAATCAAGCAGATTCTGCAGAAGCAGCAAAAGAGATGATGTCATTCCTGGTTACGAAAAGAGAGATTGCCGAAGTCTACATGCATTTGCCAGAAACTGCTACCACAGACTTAATCACCCGGTATCCCCCTGGATTTTTCTGATTCATCCGTCTGATGCAGGAGTTATCACAAGTGTATATAAAAAGTACTTTATTTTAGACCCAGCAATTCAATGTATGAAACCTGTAAACATGTTTTAGGACTTTCACTGTTTTAGAAGTTGGGATGTAATTTCTCTGAAAAGAATAAAAAAATAAAAAAAAACATTGCTAAAACTATCCCATGTGGGTCACAGTGAGAATTGTGTTCAGCAAACAAGCACATGCTGCCCCCTGCTGACGGAAAGCCTCAGTAAGTAAGCATGAAAGATTTTTTTTTTTTTTAACAAACACAATTTTTCGAAATCAATCCAGTTTCCTTCATTAAACCACTGGGACACACATCCAACACAGTTTCAAGGCTCAACTTTTCATCTGTGTGTTGTGATGTCATAACATCCAAAATGAATCTGTGCTTGGTCAGAAGCAGATTTTTTTTAAGTTTGTTTTTATCATAAAAGGTACAATTTCACTGGTTTAAGAGTTACAGCATCCTGTAGACTATGTTTGAACTAATTTACATTCAACTGGTCAGGAAAAAGAGCTGTCAACTGAATAATAATCATGGGGAAAAGAAGAATAAATAAGGAAATCCAATGACTACTTAGAACTCTACAAAAAAAGTACAAAGAGTTGAAAGAAAAAATAGAATCATTAGTTTAGGTTTTTAGGTTGGGTAGGGATGAGATCAGTGCATATTTGAACAGATCTGAGCTATAAAGAGACTAAAACCTATTTATGATGTAAAGCTATAAAATGTAATTATTGGCTAAGGGATCTCCATTAAAATGTTTTGGAAGTTATTTTTCTTACATGTTTTTTTTTGTAAGCATTCAGAAAACCAATATCCACAACTAACAATATATTCTATAGATCTATGCTACCAGTAAAACTATTTGTCAAGCTTATTTATGTTCAAATCCTGGACACACGGTAAAATATCAAGCTTGACACTTTATGTTACATTACTGAATCCTGACACTAGGTGGTGCAATTGTTTTTTTTCCCCCTTTAATGTAACCCATAAGGTCCATGTAGTCCATACTGAAAAGATGCACCACAACAAAAGACAATATCATCCCCATTAGGATATTATTGAAAAAAATATTTTAATAACACAATTCAAAAACTGAAACTGAAATGTGGACTGATTCAGACGCAGTTAAAGCAGCTATTTCTATTCATTTTGATGACTATGGCTTGCAGCTAATGAAATTTCTCAGGCAATTTGAATATTGCATGAGAATAATTTAAAAAAGTATCACTGACCCGAACAATTACTTCTTCACCTCTCAGCAAAAACTGCTGCTGTTACACTGATGAACGGTATAATCCAAATTAAAAAGATGGCGAAATTATCTATTATACAGATGTATTATAGAGATTAACAGTGGGAGTCTGTACGCAAATTTGAGAAACATTAGGGAATATTCAAATCAGTTCTTATATTTATTTAATGTTGCAATATCAGAATAATGAACTGAATCATCACTGACAAAGAATTGTGCTTTGAGTTTGAGGGCCATGACTGTGAATTACCGAAACAAAGGAGGCTGTAGGATTGTGATATTTGCAGATAAAATCTAAGAGTGTTGGATACCATGCCAGCTGCTGTTAATGATGTACTAGTGTGAATTTTAATTGAGATCTATTGAAAAGGAAAGAAAGATATAATATATACTGTTCAATGACCGAATAGAGAAAATGTTTTCCAAAATATTTTTCATCTTTGGAAATTTCAGCATTGACCTTCTTAATCCAAATAATGATGGAAATAATGTTTTATTAACATTATATCCATCGTATAAGCTTGTATCCAGGCAAACTAGAACAAAAAAACAAACAAAAAACAAAAACAAAACAGGATACAGAAGGTCAGTGACAGATAAATTATTGAATGAGTTTAGAAATTACTTGGAGACACAAAACTGGGATATTATAAAGAATTTAAATAGCATAAACATGGCAAATGAGGAATATTTAAAGGGTTATACAATAAAAACTGCCCCCAACCAAAACAAGAAATGTAAATATATTGACTAACGTTAGATAAAAAAAGAGCTACAAAATACACCGTGCAGAGAATTTGTGAAACTAAGAAGCAAAAAGCCAGAAAATAAATAAAAAAATAAATAAAATTAAGCTAACTACTATTTTAAGACGAGACAGAAAACACTGTAATAAAAATATTGGATAATATTGATAATAAAAAAAAATAGAAGAATAAAGAACATGGAGCCTATTTACTGTAATAAAAATGGTTATAGACAAGTAAGCTCCTCAAACTATTATTTTCTTTATAACATAGATCATATCAATGCTAAATTTATTTTGGAATCATTTTATAATTTATCAGTTATATAATTTTATAAAGAATAACTAGATAAGTAAAAAAAATGTTTGTAGCCTTCTTAACATATTGTTATATAATTTAGAATGAGGAAATAGTAGAACTTATTTGTAAATTTTGAAGAAGGGATATAATTAAATAAGCTTCTCCCCACTCTTGTCTAAAGCACAAAAGTATTGTTAATTTTTTTCCCTCTCCTCTTGTTTTACTGTTTTATTAGTATTTATTAATTGATGATTATTTTATTGTTATTCTTTTAAAAGTTTGAAACAAACTATCAAACCAACAAAAACACAACTGCTATGGTGAACACAACCCCATGACTATTTTTGACAGCAGACTGTCATAGGTGCCCTCCACCAAGAGAGCAAGCCCCAAAATGTTTTTGCTTAAGAAGCTGGCTGTTCACAAAATGCTGCGTCCAAGCATGTTGACAGAAGGTTAAGTGGAAGGAAAAATTGTGAAGCAAAGCTCATTGAACAGTTTAAAGGAGATTTTGAGGGTGCGGACTGTGGTGGGAGTAAATTCTTTTAAGAGCCACCACATAAAGATATGTCAGGACATAGGGTACAACTGAGGCGCTCAATGTGTTGAGCAATTCCTGAACCAGAGACACGGCCAGATGCCTCTTAACTGCGCTAAGGAGAAAGTCGAGTTCATTATTGCTCAGTGGTCCAAAGTCTATTAAAGACAGAGCTTGCGATTTTTCCGGAAGTTTCCCCAAGTCCCTTTTTTGAATAAGTGCACATGGGCAAGACCGTCTTACCTTGCTCTTCCTCTCCTCAGGGGGATTGTGTGAAGAAATCTCCCAAATCTACTGTGGTTTTAGTTCTTTTGAGGCTTTCCTCTTCTACCCATAAACTTGTACATAGTTTGCTTCTTGCGACTCTCAGCCATGTTCAATGTATACGGTGAGAGCAGCAGAGCTGCAGTGAACGGCTAACACCGAAGCTAACCGCTAAGCTAACCGGATACATAAATACCAGAAGTGTGCATATGCAGTTTCCAGCAAGCGGAAAGTAATAAGGAACGAGCACGCACACTGCCGTTAGGTGAGGTCATCAGAATGATTGGCATGTGGGACAACCAATAGATAAGGTGATCCCCCAGGAACTTTAGGGACAGAGGGATGTGTGGGCAGAATCAATCCCTGGCATTTGGTCCAAATGGCAGGGATTTTTTTTAACAGGCCTGCAGCTCTCACAGAGATCTAACTTTTTAACCTCCTTTTGCTGAATACATAATGTACTGATTGCTTTCAGGATGGAAGGACCATTTCACCCATTATAACAAAAAGTGTTTCTGAACAGGATTACCAACTCTAGCTTTACGATGTGAATACATGTTGCTTTTCATTTGGAAATAAAGGTTCCAGATTCTGGAGGAAGAGTTGAAGAGACACACAATCCAAGCTGCTTTTAGTCCGGTGGGAAGTTTCCACAGTCTGTAAGACGTTGGATGCGATGTCATCTGCTGGTGTCGGGCCACTGTACTTGAACGAGTCCCAAGTCAGCGCAGCTGTTTTAAAAAGAAATTCCCGAGCAGTTAATGCTTCCCTCTGTTGATTGCCTTTACATAGATGTTGATCTCATTTCCCAACATAATTTGGTACCTGCCCATACCGCCAAAAGAGCCAATACCTTCTTTCATGATGCTGGTGCTTTGGTGCCAATGTGCTTGACTGATCAGCAAACATGCCTGTGTGTAAATATGGGACAAAGATGTCTCATATAGACACTTTTTTTTGCCAAAACTGATCCTTCTGCCTAAATCATAACTTATTTTGTTTGTTTTATGAAAAACCTGAAAAACGGCAATATTTTAGGAAGGTGATATTTCAGATAACTGAATAGCCACTAGATGGTGCAGTTGCCACGGGTATGGAAGTGACTTGGCCTTGGAAACTGATAGTTATTAAAGGTTATATATACTAAAGGTCTCATATAAATGGATTCAGTGTTTTTAGCTTGCATGTTGTTTGGGTGAATGTTTCTAAGACTACTGTGGCAGGGATTTTATTTCAAAACCATGCTCGGCTTCTCTGCTCCGAGGTTTATTTGGAGGACCTGCCCATGCAGCGGCTTAAGTCCTATCCACTTACATTCAATCAATAGCACTTCTCTGTTTCAACAACTCTGACATCATACAGCGGTGTTGGGAAAAAAAAAGCACTGCTGTGGGGATTATTCACTTCGATTTCCAGGCAAAAGAAAAAAAAAAAACCCAGCATCATTATTAAATTGTCTCATATTTTTCAGATTGAGTATTGAGTGCATTTCATTAGCTCCTCTCTGTATGAAGGAGGAGGAAAAAAAAGAAAAAAAACACATCCCAGGGTGGACATCTCAAAGGAGTTCGCAGCGTTTTCTACGAAGCAGCGAGGCAGGAGAGGAGGTCATGGATGGAGGATGGCCTTTAGAGATGCAGCCCCAGAGGCAGGATGCACACAGAGTCTTTGTTTCACACGGCTTCAGCCTTCAGCTGCCTTTGCTCTATCATCGGGGCTCAGGCTCAAATCGATACAATATGGTGGCTGGCGGGGGACAGCTACACAGTGGGCGCCGAACACATGCAAAACACACCCAGGAAGGGTTTAGATACAAAGAAGAATCAAACTTCGTGCTCTATCAGCAGCGATGTGGGGTTAAATAAATCCTCTCGTTGCGTCAGATACTTAAGGCGATTGCGTAACTTCCTCGGCTTGTTCAAATGAGCTCACAGGCGAGGAATAATAATTTAAAAAGGAGTATATATTTAAGTGTTTATCTTTGACCTTAAGGTTGCCCCGGCTATTAAAAGATAAGCGACAGTCGAGGGGTGAACGAGGGCTGAACATTGATATGATATGCCGGCCTGCGCTCTCAGACGGTGAGGCAGGTGTGATGCCAGCCTTGGCCCCAGCGCCCTTTGGCAGCCGCCTCGCCATCTATGCGTGTGAGAGAGAGAGAGCGTGTATTTATGTGAGCCACTGGCCAGAGAGAGAGCGAACACTGTAACCCTCATCTGCTGTTGATGATTCACGCTGAAGCCCGGGAGGTGAGACAGGGACGAGGCTCCTGTTTCCATCTGCTCTGCTAGAAGGTTTCAGGACATGACTTGGCTGCTGGTTCACGTCTGAACTCGACGAAGGCGGTCGTATCCTCGTCTACCCGCACATGTTCCCAATTTTAAAGGATGGTTCAGGGTGTTTTAAAGCGAGGCTAAGAGATTCTAAGCAGTTTATATCTTGGCTGCAAAGTGTAATTTACCTCACGTCATGATTTATTGTAAATCCAGATCAGTTAGGTCTGGATGCTGACGCTGAGGGCTAGTCTGAGAGAGGCCAAGACTACTTCTGTCTTCAGACTGAATTAGGTCGAAACGTTTTAGGAAAACATGATTTTATGACCTTTTAAACCACCGTTATTTTTGCATTGGGTGGTGATTTACAGGGGCTCATTGCAAATACCCTTATTGAGGAAAGACTCTTTAGCCAAAACCGAAGTGCGTCAGCAGTGGCCATGATAAGTACTGTCTGAATAGTGCAGTCAGTAAGGAAGGAGGTAGGACAAGTAGCCTGATTGCTCCCTCCCGCGGCTAGCTTTGCCTATAGGAACCACGCATCGTCCCGCACCGGCGCAAAGAACCCTTTAGGTATACCACAATTCTTTGCATGACATGACGTGTAAGCACAGCTCCCTGACGGAAATCAATGAAAATGTCTGGAGAGAAGAGATCGCACACTTGGTAGTTAATTTTCAGAAGGTCGTAGGCCCAGATTTGACTCGCATCATCCATGTGTGTTTCCATCACGAAATGACGTGGGAGTTAAAGCCTGGCCAAATTCGGCACAGCAGTCCGAGGCTCCTTTCCTCCCCACAATAGAGTTCTTACTGCTGACCCTGTGAAAGTTGATGGAATATGAGCTAGAGGTAGGAGCTGGAGGCTATTATAATGGATATTCGGATGTAGCCAGGGAAGGGGATGATCATTGACACGGGAAATGGAAGTTGGTGGTGGTGCGCCATCAATGACCTTCCTGATTGAAACACGTACTCAGAGTGGAACGTGTAAAGCAAGTGATATCAAAAGATATAAAACAAAAACAAAAAATGAGGCAACCTAAAACATTGGATTTCCTTTACTTAAACCATTAGAATGTCTTTGCTTTTTACACCTTAATTTCCTAAGTAAATACTAATCAGCTTCTCATACTGAAAGTGTTTTTTTCCCGTCAGAACAACTGTCTGATATAGAAAATCAATATAATATAACTTTCTAAGAACAACTTTATTATCTTTTGTTTTGACATGTTTTCACAGATTCTGTGACAAAAACACCTTTGTAGTTTCTTTCTCAGTACAAGAAGATGATGATTATTTACACGGAACAATTAAAGTTAAGCAGCCAAGTGTCATAAGCATTGTATCGGTTTAGGTTTCTTTCTCTTTACTCTGACTTGGGTGCTGCCTGGCTCCACAGTAGAGCAGGCGCATCATATAGGATCTTTAAAAAATAAATAAGCTACGTTACTTAATAGTAGACAATACATTTTTGCACAAAATCCTCTAAGATTAGCCATTAGCCTGTTGAACTAGCCGTTGACTTCTGTCAACAGGATCGACTGATCCAACTAAATACATCAGCAGACTGGCAACACCAGAGTAAGACCTCGGTGTTAGAAACCCTTGGCACTTCAAAGCATACAGTTCAACCTGTGTGACAGGACAATGAACAATGACTAATCAATACAGTTTCTGTTAAGGGTTCGGTGTCAATGTTACAATTAGCTTCAGGGCATCACAGCGATTTTTTTTTTAAATAAAAAAAATATGGATAAAACCCTAATCTGGGTTTATATCAAATTAGGAGTTATTTACTTCAACTAAGACATGGAGTGCATCTAAACTTTTGACAGAACCTTACATATAAAGCAGTAGTTTAGAGATCATTACCAATTATACAAAACATCGAACATTTAATTGAATAAGCACACGGGACATCAGAGGTTCAGGATCTATTATTCTCTTTTTTATTTTGGTTTATAACAACAACAGCAAAAAAAAAAAAACAACAACAATCTGCATTTAACAAATCCCTGACTTAAAATAAAGGTCTTTACCTGCTGCTACCTTCGCATGGCTGACACTCCAAGCAAAAGGCGGCTCCGAGACTCGAGCTGGCTGGGTTTGTTGGTTTCTGTACGGTGTTGGATTGCTGCCCTTCGGGGAAGGCAGTAGGTTGTATAGTTATCTCCTGATTGGGCAAAATCACTACCCCGAAACCACACAACCTACTACCTCACCCCGTACGAACACCAGAAAGGCCCTGCGTGCTGCCAAGCTCAGCGATCGCTAACATACATGCATTTTTCAGCAAAAAAAAAAAAAAAGAACTAACATTCATATTTGCTTATACAGATATCACCATATACCATTTCTGTGACACTTTCCTTTCCATATTTTGTGTCACAATAGTAGAAAAAACAGAAAACGTTTAACAGAACACGCTGCAAAACAAAAAAAAATAGACTCAAACCCAAAAGGTTACAACAAACCTTAACAACTATGGTCAAATTCTGCATCCCAGTTACATCTTGCCACCAGTCTGCCCGTGAACGTGCCACATCCGGTGTTGAGCCTGTTCCAGAGAGCTGCGGGGGTCGGCGTCTGACGACATTACAGCCACTTCAGGAAAGACAGTAAGTTGTATAGTTATCTGACAGGAAGGGTGTGACCCTCAAACTATACAACCTACTACCTCACCCCAAAGGACAGTCTTGGAGGGGGGGGGGAAAAAACAAAAAACAAAACAACAGCTCTCTCAGCTCCCGCTCCAGTTCATGCCTGTAATCCGCTTGGACACACCTCGCTGAATGCAAAGCAGCAGTTATGATTCACAGAAACACAAACACGCGCGCCGCTCTCCTCTGGGACACTGTGCCGTGAAAGGAGCCTGTGTGTTGAGAGCACAATGTGACGACTGGGTCTTCGAGTTCACGGCTCAGGCTGAGGGGAAATTCAAATGATCTGACCGGGGGCACCCGTTTCTCAAACAAATTGCAGGGCAAAGTTATTTTCATATTCAGATGCTACATGTACGTAACTTATATCCTGCAGGCATGATTAGCACTAATAGTTTAACCACAAAAGCATAACAATATGGTGTTACGTTCAATAAAGGCCTGCTGATTGTCCAGCTTTGAAG
Source organism: Fundulus heteroclitus (assembly GCF_011125445.2). Lineage (NCBI taxonomy): Eukaryota > Metazoa > Chordata > Actinopteri > Cyprinodontiformes > Fundulidae > Fundulus > Fundulus heteroclitus. Next base: position 2,110,231 of record NW_023396945.1, on the reverse strand, counting down.
CTAGGAATGAAATGTGGGTGGAGCTGATTTAAATGACAATTAAAACCGAACAAATTAGCACTTTAAGTTACCACATTAGCGCATAATTATAAAGATTAGGGAAAAATGATTCATGGTTTTCACAAATAAAAAAAAAACTCTTCAGTGTAAGTAAGCATTTTTATTCAGCCGCCCGTACTCAGATTCCTCTAAATACAATTCAGTGAAACCTATTCAGAGATCTCCTTGCTGGACGATTAGGAAGTTTGGAATTTCACTTTACATACATCAATATATCAAAATAAAGTTAGAGGAAGTCATGACTGTAGTATTCCGCAAGCCAGATAAGGGACATAGCAAACTTGTGGAAGGACGTGCTCTGGTTAGGTGAGAACAAAACTGAACTTTTAGGCCTATGTAGTGAAAAATGCTAAGTACACATCCCTCTGAACTCAAGATTTCCACTTTAAAGCATGGTAGTGGGAGCATTGTGCTGTAAGAACAGGCCTAAGGTTGTGCTTAACAGTGAAGGTCAGTGTTGCAGGGTTTTCAATTCTAAATCAAACATGTTAAAGTGAGACACACATTTTCACACACCACCTCATGAGCCAGTATTTAAGAGCCACCGTTCTCTTCGATTACAACCCAAAGCCTTTTGGGGGTTTGTCTCTGCCGGGCTTTGTTAAACTAGACGCAGACGTTTGTCTCCCATTCTTCTTTGCACAATAGTCAGCTAGGTTGCATGGAGAGTGTTTTGGCAAGCAACTTATACGTCTTGCTACAGATTCTCAGTTGAAATTAGGTCTGGACTTTGACTAGGCCACTCACCTGAAAACGTGTAAAATCTAAACCATTTCATTGTCGCTTCAGCCTTTCTGAGCCAGCTCCTGGATTGTCTTGTGAATAGTGTTTTCTATCTTACCACCAACCTGGACCAGATTCCCAGTCCCTGTGGAAGAACGGTGTCCCCACAGCATCATGCTGCGCACTACCATGATTCAGAGTGGCTGAGTTCATTGAGATGTGTAATATTAGCTTACCACCACGTACAGTGCTTTGTTATCCAGGCCAGAAAGGTCACCATTGGTCTCACCTGACCAGCATACCACGTGTTTATGATGTCCCCTACAGGGCTTGTGGCACACAGCTGGACCTATTTACTAATTAAATAAATACAAATAGTGCATGACTTTGTGTTGGCCTAAAGCTCATAAGATTACATTGTCTGGGTTTGTAACATGAAAAAAGCGTTAAAGTTTTAAGAGGAACGAGTACGTCTGCCAGGCGTTGTGAAAACGGCGTGACATGCAAAATGCTCCGTAGGGTTTCTTGTTTCTTAGAGCCGTTTTCTCTGTTTGCAAGACAAGCGTGTTAACCTTACCGAGAGAGTGGCTGAACTCAACAACAGCTCAACATCCCCGGCCCACATGTGTCGAGCGCAGAGCCACAGCTGCTGCCTCTGTTAATGCTTCTCACCTGCTCCGCAACATGCAGCGAGGAGCGGCGGCGGCGGCGGCGCTGGGGGTGAAGGGGGTCGGCTGGATCATTGCCTCCATCCGCATGTCACGGTTTCAGCAACACATCAGGTAGTCTTCATCTGAAAAAAGAAAAAAGGAGAAAAAAAAAACCCAAGAGGGAAAATCTGTTACTTCTGTAACGCAGAGGATGGCGAAATACTTCAACGTGATGACTTTTAGATTTGACGTCTGTGAGATCAATTACAAACGCCCCAGAGGTTGTCAGCTCATACGGGAGGGTTGTGTGTGTGTGTGTGTGTGTGTGTGAAATCTTTATTTCTCTTTTTTCATTCTTCTTTTTGCTTTTATAGAACCACGTATATTTTATAGTTTTCTCACATTCTGATTGATTTATGGTACGTCAGATCAAGCGTGGCTGATATGCATATGCCGCCTGTTGAGCGTGTTTATCCGCCACACACACTGAAGCGAAGTCATGTGAGGGCAGCCTCGGTCGGCACGTCCTCCCAGGGACATAGTACCTATACGTGAGGGAGCAAACGTACAGCACAGCACGTTACGAAACGGTATGTCTTGAGCTGAGAGGCCCTATTGTGTCTGCTCAGTGGCGAGCCTGAGCCTCCCTGCATTATTCAACGCTGCATTACTTACACCACAGCATTGTGGATTGGTAAGTATGCACGAGCACAGACCCGAAGAGACACAAAAGGAGCGCGGCGACACTCTGCAGACGGGGGCTAGGCCGACGGGAGTCAAACGGAAACGCAGAGTGCGCGCACGCTTAAAAAGTACATCGACCAGAAATGGGGATCGTATTCAAGATTGGATTGCTGTTCCTTTTACTTTTTGGAAAGGCAGAGAGATCAGCATGTGTGCTTGCAATTTCAAAGGATGGTATTTTTTAAAAGGAGGGTCTCTGACAAAGTTAGAAGCAGCTGATATCAGATGAATACATCACGCTTAGAGCGGCACAATACATCAAATCGCAGTTGTCATCACAATACAGTCATGTACAATAATCCACAGTAAACCAAAGCGGACTTTAGCCATCCAAAAGAAAATCTCTACAGTGGAACAGCGGTTCATGCAAATGGTATTATATGCGCCTTTATAGTTTTTTCACACTGTATATTGGGCGCTTATTTATATTCCGATATATATCCCGATATTTTCACAGGAAACTGAAGTAGGAGCATGTGTATCCTCCTGTGTGAAACACCTGCAGAGGACAGAACATGCAGACTGTTTCCGGTCCAAGTAACCACCTAATGTAAAAGTATGCAATGTTTGAGAAAACAAAAGCTGTAATATATAATTCACTTAAACTATTGTAAGATATTTGCTTTTATTATTGTCTCACTTTTCTATCGGACAATTAGCCTGACAAAAAAAAAAAGGCTTTACGTGTTTCTTTCTAGGTAAAAGGAAAATCCTTGTCGGTGCACCACCTCCTATCTCCATTTCCTATGTAAATAATCGTTGATTTCTGTGTCAGTGACCGGCCGCAGCAAATGTGACGACCGTGTACAGGTTAACAAAACCACTGTCGCTTGTCATTTTTCAGACCAGACACGTTTTAAACTGGTAGAAGTCCGGCTGCGGTCCTAGCCCCTCTTGGACTAGCTTCGGCCTCTCGGTCCAACAATCTGGATTTATGATCGACAAGGACACCGAGAGAGTTGTCTGCTTGGGGTAAAATATTTGAATAGAACCTCGCTTCATAAATTCTGAACTATCCCTCCAAGCTGGGGAAAAGAGAAGGCCTTGTCCAACCCAACGTATAAGTATGCGAGGGCTTTGAAAAATGTAAATCATAGTGGAGTCCGGTAAAACGCTCGGCGACATGTGGCCCTGACTTCATAAGCCAGGGTCAAGGCGCGCTCCTCTCAGTCTGCTGACTGGACAGACTTCAGTCTAATATTGTTTATGGCTCCGGGGTCCTGACCAGCTGAGTGCATGTTCGGGGAAGGCTTCTGCTTTCAAGTGAAGCCAGCTCTTATACTGCAGTGACAGAGAAATATTCACACCTACAGACTGCAGAGGACACATGTGGCACACTTTGCTGGAGCAGAGGGAGCAGAGGGAGCAGAGGGAGGGGGGATTGGGGGAGGATTCAACCTCAACTTTGTCCACCTTAAAGTTCTGTCTTCTCAGAAAGTGTGCAACCAAAGCAAAGCGTTCCTTCGGCCGAGAGCGAGGGGGCATAACCGATGCGGCGCTTCCATTCGCCGTTCTGGAGGCTCTGTGGCGCAAAAAGTCTGGCTTTCCACACCTCGTCGTCTCATAATGTCACACGAACACACTCGCGCTAAACAAATTCACACACATCCCAACAGACACTTACGCAAGGACAGCGCTTTGAACGCGTGTTCGCTCGCATCGACTTGGAGAGAGAGAGAGAGAAAAAAAAAAAAAAGCCTCGAGGGAGCCAGGCACAACATGATCTTCATTTACGTCATCTCGTTTTGCACAGCAGCGTTTGCAGCAAAAAAAAAAGAAAAAAAAAAAAGCGCACCCTGCTTAAAAAGTCGCTGGAATTCAATCACACTTGAGTCTTGAGTGCCTCGGTGCCTCTCAATCAATACCGTAGTCATAGTTTGACTGCAGTGACAGTGGAGGTGGAGTGCTGTAACCCTGTAACCTGATCCACGGGGCTCTCGTGCTCTCTGTGGTCAGTCAGTGGAAGGATTATTCAGAAAAAAGAGGCTTTTATACAATTTGTAACCACTCCTTGCGCAGTTCTATCATCTATCCGGTTACAAGTTAAACCCTTTTGATTAAATCAGCTGTTCGGCTGAATAGTAGATTTATAGTTGTGTACATGTTCAGTCCTATCTCTGCGGTCCCGCTTTGTGGAGCAGGAGGATACATCTGCGTCTTTATAGGGGACCTGGGTTTGAATCCAGGTTGTGCCATGAAGGGCATCAGGCGTAAAAGCTTTGCCAAGTCTGTGTGGGAAGGTTGTACCGACTTGCTGTGGAGACCCCTGAATCAGGGTGTGGAAAGGACTCCTCAGTCCCACCGCTACAGCAAATTGGCAATGTGTTTTTTAGCAGATTTTGTAGCTGTTATACGCAGGTTCTTCAAAGAAATACAGTGTCCTGCAAAGGTATTCACAGCCCTTGAAATTCTTCACATTTTGTAAGGTTACCACACCAGACTATAATGCATGCACTGTTTTTAATGTGTCTATAATGTGTTGCACACATTTGAATTTAGCGTAAACATCTGATTAAAATCAAGAGCCTATAGCAATCACAGAATACCCTTCACATTTTTCTTGTAATACTACTTTTCTAAAAAAAAAAAAAGGAAAAAAAAAGCTGTAGCATAGTAAAAAATATTCCCTCCCGACTTTTCCAGACTGAATCAGAACATATGAATGGAGTGAATAGAGTGTGTCTGTGTACGTTAATGTCAGTATAAATACACCTGCTTTGCGAAGGCCTCAGATTTACATTAGTGAACAAACACCAGACAGGTCAGGGATGAAGTTCCCAAGGGTTAGACATCTTACTAAGCCCTGTTCAATCCATCATCCAAAAATGGAAAGAGTATGGCACAGCTGCATTCCTACTAAGACATGGCCTTCCACCTAAACAAGAAGAACATTAGTCATGAGAAGAAGCTAACTCTGGAGGAGCTGCAGAGAGCCACAGCTCAGGTGAAACAACAGCTACTAGCCGTACACTCCGCAAATCTGGTGGTGGGAGCTTTACGTTTGTTTTAAAAACGTAAAGCTGTTTTCAAGTCCTAGGAAGGATGAGCGCACACGCGTGTCTCCGGAAGCGCAATGGTGGGTAAGGCAGAACACGACACACGTGAGAATTTTCAGCGAAAGGCTGGCTCCACAAGGTCTTGGCTCCTTTGAACAACAAATGCTTGCCATTTTTTGTCCATTTTCATTTGTAAAAATATTTTCAAAAATTATGTATCACTTTCCTTCCCGTTCACAGCTATGCACCAATTTGAGTTGGCCTGTTACATAAGATCCCAATAAAAGACATCTAAGGTTGTGGTTATAGCGTGACAACACGTGTCAAGACAAAGTCGTTTTAACCAAGTTCAGACTGTTAACTCCCTTTTTTTCTTCATTAAAATTGAAAAACTTCTATCTATCTATCTATCTATCTATCTATCTATCTATCTATCTATCTATCTATCTATCTATCTATCTATCTATCTATCTATATAAAATGTATGGTGCTTAACTTTAACATTTACTTTGGGGATTAATAAGCTTTGTTTTGCAGTTGCTTTTAAACACTTTTGTAATATGTTAGTTCTTGTGCATTTTTGGAGGACAACTGTTCTCACGATTAATCTCCAAGTGCTGCTTTCATAATTTAAGGGATTTGGTTTCTCTCTGCTTTATACCGACCCTTCAACAAGACAAAAAGGTGTCTGAGCAAAGACAGGAGGAATCCAGATAGCAATTTATAAAGTGAAGCATGACTATTGTGCGCTCCCCCCCCTCTACTCAGACCCCCCTCTATTTATACCAGGGCCAAGGGGCAGGCAGCAGGAGGAGGCAGGGTAGGAGCTGGGAGGTGGGGGCGGTGGGGAGTGAGGGGGAGGCCGCGTAGGCAGGTTCTGTTACACATGCCAGGGGCAATGGCTAGGGCAAGCCGCAGGGGGATTCTGCTCAAAGTCAGACAGACTGACCTCCCTGTCACCTCTGCATGAGGCAAATATTAGGCTTGCAAACCATGTGAAAGCGCGTGTGATGTAAAGAACACAGAGTCCACGGGCGCATGCACGCCGGCCCCGACTGCGTGCTGGAGCCTCACCTACGCGTTTAAGCTCGGGTTTCGCCTACGAGCGGAGTTCGTCCCAGCAGATCAACATGCGTCCTCTCAAGTGTGATGGAGTGGGCGCGTGCGCGAGCTCGTAATGCTGTTTGTGTGTTTGCCTGTCAGGATAAACTGTCCCTTGGTGATTTAGCTCTCCGCTCCCCCAGCAGAGCCATAAAAACATGCCAGGAGAAGAGGGCGGGATTAGGCGGACTTAGCTGATCCTAGCCTCGCAGCCCCATCTTTTAGTGTAAAAAATGTGACCCTAATCATTGTAATGACAGGACGCGCAGCAGGGGTTGCTCGGACCACTCAGTCCAACCTTGCCAGCTGCCTCCTCATTCCTCAGACACACACTATTTGCCATTATGTGCAGAGAGAAACACAGAGGGATTTTCATGCATATGCACGCAGGCTGGACACAGGACTCCACAGAAAACAGCTTCTTCCTAACATGTTTGTTTAACCATTACGTTTTTGAAGATGTTACTTCTGGAGGGAGTTAGAAACGGATTATCTTATCTTTAACATCGGTCATCCTAATTTTCATATATTGTGTCCTCCTGCGCAAGAACCAGAGATGTTAGCAAGGAAGCCATGTTTCTCAAGTTAAAAAGGCACATTCCTTTTGTAGGTTGTGATAAGCTGAACAGTAATGCCGTATGTGGATGTGTAGTTAAAAAACGCCTAACACCATTTCCCCGTTGTTTGGGAGAGCCTGGTCAGGTATAATTTACCTCGAAGTTGAAGTTATTCATAACCTTTGAACATTTTTCCACATCACCACCGTACAATTTAAAATAACTTGTTGGGATAGAAAGTGGAAGGACAATGATCCATGATTCCAAACACTAACTACATATAGCTACATATGAGGGCCACCTTAAGTGGATAAACGTGTTCTAATCAGATTAAACCAAATCTCCCTAAAAACAATAACTCAAGTGTAAAACATAATAGGGGCAGCATCTTGCTGTGAGAATGCTTTTTTTTGTTTCGTTTTGCAAGGGAGGAAACTCGTTTAAGAAACCCTGTTAAAGGCTGCAAAACACCCGACTGAGGTGGAAGTTACAATCCAGCAGGTCAACATCTAGTGATATACAGCCAAACCTAGAATGGAATGGTTTGGATCAAAGTAGGGCTGGACAATTAATCAGATTTGCTATACAATCGCAATTTTAATAAACGCAATTTTCAAATCGCAGAGGTCAGCAGTATTTGGCTATGTAACAATTAATGGATCAGACGCTTCCTTTAGCTGTCGGAAATGTGTCTAAAGTGGGTTTGCCTCCACATGGAAGGGAAGAGAATTGCAGCAGTGAGATAATCTATTTTTATTATTTGTTTTAGAGTTTATATATGTACAATCATACTTTTTTTTTTTTTACCAGAAACTTTCAGTAATCTCAGCACAGCATTAAATACTGGACAAACTGTTTAATACATAGACTTGTTTGTTGGTTCCACTTTATGCTCAACAAGGACTGATGTCCAACTCACAAAACTATTCTCTTGAATAATAATATTCTGATAAATAAAAACAGTTAAATTTCTTGTTTTAAATTGTCCTTGTTTACAGACATCTTTATCTACAGTCCATTTTCGTTGCTTGTGGTTAATGCAGAGAAAAGTCCAAATTAAATCGCAATCGCCGTTGAAATAAATTGCAAATTTGATTTTTCGCTAAACCGTACAGCCCTAGATCAAAGCATGCTAATGTTTTAAAATGGCCTAGCCATAGTCCAGACCGAAACCAAGCCAAGAACCTGTGGGGAGACTTGACAATTGCTGTTCACTGATGCCCACCATCCAATTGGACTGAGCTGCAGCCAACTTGCAAAGAAGTTTGATCAAAAGTTTCAATCTCTCGATGCATATAGGGAAACAGGTTTCCCATTTTTTGCACTTCCCACATATGCACTACTTTGTGTTGGACTACTGCATAAAATCCTATTAAAATACGTAGAAGTTTATGGCTGTGGCCTGATAACATGTCCAAATGTTCAAGGGGTACGAATACTTTTGCAAAGCTCTGTAACTCTAGACAAACCATAGATACAAAAAATAATAATTCATGACATGAAAACTACATTTTATGCAAATAGTCAAAAATGCGGGAACAATATTTCAAGTACAGACCTTTAAAAGCTTTTATTTTCAGATGTGCACATAAATGATGGCCAATATACACTTTTAAATGTCCAATACTGTCATGTCAGCAATCATCCCACTTGTTTTGCGCCGTTCGATGCTAACTTGCACACACTAACGGAAGCTGGTTAGCTGCGCGCTGGATTCTGGCTGCTGTTGACCTACAGGGTCTCTGACTATTCCCAGAAGCCTACAGTCCTGCCGAGTCCCGTTCTGCTTAACCCAGCCTACGGGGGGGGGGGGGCCCTTCAGCTTCAGCCAGAGCCCCATCAAGCTGCATCTGTTGCCAGCTATATTTAGAGGGCGGGACACATGGATATGAACTTACAGACAGAGGGGCAGAATGGAGGGAGAGATCTGTGCGGGCTGCAACCTGCGAGAGTTTGTTTCTTCCAGGCAACAGCAGAGTTAAGTTAGGCTTGCTGCTGCGGTCAGCAGTTATAGCTAAAAGCTACGGCAGTAAATAAAGCCCAGTTAACCACAATTAGAACTGAGAACCTGGATTTGGCAGCAGTCATTAGCGGCGGTGCAGTTTCATGACAGCTGCCAGAATGAGGGGGGGGGGGGGGGATGTACAGTAATGTTCTCTGATAAAGAGACTCATTACTTTCCCCCCAGTGAGTAGTGGAAAAATAATGATGGATTTCTGTGGCTTTGAATCCCCCTTCAAGTGGGGCTGCATTTCTGCCTAAAAGCATTTTCGGGTGTACGGCAGCACTCGCACCGCAGTCAGCGTGTGATATGTGACCATGTTGCACGGCCATCTGCTCTATATAACCATAAACAAACGCAGGCCGGCCAACTTCGCTTGTATCGCTTCCAAGAGGGTCTAGGCCGGGTAAATGTATTCATGCTTCAGTCCCTGGGTAGATGTTGGAGCGATATGCCCCAGAAACCAGCCCCGCTTATGCAATGGCATTTATAATTCATTCCACAAACACAATATGGACGCCACTCTGTCCCCATATGCAAACACACGGGCAGATTAACGAGGAAGTAGCCAAAGGGGGACGGGGGGACGGAGTGCGTTGTGAACTGTTAACGGAGCTCCTGAGTGACGGGCTGCCTGAGAGCCCGTCTGTGACAGGCCTAAATAGGCTGCCTGTTACCGACCGGGGCTGCTTCTGCTATGTTCTGCTGCTACACTCTAAACTGGGTACACAGCAGCACTTTCACACAGCCAGGATGTATTTATACATATGGCACAGCTTTCGAGCCTAAGGACTCACAACCTAATACAGTGCTGTTCAAAAGTATTCACGCCCCCATTGGACTTTACAACATTTTGTCGCGTTACTGAGTTTATATGACAAAAACTAAATGTTGCATGATGCTAAAGAAAATGGATACATAATATGCAATTTGTTTTAAGTGTAAAAATCTCAAAGTTGCAGCATGCATGCAGCCTATTTTACGCATATATCCCTACATTACCTAATTAAATAGATAAATAGCGGCCAACTTTGTATACATTTGTAAATATTAGTATAAATAAAGACGTTGCTGAAAGGTAGTCCTCAGAAGAAGCCGAGCTGTTAGCGGGGGACACAGCAAACCTGTAGAAGAAATTGCTCTATTCAGATAGGACTAAACTGACCTTTTTGGCATAGTGCGTGGAAAACGATCCATTCGGACCGACTAAGCCGGAGCGATTACAAAACAGAATTGGCAAAATGTTCAGCCTCTAGATGTGCAGAGTTAGTGGAGAGCACCAGACTTGCAGCTGCGACGGCTGCAAAGGATAAGTCAAAAGCACGGCCCACTATTCAAATATTTATTTCTAGAAAAAAAGCTGAAAAGCTGAAAACCATGGATGTTTTTTCTTCTTCAAGATTTCCTTTTTTCGTTTCTTTTTTTTTTGCTACTTTTGTTGTTCAAGATCCTAAATTTGACTCGAAATTCCCTGAAATTTGTGGTCGTAAGCAGACAAGATGTGGGAAACATTTTCGGTACATGTAACTTACACTGAACCAAAAGTTAGTGTAAATGGGAATTGTTCTGATTTAACTTTATGGAAACATTCTGTGGGTCAAATTACTCAACCAAACAAAGGCTTCACCTATACCCTCACGAAAGATCTAGGCGTAAATATGCGGGCTTGAGGAATGAGCTGTAAAACACAAACAAACAACAACAACAAAAAAAGAAGCCTTATCAGACACTGGATGAAATCTGGATATCTGGTCTCTGTGGTCTTTAGGGTCAGATGAGCAGAGGATCATAACATCTGCACATGTAATCAAATGCCTGCCGCATCCAGAATTCCTGATAGTTGATGTAGTTAGAGGTTGCAAGGCGGGGCGGGGCGGGTTACTAAGTTCATATCATGCAGCCACGGCAACAGCGGTGACGGCTCAGGCTGAAAAACAGGTATACGGGCAGACGATGCATGTTTATTTAGAAGCAACGAGTGAACAAGCTGAAGGAGAATGGGACGAATAATGAACGGCGGAGGAATAAGGTGGCGCAGATTAGGCCCACGTGATACAGAGCAGCTGATCGGGTCCACCCTAGGCAACGTGTTTGGACGAAAAAGCCTGCTCGTTTCTGTAGCCAGCCTGAACAGAAATGAAACAACTCTCCATAAGAAAAAAAAAAAAAAAAAAAAAAAAAAGAGATGCTCAGCGCTCTGACCCCGCTCTTCCTGCAACTTCGCTCCGTTTATTTTATTTCGCTCCCCAGCCCAGCGTCCGGTTGCGCCCTCTTTCCCTCTCCCGCTTCTCTCCGTCCCTCTCATCCAACTACCTGACTAGTTTGGCAGCGATCGCACAAAATGGCGGTGAGGGGGAGCCGAGAGCTGGAAGCCACAGAGTGGAAGCCATTTTCTCACAGATCCGGGTCCGGGCACAGAGAGAGAGGACTTTTCACTGTGCCTGGTGGACGGTAAAGATTAGCTTGAGAGCGTTTTAGCATGAAGATTATGTTTGTTTGCGTTTCTTAATGTACAGTACTAATAAGCCACTGGGACCGCTTGGCCTTTTAAATGGAATAAAGCCACAACGTCCAGACGTTATGATTTTAATCTAATACAGGCGCACAAAGAGAAAGAAAATAACTGTAAACAAAGCTGCGAGATGCCAAGCGCATAACAAATGAAAGTTAGAGAAAATCGCATTACTGGCGCTATCCAAATAAAAGAAGCGCAGGACATAACAACAAGCTAAATTGTTTATTTTGACAAAAGACGCACCGGCCTGTCAGCCCTGGATGGGAACCGCTCAAATTTCCTTTTACAGGCTATGCTTGGTGTTCGGCAAGTCAAATACTGCGGAATTAGATTTTTTCCCCCCTTCCTGCTTACTATGCATTTGATACAAGTGAACAGAATATTTATCAACAGATATGCCAAGATCCCACAAATCTTTGGACATTTTGAAGAAATGTCACCGTATGAGCATCGTTGTCGTCCCAATCTCTATTCATATCTCACACTGCTGCAGAATTTACCCCACTGCAACTCAGATAATAATACGTTGCTTAATCACATGCTATGCTTATGCAAAAGCTGCACTCACCTTGGCATGCCGGTGCTTTAAACTGAAATTGAAACTGGCAGCATGACCTACTTTCTGGTTAAGTATGGTATACTGATCCTTACATACATATGACATAAATTGCAAAAACTGTAGTAATAGTAAGGAAGCAACATAACAGCAACGATAACGTAACCTGACGAGCCAGATGAATTTCGTTCTGCTTAGCTCCACTCACATCCATCTAGGACATCTCCCATAGAGAGTGATTTCTTCAACCAATGTTATTGTCCAGCCAATCAGGACGCAGGGCTGGAGTTTCATAGATGTGACGTAGTGGAGAAGCGACCGTGAAACTGTTTTGATTCAGATAGCAATGGTGGCTCGCATCGAGGAAGCAAGCGTTAGCATTGATGCTGCTATTTCTTCCGTGTTGTCCAATCTACCTAATATTGTTTCATTAAAAGAACATCAGAGAACGGCTCTGAAGGCTTTTGTTGGTGGAAACAATGTTTTCGCCCTTCTCCCGACCGGATTTGGCAAGTTTTGTTTTTTCCTGCGTCGCTCTCATCAGCGTCACGGGTTAGCTTCGGTGTGAGTGGTTGAAATAGCACGTCGATAAAGATGACAGACAGGTGGCTTATCCAATCATATGCAAGGATTTTTGATAAGGCCCAGCCTTCAATAAAGGCAATTCCTATGGAGAGGTCCCAGATGGATGTAAGTGGAGCTAGGCGGAGTGAAATTCATGTGGCTAGGGTCAAGTTAATGATAACGTGCCTTAGCGTAACACAGCAAAATCCCTTTTATTTCCCCACGTTGAGACCAGCGTAACACTTTTTCAATTCACCAGCATGCTTGAGAAGCTAGGATCAGAAAATGTTAGAGAAAAATGCTGTGATGCTTTTATGCATCTTGTAATTATTTTATTTCATATTAATATCAGAGCTACCGCTTCCTGCAGCACATTTTTCCTCTATTATGAGTTTAGATTGGTATTGGCCACGATGAGGTGCTTCTCTAACCCAAACAACACAGTACTATATCAAATTCATGTGACATTACGGTCCTTACACTGTCGCTTGTGGCAGCACCGAATATCACTCGTTTGTAAATCATTAGCGCCATAGGCTAAATCCCTATCCTACAACCTACCAGAAGGAGAGAAAAATTAAATAAGAGTTGCCAAAAGAGTTGTTAAAACATGAGGGATGAGCAGAAACATGATCAGCACACTAATGCGCTAGAGAGCCTCCAGCAGGAGCGGAGGGCCTGCGAGGTCCTCTTCTTCATGGCCTGTTTACTAATAAGCTCACCCCGCAGCTTGGCCTGGCCGTGGGACCTCATTAGCCGAACATGCAACATGCTGCACCCTCTCAGCTGGCCCATGCACCACTATCGGTGCCGTATGCTCACCCGACACCAACACACCAGCCCCAGCCGTGGCCTTGGCCTTGCTCAGAATCACCCACTCGCTGGATAACGTGCACGCACGCTGGCACTCCGCATCGCTGAGAGCCTGCGGTGTCACGTGCGTGGGCGAAGCGGAGCATCTGCGTGTACTTGTGAGCATAATAACCGCCTTATTGCACATACAGCACACTATGACCCGGTTCGCACATCGGGCCACGTACAGGCTGCACTGCATTAAAAGTGCGAGGCGGCTCATGGCAATCTCGTGCATAAGAACCAACGCAGCCATGTGGAGGTGGAGCGTCATGAAGAACAGCGGAGCTGGTTAGTCATACATCTGACACGGAAAGGGGCATGATGGAAGGACAAAGAGAGACACGAGCGCTGTCCTCCAGCAGACCAAGGAGGATTCTTCTAATTATTTTTTGGCGGCTGCTGAAGGGTGATAATTCCATGCAAGGACGCTAATCTCTGCACGGGACACAGCCAGGGACTCGCCCTTTATATTTTGTCCCTAACATTTGTAATTACAGGCGCCGGCTTGGATCGGTGCCAGCACATGTCCGTGTGCTCGCGAGTAACCCGGCTCCTTCAGCCCATGGAGGGGCAGATTCACGTCCGACCTGTGCACTCGCCGCGTGAGTGTGGGTGTGCTGTTTGGATGTGCATGCATGTTGGTGACTCACGGAGCCTGGGTGAGCGTGAGCAGAGGGAACAATCTGCTGTATTTTGGTTTGGATCATATGGTACTGTACAAGAGAACGATTGACAGCCCCCTTGCTAATGGATGCATACCCCCCCATGTTGCATTTTTATGGCATTTTTTGTGACCGTCAAACATAGAGTAGTGCACAATTGTCTTGCTGTGTCTCTGCTCTGTCTTCTGTAACCCCCAGTCGGTCGAGGCAGATGACCGTTCATACTGAGCCCGGTTCTGCCGGAGGTTTTCCTTCCCGTTAATGGGGAGTTTTTCTTCCCACTGTCGCTTCATGCTTGCTCAGTATGAGGGATTGCAGCAAAGCCATGTACAATGCAGATGACTCTCCCTGTAGCTCTACACTTCCCCAGGAGTGAATGCTGCTTGTCGGGACTTTGATGCAATCAACTGGTTTCCTTATATAGGACATTTTTGACCAATCTGTATAATCTGACCCAATCTGTATAACATGATTGAACTTGATTTTGTAAATTGCCTTCAGATGACATGTTTCATGATTTGGCGCTTCAATAAATAAAATTGAATTGAATTGAAAATACCAGTTCTTTTCTTGCTATGTTTGCTTAGCATTTCCTAGTAGCTCTAATGCTCCAAGGAATACGTGCGCTCAGACGTTTCTTTTTGTCATGAGGGTGGAAACCTTTTTTAAATCTGTTTTTGAAAAAACATTCATAAAATTATCTTACAACATATTGTTTTTTTTTCTTTGTTGTAAAATCTGCAATCGGATATAAAACTGTGGTTCATTGATTTACCCACAAATCTAAGGAACAAATTGGGAAGCTCTGACTTTTTTCAAAGATCATGCAGGTTTAGTTGCCCCAGACAAATTGCTTTTAATGTGAATGATGGCGTGAGTGGCTGCACGGTGGTCTGTTTACAGCAACCTTCTGCCCACGTCTTCAGTCATTTTCAGCCTCTGACAGGTTTTTATCCGTTTCTTTGCACTAACTACTAGCCATGTTATTGTCAGCTTTTTACCCATTCTCTATTAAAGTAACCCATCCCCACATCATGATGCCACCCCCACTGCGTTTCACAGTGTAGATGATGTGTTTAGGGTGATGTGTCGTGTTAGTTTTTATTCCATACTTTGGGAAGACATGCCTGCCCATCTTACAGCACAAATATTACTAATTAGCCAGGCAAACAAAGAGCTTTGATAGCATTTAGTAATGAAAATAACACATTTTTAAAACCCAACGTTACTTTAAAACAATGGAAAAAGACTATGATTGTCCATAAAGTAAAACTGTGGTTGAACAAATTAAGTTAGGAGGAACAATCGAAAACAACTCGAGTTCCTAAAAGCCTACACAGGGTGCAGGGACAAAATGACGTCATTCTGTTCTTGCAACTTGTTCTTGATGCACATTCTGGGTGGAACTGTTTTCATCTGTCATTTAGAAATAGGAAGATGGTACGCTTACGTTTGTGGGACCTATGAAGACTTCCCAAGAGCTCTTGTTAAGTTTGAAATGTCCTGGTCAGAAAGAACTTTGTTCTTGTTCTTGCAGCCTGAGGCAAAACAACAAATGTCTCTGTTCTTTCTCTCCATTTCCCTGTAGTCTGTGGAGTATATAGTGGCCTTAAGCAGGCTAGCGACTTAAAGCTTTGATCCCTAAGGAGGTGAGACGGGCATAGGGAGCAACGAGGTGAGAGGCGGAAAAGGACCTGAGGAAGTAGGTCATACTATTTTTAAGTTATTTTATTTATTTTAAAATGTAAATAATTTAATTGCAATAAAATTTGAAACTGTGAAAGATCTACATGTCCTTCAGTTCTTCCTTAACAGGACCCCTACTCTGAAATAAAACATACTGTATAGCTCATTAAAAAAAAATCGAAGACTTATGTCTTTTTCATGTAATCGGGCAAAATCAGTTGTATCTAAACTAAGTAATTTCAAAGAAATTATTGTTGTAATTTGAGTCTTTTTGTAAGCCATGTAACTTGTTTTAATCTCAGGTTTTGTTCAGGTGTAATCCTGGTGTAGCCTTAGTGTGCACGTGTGATGTTGCTCACAGAGGTCCAGTCAATGCTCCCACAACGTTGGTCTCGATCCCCACTTATGGAGTTATTGCTTGTGGCAAACTGCAGATGAGACTTCTTAAGGCTTGTTTCCAACTATGGCTGCTCTTATACAGATGTGAAATCACCCACAGGTTGACTCTTTACAATTACATGTTGTTGTTGGTTGGACTGCCTTTTCTTTAGGACTATCTGAGTGATTGGGGTCGAACACAAATGCAGGCCATATACCAGCATATATCATTTGTCTTCCCCTTCTATATTCTGTGAAGTGAAATCAATTTTGAAAATAGCGAGAGCTTGAAATGCTTTTACAAGGCATTTAAAAAAATGGGATATTGAGCCATATCAGGATTTCCCCCACTGTATTATTTGCCGCCCCTCCCCCTGCCAGGCTAAGCGTAATTTGTTTATTGTAAAAAAGTTTTTTTATACACCAGTAACAGTGATACCAAAGATGGTTGTCAAAATAATTGGTGCCTTGATTTTTGAGAGCAACATAAAATGGACAGTAAAGCTCCTGTATCTGCAACAGAGTAGTAGTAAACCTACTGGACAACATTAGCTAACGCTAGCAGTTATTAGCTTGATGGACACAGGCAGTCCAATGACTGGGTATTGTTGGCCTGACCTCCTTTGAGCTGCGCAGTGCTGCACCACAGAACGCTCTGTATTTATCAGTGAAAAATTACTCTAAAAATGAGTTGCAATAGGAGAGCCAAAATTAGTGCATTTTTCCAACCATAGCCAAGATCATTTAGGGCTTTGGTGAACAGTAAACGAGTGACGGAGTGAACTGGGGGCAGGGTTAAATGTATTTTGATGGCTGAGGAGTTACAGGCGAGCCTTTTTCATCGCTTCCAATCCTACCTTCATGTGGAAATATGTTGCTGATTTTGCAATTTTTCTCCCTCTAACTAAATTGCCTTGGCAACAACGGGGGCCAAGAAAGCGGGGAAATATACGAGCACTGGAAGAGAAAGAAGTTGAGCGGGTGCAGCTCAGTTTTTATCTGGAATATCACTTTTCCTGGCAGGTATATAAAGCAAGTATCTGTCCAGGTGACAAGCGCTGCTGAGAGGCTCTGACGAGTGACGTCACAGATCACGTGCGCCTGAATACAAGCAATCATCACAAGGGCAGAGAGAAGATTTATTCTGAAGTTCCAAAACTTGCTTTATTAAATGGGTACCATAATCAGCCAAGGAAAAATAAACTTGAAAGGGGGGGGATAACAACAAAAAAGCCTTGACCTCACTAAAGTTAAGGAGGCCATGATGTAAAGCAGCCGTTTGAAAGTCACACAGGTCTTGTTTCAGAGCGCATGGGGGGAAAAGAGGGATAGGTATGGGGAAGGAAAATCCACATCATCTGTCACCCTGAAACTCTCCCCCGGTCCAATATTATGTCATTATGACCGCGCGGACCGTCTCTGTGGAGTTACTGCGGTTTTCAGGATAAATTACATGTGACACTCCCAGCTGACATTCTGATTAACACGAGGGGAATAAAATAGCCAATCCCCAGCAGCCACTGGAGCTAATGGCTTCCATGTATGGTTAAAAAAAAAAAAGGAGAGACTCACCGAGGTTTGTGAAAAAGTTAAACTAACGGCAAAAATCCCCGTTTCTCTCCGAATTATTTTAGCAACGGTGCATAAAAGCGATGTAAAAAATCAAATGTGTGTTCATTTATCGGCGTACTGAGCTCTCGGCCTCGTTGTGCTGCTTTTTTCTCCCGTCCATTCAGACCGGCCTGGCCTACATTAGGAAGGATCCCATGCGAGTGTGCGCCGCAGCCTTTAGTGGCCACTGTAGATCTACTCATCTGCTGTTCCCACATTCCCAGAGCAGGAGGGAAAGCAGGGAGAGGGAGCCTGGCTAGTCTCCACCATGTAGTCCTGATCTGAGAGGACTGGAGCGAAAGACATTCAAACTTTAGTTTTTACAGCGGGTTCAACAATCTCTAATGAAAAGAAAAAAGAAAACGCCTTACAGCACATGCAGCAGCAGTCTATGGATTGAAATAGAAAGGTAGCAGAAAGGTTTGCAGAATGGAGTGGCCTTTTTCTGGTTTTAGGCCTCTAAATCCAACTCTGTTTTTACCTTTTTTCTTTTTTTTTTGTTGCTCCCTCAAACGATTCTTCTGTCTGATCTCAGCTCTGAAACTGAATCCAAATGTTACATTCGGACCTTTTAGATATACATTTTACACCACTTAATCAACTGCATCTAAATATTACCCCTTTTATATAGATTTATATATTAATATTCTTTGTTTGCAGCAATGGTTTATCATTAAAAAGTCCAAAATCTATGCTGAATGTACAATGAATGTGATCGAAATTCCAAATCCAATCAGAAAACTCGTGAATAACTTCTATGACAGACAATCTCTTAGTCAAAGTGAACTGAAGGTTCCTCGGTTGTAAAAATAACAGAAGCTTATTAACGTGTCAAAATCCACACATTTAAGGAAAGTGTTGATTGGGCCCTCTGTTCACAACTCCACTCTGGATTTAATGTTACTCAGGAACAAAGTGAATGCATTGCAGTCACCTCATAAAAGGAACAAAAAATGCACAAGACATTATGCCCCTTTATCGGTTAAAGCAACAGAGCAATGGTGGCTTATTGCTTTTTTAAGGCACTGATTTGCATACATTGAAAGAAGTACCTAGACACAAACCATTTACACCACGTGACCATTTGAAAACACACAAAGACAAGCCTGTAATTGTTTAGAAATTAAACTTGTATTTTATTTTAATTCCTTAGGCCATTTTTCCTTTCTCTTAATTTCAGGAACTTGCTATCTGAAATTAACATTATTGTCTAATCAAGTAATTCTGCTGTGAGACTGTCTGGAGGTAGTAGCTTTTGTCTTCCCAGCAACAAGCCTACTCACACACACACACACACACACACACACACACACACACACACACACACACACACACACACACACACACACACACACACACACACACACACACACACACTCTAACTCTGAAGGAATTTTTTCTTTTTTTTTTTTCCTATCTCATTATCATTTTCATCCTAATTTAGGCACCGAGATATTCTGACCCACAAAGATGTGGGTCAGAATAGAAAAATGTATTTATAAATGTTTTTTTTACAATGTAAAAAATATTTTACAGGTTGAGAAGAAATTTCTCTTAATAGATAGATGCGAGTGAATAAAAATATGTTGCAGATACGTAATTTTACATAAAGTGTAATGTAGATTTTCGGCATCTTTTTTCATTTTTAAATAAAGTCAAAAGGCAAAAAAAAATGTTTTCAATCTTTTTGTTCCGTCATGTTTTTCAATTCAATTCAATTCAATTTTATTTATATAGCGCCAAATCATGAAACATGTCATCTCAAGGCACTTTACAAAGTTTTTATTATTGTTATGGTTGGATAGATTTTTTTTTGGATGTCTGATGTTTCTTTTCAACTTATTATCGCGTAAGGGAAACACTCCTTTAGAAACACTACTCCATTTCAAGTTCAAGGTTAAAGTCAACTTCAAGTTCAATTTCAACAGTTAAATAACCCTGACTGTACTCTCTGTTTTTGCAGTGTGTATGTTATGTATTACACAAAATTATGTATCGTAACCTTCCAAAAAAAAGGAAGAAAAAAAAAGAAAACTAAAAAAAATCCGTTGCGATTTGTGTAAAGCATTCTACCGATTAAAAGAACAAAACAAAAACTAAAATGGCCGACTTGTGAAGTCTGGGGTCACACCCTGAAAGGGTGCAAACAGAAGCAGATATGAAAAAAAATGCCTGTTTGCCCTAAAAGAAACAATAACTTTAAACTGCCATTAATACAACTATTTAATCAAGGAAAAATACTCCCTGTTGAATATAAGATGTCTGTAAATGTGTGTTAACGAGGGTGCCGTGGGCGTGTATTCTTAACTGTGATTAATCCAAAGTTAGCTTTTGTGCACAAAAATGCATCAATGCTGGCTGTAGCAGGCGGTCCTCATACTCAGGTAGATTCTGACAAAGAGCGAACACCGAAACGCCTCAGCACCCTGCCATCTGCCTCTCTACATGTAACCCTCGTCTGGAATCCTGCCATCCGCTGCCAAAAAAGGCCAGAGGGGTGGAGTGCCGTGATACTCTGCAAGCCTAAGATATCTGCCCACAGCTACTTCAGCAGTGCTAACACTGAGATGCAGTTAATGCAATCACATGTGGATGTAGGAAAAGCTTTGGTCGCCCCAAAAAGCTCTGAGTGACGTCAGTCCAGGTTTGTCCTTCAAAAATGCCCTCTTCTGCATCAACCCTGATGAGCAGCAGGGTAACTTGGGAGTTCATTAAAAGGATCAGCGTGCAGGAATGGACAAATATAAAGGATTCACATGAATTGAAGAGTTGCAGGAATAATAAAAATAATAATAATAATATATCTGGGTACAAGTACATCCATCAGACAATCTACAAGTCAGGCTTGCTGATGATTACCTCCTCCACTACAATCTAGATTTAAGTAAATTAAATTTTTTTTGATAAAATGCAACACAAATATAAATCAAATCAAAATTAGCACATATACACTGTAAAAAAATATTTGTAAAATCATCTTTCAAATTAATTATTTATTTCCAGTGCCTTTCAGATCCTCAAGGTTCTTCTTTGTTAATAAATTACATATTTTATTAAATGGAGCAATACTTTATCAGTTACAACAAGATTGTGCTAATTCTGATAAATAAATGTATTCTTTCATTCAGATACCCATCAACCCAAACCCCCTACCTATCCCCCCCACCCCACCCCCAAACACACACACACACACACATCCATGGAAATCTGGTGTTTATGTGAGCAATATAAAAATATTTTCTACACAGAGCATAATATTGCGGGGAGCAAATTTTAGTAAATATTTTCACGGAAATTTCGCTCCAAAGCGCTACAAACTAACCAAACACCTCAGTACATTATGTACTATTCTTCCAACTGTACACTGCATCCTCGAACCGCATCACTGAAGTGAAATTCCTCCACAACTATAACCCTTGACTTTTATTTATTTTTTTACCAATTCCTATGAAAGTTTGTCCAAGTGCTACTGCTTACTTTTGTTTGTGCAATGCTAAATTCTAAGCAATTTTCCTCAAATTATAAACACGATTATTTCAGAACAAAAATAAATAAATAAAAAAAATTGCAGCGAAAATGTTACAAATATTGACGGATAAAGGTGTTTTACATGCAGTATTTGCAGCTTTGTGTGTTTTTAAGAAGCGTTTTATTCTGAAATGGATTCGCGAGTGTTAGGAAAGTTTCAGCTGGTGTAAAAAGCAGCTAAAGTTGACTTCTCCATGGGCTTGACTGCAATATAATTACACATTTGGGTGTCAAAACTACTAAAAAACATGCGCATAAAAAAAAATAAAAATAAAATACTCACAGATTCTCGAAAGCAAGGAAGTAAACGTGTTCTCGGGATGAATCGCGGCAGCTCTCCTCCTCGTAGATCCATGCATCTGTTAAGAAGAGGAGAAAGCTATGAGCTCCCCTTCATTCCCTTTTGAGGTACCCCGTGATTTCTCTCCCAGACTGTCCCGTTTGCAGTTGAGCCTTAGCCTTCAGTCCTGGCTGCAGCTCTCGGGCTCAGTCACCACCTACGGGGGGGCTCGCTGCCTCATTCGGCCACGGTCTCGGGGCCCCCCTGAGCTCTGAGCTGGCAACGGCTAGCCCATCTCCAGCAAGGTCCAGGCCGCGCGAGGCCTGAGACAATGAGAGGCCATGTGGCGGTCTGCAAGGCTCCCGCTAAACTTGTCTGCTGGTTAACAAGTCTTTCAATGAGGAATGTTAGCAAACAGGCATACGGCATGTCTGATGCATGCAAATAGCACAGGAGGCTCGGTCCCAGCCTCGGCCGGGCGCATGAATAATTCAGCTTTCTATATGCTGCGCTCCCTTCATCACGCCCTCCTGCGCCCCGAATCAGATGCCTTCACTTTGAATAAAAGTGTCAACGCGTTTGCTTTGCTGCTAAAAAAAAGGTTAGTCTTAACACAGTCCACAATCATGGAATAACGGCACAGATTGTGCATGCAAACGGGCGCAGCATGCAAGGCGACGTATATTCTGCTGCCATACATTTTCCAACTCAGGACCTTTTCCTCTGTTACTGAGTTTAATTTTTCTTTTGTTTGGAGTTGGCACCTGTCCCAGAAAAGGCTCAGCTCTCCACTCATTCCCTTCAGCCAGTGCGAAGCAGAGAGGGCGAGTGGGAGACACGGGGAGACGGAGAGCGGCAAGACACGGGAAGGAAACGAGGGGGAAAACGGAGCGAACGCAAACACCGTACGGAAGTTCACGGGGTCAGAACATTTGTAGACACTTCTTTACAAACACAAACGTGCAAACCATCTTTAGACACACAGGCCGCATTCTCTTCTCGCCATCCAAAGTGGCCATCTAGACCACAAGCCTACCGCAAACAGGTTACCCGAATTGGTGCCCTGGCTCTCCCATCCAGCAGAAAAACACATTTCATTTCCACAAAACAAAAAAAGAACAAACAAAAAAAGTAAAAAATCCATCCAATAGAAAACAGAGGAAGCAAATAAATACGGTACGCGAAACTCATAAGCGGAAGGGGGGAAAAAAATCATATTTTGTTTGTTTTCTATTTTTTTTTTTTTAAAAAGGAAAAAATGACATAACAAATGACGAAAAAATCCAAAGAGATGCAAAACTCTATGCGGCAAAAGGCAGAAAAAGGGCCTCTGATATATCAACTTGTTGCCAGGTTTTGCAGAGCTGCTGCTGTGCAGCTAGTTGGAAGCAGAGGGTTAAAATCCAGCTAGTAGTGAGTGAAAAAGAAAAAAAGAAAAAGCAGTCCGTCTATGAAAGGGCGGGCTGTGGGGAGGCCCTGACTGTAGAAATAGCAGCAATTTTTTTGCCCCCCTCCCTCCTCTCTCTCTCTTTTTCCCCTCGCAGAGCTTCAGTCTCCCCCTTGCATGTGGCTGAAGCAAAAAGAGGGGAGCAAACAAAAACAGGGAAGAAGAAAGATGGGGGGTGAAAAAGAGAGAGAGAGAGCGAGAGAGAGAGAGAGAGAGGAGACAGCGAGCGCACAGTGAAGGGGGGGGGGGGCTCCACTGATGATGAAATAGAAGGCGCAGCGAAGCGCGCGAAGCCATCACTTTTTCATCACATGTCCAACACGGCAAGGAACTGTATTTGCACTGAGGAGGAGGAAGTAGGAAGCGAGGGGGGAGGGAGAATAAGAAGGGTTGAGAGATGTAGACGGAGAAGGAAAGAGAGAGAGAGAGAGAGAGAGAGAGGGAGAGGGAGGATCTGAATGTGGGAGGGGTAAAGGTGGAGAAGCGATTCTCCAGCAGTACGCAGGCGCAGAGCTCCCACTCCTGGGATACACTATACAGTACCTCCTCCTCACTGTATATCACCTAGTCAATGGAAAAGCATAGAAAATAAATAAACAGGCTAAAAAAAAAAAAAAGAAAAAAAAGAAAGGAAAAGACACGCAGCTGAAAGGATCCATGAAATATGCAACACTTCTGAGAGCTTACTGAATTATTAACCTCTTCTCTCGCTATAGCGGAATTCTTAGCGCTTTAAACGTGCTGATAGGAGGGCCTCACTCTTACTTTTCTCTTTTTTTCCCCCTTTTTTTTTTTTAACGACAAAAAAACAAACGCGAAGAAGACCGAACAGATTCCACGGAAAGAAAAAAAAAGAAAGAAAGAAAAAAAAAAAAGACGAGCGAGCATGGAGAGTGTTAATTTCAGGAACATGTGGTCAGGAACTCTTGCTCTGGATAGGAGCCCCCTCCTACTGGTAACCCCCCAACCCTTCCCCCCCCAACCCCATCCTCCACCCGCCCCACGCTCTGTCACAAAGCTGAACCCTCGCACCTATCCTGGCACACAGTCACAGCCTTGATGAGCATTATTATCTTCTTTTTTTTTTTTTCTTATTTATTTCTTGCCGAAGATTGTTCATGAAGAGAAACAGCTAACGCCTGCCTGCCCTTCCCCCCCCCCCCCAAGGCTTGAAAAGTTTAGAGAAATGAACTGAAGCGCCTCTGTCTTGAGAGAGCTGGTGATCTGTCCCCTTCTGAAATAGAGAACCGGTCCTACCGAAATGAATTTCATGCACTGATTTACATGAGGAGGAGGTGAGCCGCAGAAAAAGGGGGGCGGGGGGGGGGGGGAGCACAGGCTGCTTCCTCCATCTTAGACTGTATTGATTATCCCTCGCTCTCACACATGCTAGCCCTCCTGTCCCTCCCTCTTCTGCTGCTTGTTCTGCCACCTTCTCTCCTCTATCAGCTTTTTTTTTTTTTTTTTTTTTTGGGGGGGTCTTTTTCCATTTTGTGGCAGATTACTGTAACGCTATTGTACGACAACTTCCTGCCTCTTTTGGCTCCGCTTCTAAAAACACTGCGAAAGGGCCGAGCTCGTGGGCTCCAAACTTTTTCTCTCTTTTTTTTTTTTTTTTTTTTTTCCTCCCCTCTTCCCCTTCGGCCTCGAACCGGCGCAGCGTCTATTCGGAGAGAAAAAGGAGGAAAGGGGAGCCGTAAAACAGTCTGTTTCAGAGGAACTATTCCGATTTCGTTTCTGCTTTTCTAAAGTGCTGCCGGTTTAAAGAGGGCAAACGAGGACTGCATGCCTAGCAAGAGACAATGAGAGGAAAAAAAAAAGAGAGAGAGAGAGAAGGTGGGGGTTCAACTTTTTTTCTTACTCTTTAAGCTATGAAAACTTTCTGTCGGTGCTGAAGGCTGCCGAGCTGTTTAGTGGGTAGATTTTTCAGACACTGGCTTCTGCCGTGTGCGGCGGGGCTGCTGCTCTCCATGCACACCCACCGCTCGGGGTTTGCTCCGGTTCTTTCTCTGCAGAAATCACAACACCTCCCCTTGCCTTTACCTTTGCTCCGTCGGTTGCAGCAAAATAAGAGGCAAACGATTGCGTCGTGTTTATTAAATATATAATTTTTAGTAAAACCTTACGAAGACAACGTTGCAGTTTACTTTGTTTTCTTCACATCCACTTGATACGAGCTCGGTTTGGGACTTCTACGCTGGCACGAGCTACGCGCTGCTTTTAGAAAGGAGCCCGGTTACACGTCACATCTCACCATGCGTTTTAGCCAATTGAAAAACCCATGACTTCATTATGGCCTCCATGTATGAAGCTGTCATGTGTGCATATGTTGTGCAACTCAAACTGAGAAGGAAGAAAAAAAAAATTAAAATCAAAAATTAAAGAGGGATGATGAAAGAGAATATGCCTGAAACTCAGGGATGAAATGATGGCCCTTTAAAGAGGAAAACTTTTTTGCTAAAAGAGGGGAAACTTGGTTGCGCAGGCTGCACTTTGCAGCAGCATAAAGTTCATCTGAGGATACAGTTTTCGGGTTTTGGTCCGTTGCCAGCTCCCACCATGGTGCTGCTTTATGTCGCTCCTCTGATGCTCATCCAAGTTATTTATTATCCCTGATTTAGACATTGATAATTTATCATAATCCCAGAGAGGACAGGTTTTATGAGATGTATTACAACATAAGAGTCCAATAAATGCTTTTCCCCCCAACAACTTTACGCTTTCCTTTTTCTTCGCAAGTACAATTCTCAGACAAATCTAGCACACAAAAACACACAACGATGCAACCACTCCTCAACATAAAACCAATGATGGGAGCGGCTTTTTTACTCCAAAAACCCCCCTCACCAATCAGATTTACTGATTTACTGAGTGCAACATAACTTGAAATGGCAGACAAAACCACGTGATAAGCATTACATGAAAACCAATATAACTGGGCTGTTAAAATAATAAAAAAAAAAATACAATTTATCCAACAAGAAGATGTAATGTAATGATAAATAAATGTAATAATTCCTTTTAAAAAAAAATGAGAAAATAAATTAAGAATATTTTAGATGAAATCAAAAATATGGTAAATACTAAAAATTAAAAAAAGCATTTGAAATAATCAATTTTATTCAATTCTATATTTTTTGCGCGCATAAAAAAAAAATGCATTTGCGCTCCGGTTTTAACGAAGATCCAAAAGCCACTTGGAAGTCGGCGGCCGTGTGCCACGACTGAATCCACGTCTCCACGTGAGATGCGGATCATAAAAAGCACACACTTCTCCTAAACGACTCCCTCAAAAGGATAAAAGCTAACCACCAAGTATCCCTTTCGACACGAGGGTCCACAATATACTTTCAAGGAACAGGGGCACAGTGTGCGAGGTGGTCTTGGTTAAGCCCTGCACGTGTCTAAACAACTTCTCTATTGCACTTGAGACCTTTGGGGGCACTCCCCATCGAGCAGGGAACAAAGGCCGTGACCCCGGGGTCAAAAGTGTTACATGGGAGGCTAAGCGGGCCCATTCACTTCTCTGCTCCTGTTTGCTTTAAGAAGGTAAAGATTACGAACACATTAACTATTACCGATTAGGGGGGTGATCCCTCATGGGAGCTAGGTCCCAGGGCAGCACTTCACATCCTATTAACACAACCTGACCTTTGACCCCGCTTGTCACCCTTAGGCAGTCAACTGCGACCACCGCTTTCTGCTGCCTGTCTGACATCCAGGGACACAAATAGGGAAGAAGGAGAATCCCCCTGCAAGGTGCAAAACCTCCTAACGACGCCACAGGTTTCTGTGCACGCAGGAATGAAGGACCCGGTGCTATCGCTGCACTGCGTTTGCATTGGGAGGTGCACTCTAGTTCCAGCATGAAGGGCTTGAATCAGCAGACTGCGTATCTCTGCGCGCTTCCGTTCCGAGTAAATAGAAAGTCGGAGTCGGACGGGAGTCTAATCGAACAACTTCCACAAGTCCGCGGGAGGTAAAAAGGTTTCAGGCTCATGAAATGGTTGCATGTGCAGTAGAGCTCTCAAATACAAAATGGAGGACACGAGACATGCGCAGGAGGGATGTTCCAAATATATCATGAGATGATAATGGTATTGTAGTGCTCAATAAAAGGCATAAGGAGCAGCTCCTTCATAAACCAGCTTCCTGATTGCATCCAAACATTATTTTTGCATCAAGGGAACGGATAAGAGGAAGTTGCAGGGCTGATTTTATTTAACCCCGTGTGTCCAGACAGGACAGCTCTCCCCCTGCTAACACTGCAGTGAATTTATAAAATAGGTTCTGTTTTATTTCTTGAACTTTTGCTTTTGATTAGATCTTTTAGTGCTTGTTTTAGGGGAAAAAAAGCCTACTGATAGAGTTTCAGTGGAGAAAAGAATGTCGAGAGGATAGAGTCAATTTTAAAGCCAGTCTACCTATTCTATAATTTACAATTCGATATATACAAAAGGAGCAAAAAAAAGAAAGAAAGAAAAAATAGTCCAAAACAAATTACCCGTATTAGATTCTGTCAGTTGAATAATATATATATATATATATATATATATATATATATATATATATATATATATATATTCTCGTCTTGAGGATTTTCATTTATCTGAATAAAAAAATAAAGATGAAAGCTAACAAAGTTTCATTACAATATAAGAAATATAGAAAAATTCTAAATATTTTATTTTGTTTCAACATCATACACTTACCCATCCTTTATATTAATGTTACTGTAAGGTGTAAGAAGAAGGCCATTATGAAATGAAAATAATAATATTCACGGTGCTTATTATGTTTTAGAAAATAAGTAAAAGAGTTGCTCTTTTTTCATAAATAATGTTTTGAGGTTTTATATAAAATGCTTCATTTATAAAAAACCTTTATTTAATTCTTCCCTGCAAAAAAAATATGTGCATGTTTAAACGTCAACATTTCTGTATAATAATAAAAATATTTGAATGATTAATGACTGAAAACTATGCCCATCAAAGTGGTGAATCTTTTCAACTTTAAACAGCTGATATAATTTCGAAAGCCAGGAGTGTAACAAACGACTATTTCTACTTTTGAGAAGGACCTTTCAACTACAACATAAAAGCATGATTTGAATTTGATTTACACACTAATGTATGCTGATGACATAAACAGTCTTCTGCTTTGGACGGCATCATTTTAAAATGTGGATTTAACACGTAACCTCAGTGAGGATTGTAAGGATTTTAAAATTCTGATTCTTTAATCGAAGTTGACAAAAAAAAACAAAAAACTTTTGTCTAATGTTGAAATGCAGCAGAAGAAAGCATTCACTGGCACATGTGTTATATCACCCCTAGCTAGCTCCAACTTTAATTACTGGATAATTTGCAGATGAATTACTCTAAAACAAAAGGAAAAGAAGAGAGGAAAAGCAGAAACTAACTCACTTTGCTGTTTTTTTTCCTCCCAGGATTCCGAAAGAACACAAGGAGGAAAAGAGACACGGAGAGAAAAGGAGCAAGGGAGAACTCCTCCTGGGAACAGGCTGGAAATTATGGACCTATTCAATATGAGACCTCAGACTGGACAACCCATCCTGGGAGGGACGCGCCCTGACTGTAGCTAACAACTACTTCTGGCAGCCCCTCTCAGGAGTTGGCTATATTGTGCCGGATCGGGTCCGCTTTCATGTGACAGCGTCAAACTAATGCAACTTAGGCCACAGGTTCACATGGATATCAGCAATATCACATAAAAGCTGTTATAAGGACATGTTAAACACAAATTGAGGCATCCTTTGGGGGCAGCAATCTGTGACAGGGTGGCCGTTTAGCTTCTTTTTTAAGGCGTCAGAGCAAAGCATGAAAGAGAAGATTTTTTATTTTTTTTTTACACAACAGAAAACGAGAAAGTAAGGATCGTTTTTAAATCAAGAACATTAGGTTTTTGTGAAATTTTTTTATTTTTTTTAAATGTACCGTGCCTGGTCAAGGGCTATCACCAGTCTCCCAGGAAACAACTTTAAGTAAAATTACGATAGTTTCACTGCGTTGGATTTAAACACAGAGCCCAAACTGCTGGTAAATTAAGATATTTTCATGATTATAGTTTAAAGAACACTATCTGTTACATTTATTTAGCATTATTTTCAAAGTATTATCAAGACCCAAGCAAAATGACACTTTTACCACTCGATAAACTTAGTTTCCAAAGGCTTATAGTGCCGAATATTATACATTTTTTCTGTTCTGCACTGTTTAGTGTCACAAGCATAACAATCTGATTTTAGATGTTTTTTTTATTTAACCTTCATTTAACCAGGTGAGACGATCTAGATCTAGAACTAGTTCTCATTTTCAATGTCGACCTGGGCGAAAGGCAGCAGCAAAAGCCAACGTCTGAAGCTGTAGCTTTAAAACTAAATAGGAGGGAGCTTGGTTTTCACACCCTGACTGTCCATGTTTTTTTTTTTTTTTAACGGCTAGAAATATTTGCAAAACAGACAATTTTCTCTTCCTGGTACTTATATATCCTGGTACTTATATACGTTCTTGCCTTCTTTCAGCTGCGTGACTGGCAGCGTACAGCAACAGGTGGGGGCAGGGACATTGTTCCAGAAGTATATGCTCCGTACAAACGTTGAGCTGATTTTTCTGGCATCTCAGTAAAAAGGACTTTAAACCGCAGGAACGGTAGGACCGATTTAAAACCTCGGTCCTGGTGGGTGCCGGTAACAGAACCAGGCCTGTGGTAGAAACAGGCTGCTTTCCCAAAACCTGAATTATCTGATGTCCTTTTATGATGATGAACCTTAAGTCTCAATGTTTCATAAACACTTTGATGTCGGAAGTAAACCGAATGCTATCAGTGCTTGGTGCATATAGCATGTATTTTGCACTTTTTAAATTTTATTTATGTCTGTGTTCATCCTGTTCCATTCAGCCGGAGTAAATTCTGGTCAACCCCAGGACTTCCTCTGCATGTCTTTAAATCACAGGAACATTGTGACGGAAAATTTTACCGCCTTTGAGCGGTAATTTTTAAAACTTTGATGCACTTCAATTCCAGTAACTGACCATGACCTTAAGTGTGACCTTACGTGTCATGCAACTCATAGTGTCCGGGATTTCTAAGTCTTCGGATTGATTTTTTTTTTTTTTTTTAAAACAGGATTTTGACAAAAATAGCATTGTTTCAGAGATAGGTTTAAACTGTAAAAATATTAGGTACTACTGAAATTAAAACTGGTATGCAGAGACAGCTAATAAAAAGCTCTTTCACGCGTTTGTTTTTAACGTTTGATAAATGTTTTATCACCAGAAGGAGACAGAATGTGTTTTTCCTCATTTCCCTCAATTGCAAAAGGAAAATAAAAACTTTTTTATGAGTAAATTATCCAAGGCTCTAGAAAAAAAGAATTGTCAATTTTTTATTGGCATATAATACCTATTCATAAAAAAAAAAATGTTTTTTAAGTCCTCTTAACTCACAGGATTGGGACTCTACATACCTGGACTCAGTCTTTCCCCCCAGGGCCAGCTAAACAACCTTGGCCATTTTGTTTTATTCTCCCTCATCACTGAGCCAGGAGCCCTGGCATTTTATGGGCCACGTCAGAAAGCATGAAACGTCTGCACCGCAGGGCTGCGAGATATCCAACAGCAGAGCCAAACGAACTCAGCGGATCTCACTGCCTCAACAAGCACTTCATCGGTTCATGTTTTGTTATCTCACGCACTTGGAACCGGCATCCCAGCTCGGCCCAGAACGTCCAAAATGTGCAGCTAATGCACTTTATCCTTTTATAAACACTCTTGCTCTTGCTCCCGGTGCTTTCTCCAGTGCAGAGCAGCAGAGGAGCCAGAACCCGAATCCCTTCATGGCTACTTCTTTAGTGGGACTACATTAATAATAAGTCGTTACCTCAACCAAAAGCAACTAAAGATATCCAAAATGTGTTTAGAAACTTCTGCAATGCAAAAAAAAAAAAAAAAAAAAAAACACATCTGCATTAGGGTCCTTTGGAGGAGCTGACTCCGATTTGAAAGTGTCGTTGCATAAAAAGCACTGATTAGGGTGAATTCAACCTGGGCTGCCAGACTCCGACTGATGGGTGTGATGTTATTTGCCGAAGGATATTTATCTACAGTACGTGGGAGAAGAGCAGCGCTTTGCCGGACAGCTGCAAAAACAGAGGCTGTACTCCAAGAGCAATTTCAGTAGCTCCTTCACGTTCTGCAAAAAAATGAAATCTTCAGATTAAAGTGTTTTTGCTGTTAAGGCATGTTTGATGATGGAGTTTTAGACGGACCATTACTTTACGCTTTTTAATTTAATAAATTAATGTTTTACTCTGTGTTGTTAGCATTTTAGAGTGGGCCTCCAATAACATACATTTACATATTCTAAAGATTGCAAGAGTGCAAAGATAAGCAAAAGTATATAGATTAATTTCTGCCATTTTTACACCTTAACTGGTCTCGTCTGACGAAGGAAAGATTGCTTGCGTTGCTTTTTGCAACCTCGTAAAAACTTGAATTCTGTGCATATTGTGCACTAGGCAGCAGCCTGCACGTGTTTCTCACAGTTTCATAACTTTTTTTTGTATCGGAAACACAAAAGCTACATTTAT
The DNA here is from genome assembly GCF_011125445.2 of Fundulus heteroclitus. Classification (NCBI taxonomy): domain Eukaryota; kingdom Metazoa; phylum Chordata; class Actinopteri; order Cyprinodontiformes; family Fundulidae; genus Fundulus; species Fundulus heteroclitus. The sequence goes on along the minus strand of NW_023396945.1, from coordinate 2,078,705 downwards.
CCCGAGTGCTGCCAAAATAACATATTCACCATTAAGGTCATTATGATGCTATTTGTAAAATGTATTCATTATTTTAACTTTGGTGGCTTTTTAAAGAAAATACATAAATAAAAATAAAACCTGCTAAATTTAGTACTAGTTTTCAATTCCTTCTTTCTTTCTTTTTTAATTCATTTGTATTTTGTTCCAGTTATTTGCTGATTTAAAAAAAATGAAATGGAAAGAACTCAATGTTGAAACATGCATCTATGGAAAACATTTATTATACAGAACATTATCCCCTGTTCTGCTTTTATAGAGCAACACAGGCCGGTTAATCCGTCATTCTGTCGGCTGGGGTCACTTAACAGACCTAATTACAAACAATTTGTAGTTTCCCAACTTTAGCTTTAAAAAAGGATTATCCTACTAAGAGTGATGGGAGACGCTCCTTAACATTACACACCATCAAAATACACTTTATAGTTGCCCCAACAGTCGATCGCTGTTGTTATAAGACTCTGTGAGAAGCAATACTGTGGTTTAACTGTGTGATGGCAACTACAAACAATTACAATTACACATACAAATAAAAAAACTGGAAAATGATCTACTGGCTTATGTTTGAAACAGAAAAGCAACAATTATTCCACCTAAAGCAAAAATAAAATACAAATCTGTTATTACACTTATGCTATCAGATATTTATAACCAAATATTAAAACATTCTCCACAACAAACAGTAAAAACACGACAAAAAATATTCTTCTAAGCTTTTTAAATATAGTCACCAAATTTAGTGGTTAGCAACGTTCCCCCTAATTTTTCATGTGTCTGTGAGCAACATCACACGTGCACACTGAGGCTACAGTAGTATGCCTGTCCAAAACCTGAGATTATAAAAAGCTACATGGCTTACTAAAAGACTCAAATTACAGCAATAATTTCCTTCACCTAGTTTAGATACAATTGATTTAACCTGATTACATGAAAAAGACAAAAATCTTGGATTTTTTTTAAGAGCTGTACAGTATGTTTTATTTCAGAGTAAGAGTCCTGCAAAGGAAGAACTGAGAGACGTACATCCATCTTTCAGTTTTCAAATTTTATCGCAATTAAATTATTGACATTTTCTGCAGTGAGATTTAGCACAAGCATGTGGTACTGTGCATCCTCCTTTCTGTTCTGTCAGTCTGCTAGGGGGCAGCTGTGGCTACAATGTAGCTCACCACCATCAGGGTGTGAATAGCTGAATAACTGACCAGCTTTGGGATCGTCAGACTTTATAAAACGCTGAGCAAGACATCTGTGGTCCTCAGGCATGCGCACATAAAGAAACGTACAAACAAAGCAGCTTTTAGAAAAAAATTAAAAATAAATTTTCTGTGCAGCATAGATTTGCTGTGGGGGGTGAATCCAGATGCAGTGCGCGATTGCACATGTGAGCAGCTTCGAGGGAACAGTGGTTATGAGGCATCTATTGAGAAGCCTTTTAAACACTTTGCCAAACTGATCAAATTGAGATCTCCAGCTATTTCTGTCTTCAAAGCTATCGATATCAGCTAATAATTAGCCAGGCGATTTGCTCAGGTATCTGCTACGTGCAGCTTGTTATTTTAAAACATTGTTACCATGATAAAATACAGGTAGTGCTTCTATAGTTTTTCAGATTGTGATTTTAGGATAGAGCTAAATTTGCCGCTATTTTAAAGTGGAGCAAGGTGTAATAGCCCTCTGTCAGCCATCTTTCCCAGCAGTGTGCAGCATTAGGTGGGGGGAGGGTAGCGCTATTTTTCGTTACGCTTCACACAGCGGGAAGCGATTCTACTCAGTCGGGCACTTTAAGATGACTTCAAACTCTCCTGGGTTGTATGCTGGGATATTTTAATACTGGTGAAACAATAACTGTTTGGGATATCAGCCCAGCAGATTGTTTCCCCCAAATCCGATTCTTCTGATATGACGAAAAAGTATTAAATCTGAGGGGATGCAAATTATACCACGTCAGCTTATGGCAACTTGTTTTCCAGAGTGTGAAATCAGGACAATCCAATGTAGGCGTGTACTTTTGCAAACTAATATCTAATAATCTTTCAGAAGCCTTCTTTCAACAGTTTTGTCTGTCATCCATACAAATTGTAATCAGTCATAACCAGTCTAGAGGGGTGGGGACATGACTCACTTATTAACCTTTGAAATAAGATCCCCTAAAGACAATTGTGAAACCAAATTGCCAGGTAGCAGAACCTCAACAAACAGCACAAGCATACCGATTCATTGGCCCTCAACCAAGACACCGTCAATATGAAAATGACGGAGGAGGACGCACCAAGCAGCACTTACAGCGAGAAACACCAATATCTGTCACTGTCCACAAAAGCACGGTCCAATAACTTGATCTATCAGCTATTTTCTGGAGAATATTTAAAACGTGGGGTACATTCTTTTTATCAGCAACATCAAGAAAGAAATGTAAACACAATATATTCTAATAGTATAAAGAGATATACTGAAGTTAGCATCTGATTCTAAGCTTCTGATTCGGCGCTGAGCCCTTTCAGAGCCCCCACATCATCAGTCACCACATCAACCAACTTCAGCTCATAAAGAAAACACAACATGCATTAAGGAAATGTTACAAAGCACATACGCATCCATAAACACTTTGCAGAATGTTACCAAGAAACTATAAAGAGACAACATATGTGAATTTAAACATTTAGGCTTTTTTTTCCAAGCTGAACCTGCATCTTCTGATTGGGGGCCATCAGGAGTAAGGTTCAAGTTTTGGCAAATTTGATTGATAGCAAAGGGTGATTGAGACAAAAACAGGTTAAAAGTTTGTACGGCTCACTCTACAGGGGGGGCTGAAATCCTAATCAAATTCGCAATGCAAGCGTATTTTCAATATACCAAATATGAAGGTATGAATGCGGGTACCATGGAGTAGACAAATGCTTTATATTTCCCAAACTGTTATGTCCACATCCCCCAAGACTCACATATTTGGTTTGGGTGCATACATTTAGAGTCAATTGCTATCTGTGTTTAATCCAGGGTACATAACATTTAATTTTTTTGAAAAAAAATCTGTGTATTTCATGTTTGTTATGAGTTTAAGTGAAACTCCCCAGATGATGAGTAATATTCTCTGGTCTGCTTAGCTCCACCATCACCATCATCATCATCTACCTAGAAGTGTTAAATGCATGTTGGAAACTGCAGCATGGCGACCCCTGACCTTTCACACCGGCTCAGTGAGGCAGCGGGTCAGGAAGAGGACATGGACTTGGAGGGGGAAGTCAATCTTATCCTTCCGATCCACCACAGGCCCGCGTGCAGCGACAGCAAGATGAGCTGGACGGCTTTCCAAAATCCACACTCGTTTTGGCTGGGAGCAAGGCACCGGGGCCCGGGTGTGTTTCAAAGGAAATGCTGAGGAAAGCGATTTCGCAGCAGCACCCCTGCACTTGACAGTGTTTGCTTGCCTGCTGCTGTGTCTTTGCGCCGTCCCAACCCAACTCAATATCCCTACGCACCAATATCTGTCATCTGTCGGGGCCAAAATGGCTCACAGCCCACTTGTTTCCCCCGACGGTGGAGAATTCTACCCCGTCTCAACTTATTATAGCTCTCACATGCACTGACAATATTTTATCATCATCCCCACGCCACACAAGTATATGCGGCTCAGCAGAGCTGCATGGGACTGATGGTTTAAAAGGCAGGAGGGGAAAGGCAGAGCCTTCGTTCTTGGACTGCTTTCGTTTAAGAGTCGGTGCCTACGTGGTGGGGAGGCGACAACCTGCCACCAATCACTAATGCCCCCTTAAATGCCACAGACTGGAAGAGAAACAACAAAAAATGGGAGTGCATTCATTTTTCAGCATGCCAGATGCTATAATGCACCGATGCCTCGCAGTGAGGGCACAGAAGGAGCCCGAGAGAGAGAGAGAGAGAGAGAGAGAGAGAGAGAGAGAGAGAGAGAGAGAGAGAGAGAGAGAGAGAGGGCCTACAATGAAGAGGAAATGAAAAAGAGAACGGGGGATTTTGTGGCAGTGATGGAAGCAGCCACATCTGATGCTTGTCTCTGTTCCATAAAGTTCAACGTCAATCCGTGCAACTCTGCAGACAAAAAAAAAAAAAAAACTGGCAGGGTGTGGGTCAGGGGGAAAGGGCTAAGTCTAGTGTTGGGGGTGGGGTTGGACTGTTGGAGAGAGTGGTCTTTTTTTCCAGCAGGGTGAAAGGCGGATGGTCATGTGTGCAGAGCTCATGACAAAAGGCCCTTTTATGTGCAGCGTATGCAGATAGAGGAGGCTCCTTTGTGCACAGATGGAGAGCCCATGCCTGGGTCTGCCTGCGGTGCAGAGAGAAGGGAGGGCGGAGAGGATAGAGGAGTGTTAGTGAAGGGAGGAGAGGGGAGGGAGGAGTATCTCTGGCACTGAGTGCCATCACTGTGTCTGGTGGGGGATGGGGCACGGAAAAGGAGAACCAAGCCGCCCTGGTCCTACCAGGTTCAGCTGGGAGGAGGGGCTTCAAACCCTGCTAAGGGGATACAGAAATGTGCAACCCGATAGCGAAATTACACAGAGTCCTCTAACAAGTGGCTTGGGGGTCACCGGTGTTTGATTTTGGTGGATTTGAAAACATGGTTTGTCAAGGCAGTGTTAAAGACTTTAGGCAAGTTTGAGACAGCTCCACATATGAGTTAGGTAAAGGTTGCAGGTCTAAAACAGCTTTGGTCAATTTATAACACAGGAAACCAGTTAAATGATGAGGATAAGTATCACCAAAACACGGCTAGATCACGGCCGACCAGAAGGGCACATCCAGCAGCTCTCATAGATGAACACCCCTCTGTTAAACATGAAATGCCTTTGTAAAGGTAAAAAGAATTATGACACTTTCCACATATGTGGCATAAATCCTGCACAATTGGAGTGAAAAACAATATAAAAAGCTAAGATTATATTATTCAATAAATGGGTATGCCCTTAAGCTAAGGTACCATTTGACCTCCTGTAATGATTTGTGTTTAGGATCACATAATTCACCTGTACATAAAGAGCTGGTTTAAAAAGGTGTATTGAAGCAAAGGTGGGCTGCTGGCTCATGCATTGGGAACACTGAAGGAAAGTTACAGGTTTGTGGCTGTTAAACAATCAGTGGGGAATGACGTGAACTGAAAGTGAGCCAATAACCGTTCTTGAATCCGGAAGTTGGCGCTGAATCCAAGCAGTGTCCAAGATAGCTTCTTATAAGCTGAAGTTTTATCCCACACACTGCTTAATGCTAAGAGAATGGTCCGGAGAGTGTCCTTGGTCATACACGAGGATTTGGAGGCAGGCAGAAGTAACAGAGGGGCAATCCTAAGGTCTTTATCCAGACCGGTCCAGGGTCTTGTTCCACAAACACAGAGAGGCAGAGGTAACAGAGAGGGCTAGGCCCAGAGGCTGAGTCAGGTAGGACATTTTTTTGAAAGCTTGGTCAGCTGCCACAGTCCAGGAGAACTTTTGTTTTGTTGGAGATGAGAGAATGGAGTGGTGTAGTGATTTGACTGTAATTCCTGATGATGGTAGAAGCTGGCGAAACGAAGAAGCCTCTGGAGTTGCATGCGATCAGGAATGGGCCTGTCTTGAACGGCAGAAACTTTCACTGCATCCGTGGTGACCCTATCAGGAGCAATGATGAACCCAAGGAAGGAGGTGGAGGATTGATAGAATTTGCACTTCTCCACTTTCACAAAGAGGTTATTTTGCAAAAGGTGGAGAAGTACAGAGTGGACATGTTGCTGATGGGATCTGAGGTCTTTAGAAAAGATGAGGATGTGGTCAAGGTAAACGCATTGTCCAATAATGATGCATCATTAACAAGAGCCTGAAAAACTGCTGGAGCATTGGTAAGCTCAAACAGCATTACCAAATAATCATAGTGACCAGTAGGGGTGTTGAAAGCAGCTTTCTATTCACCTCTCTCTTGGATCCGAACCAGATGGTAGGCATTTCTGAGATCCAACTTGGTGAAGATACGAGCCCCCAAGATGAGATCAAAAGCGGTGTCCGTTAGCTGCAACAGGTAATGATTCTTAACTGTAATGGCATTAAGATCCTCAATAATCAATGCGTGGACAATGGGAACCATCTTTCTTGCCCACAAAGAACAATCCAGTGCCTGCAGGAGAGGAAGGACGTATCATACCTGCTCATAATGACTCATCAACGTACTTTTCCACAGCCTTCATCTCAGAAGCTGCCAATGGATACAGATGCCTCGTAAGGGGAGAAGCACCAGGAAGTCAGTCAATAGCACAACCATAAGGACAATGCGGTGTTAAGGAAGTGGCCTTATGTTTGTTAAACACCCTTTCAGATCTCGATACACATCAGGAACCTTAAAAAGACCTGAGTATGTCTCCCCCATACTGACCTCCGATACAGACTTGCATTCTGCCTCATTTAAACAGGTAGCCAAACAATCTATAGACCATCCAAGGATTTCTCTCATTCTCCAGTCAATGTGAGGGTTGTGCTTTATCTAGCCAGGTGGCCCCTAAGACAACAGGAAGATCTGGGTAAATGAATGGTTAAGGACATGACCATCTAGAGCTAGAACCTTCTGATTAGTGTTGGCTGGAATCAGTTGAATGCCTTGTATACGGGTAAAAGACTCATTGATAAACACTGTATCAGCACCAGAGTCTATAAACACTGAAATGGGAGAACAACGTTCCTTAATGTGGATCGTAGCCGGCTGAGTAGAATCATTGGAGGAGGACAGGTGACAACACTGGCTCAGTAGTAGCCTCCTGGTTACTACTGAGCCCGGATCTTTTAACGGACAACTGGCAATGAAATGTCCTTTACCTGCACAATAAATACTTTTACAGCATTCACGCTCCTCTGAGAAAACCGGCTATGGCCCAACTGCAGAGATTCCTCTGAGGAATTATTCTCCACTGGTTCCTTGTTGCTGGAAAAAGGAAATGGAGTGTATACAGAAATTCTGGGTAAGTGTAATCTTTCAGGCCTGAAACTTCTCTCTCTGCGCCTCTTGGGCAGCCAAAGATCCACCTTGGTAGCTAGCTATTCCAAACCTTTAAGTGAGACTGGTAAATCACAAGTAGCCAATTGATCCTCCAAGGATTCCTCATCCAATCCTTGCATAAAAGCATCCATTATAGCCTCCTCATTCCATTTACTATATACAACAATCCTATGAAAATCCACAGTGTATCTTGTAACAGGCCTGCCTCGCTGGCAGATAGATAGGGGAACTCTGGCAGCTTCTGTATCAGGAAGAATAGGATCAAACACTCGAATAAGCTCTTTAGAGAATGCTTGGTAGGAATTAACAGTGGTGGGAGTCATGTTGCCACCCAGCGGTTCCCCAAGATTTGGCTTTAACAGACAGTAGGGAGATAACAAATGCCACCTTGGAACGTTTTGAAGGAAAGGAGGATGGTTGAGGTTCAAAGTGGATCTCGCATTGGGTAAGAAATGAGTGACACTGATCAGAATCACCTTTAAAGATCTCTGGAGGAATCAATCTGGGTTCATGTGTAGACGTAGGAAAAGAAGCAGCAGCACAGGCGCAGGTAACCAGGGGGTAATTGCTAGAGCAGCACAGGGAGTCAGGAGTGACGTAAACAGTCAGCAGCAGAGACACAGAATCACAGCAAAAGCTGTGAACATTATACTTCATTGCAGTTTTCAGTCTTCTTGGCACCTGGCATCAATTACAGTGAATCTGAATAACCTGAAATTAAGCACTGCTTCCCCAAAAAGGACTTTCCTGAACTGTTTGCGTCCTTTAGCAGAAGTCATAGTTTGATGAGAGGTTATCTTTTCACACAAAAGAATAAGTCAGGAGAAGGGTACACAAACATTAACATTAAAAAACAAAAGTTTCAAATCCTATTAGGAGAGTGGTGGCCTACCACCACTGGTGGTGGTTAGAGCATTGTGCTTGTGTCCCGGAGGTTCTGGGTTCAACTCCCACAGACTAGCCACTCTGGGTCCCTGAGCAAGACCCCAAATCCCAGATTGCTCCCATGTGCTGCACTGTGGCAGCCCACTGCTCCCCAAGGGGATGGGTTAAATACAGAGAGAGAACAAATTTGGAATGCAAGTTTCGATGACAATAAAGATGATCATTATTAGATTTAAACTAGTAAGAGAGGATGCCGAAAGGTTGACAGCAACACTGAGGTTCTGGTTATGTGCTACATAAGACAACAGTCCCCTGTGTGATTTATAAGTCTAAGGGGTAGCATTTAAAGAAGCTTAATATCCTCTTGTACGAGAAGGTGTAATGGTCTGCTGAAGCCAGACCTGAGCTTTAGGGCCACAGTTCCGAACAGGGTGATTGACACAAAAACAACAAAACACATGACGCAAAGCGAGAATATGCTGGTTGCAGAAGCATCCTCTGTGGTTGTTGTTTCTTCAGATGGAGATGGTTTTTTTTCAAGACGAGTGAAGTTATGATTTGTTCCAAACATCAGTGCACTTTGGCCCCTGACCTTCAGGTGTCTGCCAGAGTGCTGAAGATAAAGAGGGATTTCATATCGGAGCATCACAATAACACCAAGTGCACATCCAAACCAAGAAAAAATGACTTAATGGGATCAAGATGTAAAAAGTTTAAGAATGAACTAGCAGGACATTTCACAGAAAAGCTGTAGAGGGCTGTGGACAAAGGATTTGGAAATCTTACGCAAGGTAGAGCGGGCAAACATTGCCCTGTGGAGATATGAGATGCTGAGAGACTCCAACTCAAACAGACCAATGCTGAAATTGAATGAAAATGTACTTCAACAGTACAGGAGAGAAAGTGCAATTATGCAACCAGGTGGTTGCAGGATTTATGTTTTTATTTCCATCAGGAAGATATGAGATATACATCATGTATATGTTGGAAATTATTTATCTTTGTCTCATGCTGGACTGCACTGTGAAGTAGTTGTTAAGTCAAGTGTTAAACATTTGGAGCGTTCCGTCCTGGTGACCTTTCCACAGTAAGAGGTTAAGAGACTCCTCTTCTCGAAGAAGATCACGTCCTTTGAAGCAGACGTCATCAAGACCAGGATGTCACAATATTCAAGAAAAAGATTCCTATCCCACTTGAGAACCACTTGACTCATCACTTAACAGACAGAAACCTTCAAATATTTGAAGTACCTGATAAACACGGATTAGCAGGGGTGTAATTTTTGATTAAATTAAAACAAAGAGTATTGAAATTGCTCCCCCCCCCAAAAAAATAAATAAAATAAAAAATTAAATCCAGGCCTAACATCTAAATTGAATTTCAGCAAAATCAATGAGCTAAGCTTTTTCAAATCTAAGTAATTTAGGTTTTTAATTAGTAACGGGATGCTTTCATGGGGATGGGGACATTAGGGCCACAATGTATGATAATATTTTTTAACAGGACTTTCTGCAGAGTACCCAAAATGCTGCCTACAAATAAATGTACGAGTAAGGGCAGCGTCCTCGCTTCTTATATAACTATATAAAATCCTGCTGACTGCAACGGGCTTAAGGAGCCAGACATCCTGCAGACAGGATATAATGTCAATATTTAATTGTGATCATTCAGTACCAGGGGTTCAGCTCAGCAGACAAGACGATACACAATATTTGGTTCACAAGAAATACACGAGGGTAGATTTTAGAAATACTTTGGAGAGAAGGCACACATCCCCTTCCCCTTTTTTTACAAATACACTTTTGCACATCAGACATTGTGTTTTCAGAAATCTCTGCTATCCATTTGTTAGGCTTGTGTAATGCTTATGTGGACCTGTTTTGTTTAAAAAAATATTTTAGTGTTTTCCAAATAGGAATAAAAGATCCCATATATACCGAACCATGTTTTAAAGAGAACCAATGTTCTCACTGTGCTTAGAAAGGATTTGCTTCTTGTATCTTCAAGTTTTTCTTCTACTGGGAACCCAACGTGCAGCCAGAGAAACACATTTAAAATGGTTGAGGCTTCTTTAGCTCTTTTGTAACAGTGTTATCAGACAGCAGATCAACTTAGATCAATTTATGAACTACTTCTCAAACATAGATATATTTTGTCATGTTCAAAGCACTCATCATCTTTATATTCTGATAAGGAATATATATATTTTTAACCAGACAAAGCCAGTAAACCCCTATTAAATTAGGGAATGATCTCTAAAAGACAAGCTAAAACTTGCTTGGATTTTGGTAGTCTTACTATACATGCCTTACCATAACTTTGATATAGTGGCTGTTATATTGCATATCAACTATCTTGCTAAGGCAGACTTAATTTTGACATGAAATAATCCTGCAACATGCCACTCCAATAAGCAGTGTTTTGACTTCACATAAATTACTCTGTGTGTGAATACAGTGGGTTTCATATTACCTACCAAAGGCATGCTCTATGTTAAATCATGACTTTTAGGAAAATGTTTAACCCCCATAAGCTTTGCAACAGTTAGACATCCAGTTCATTTAGAAATTTTTCACAATTTGTTAGCATCCATGGCAAAACGTTCCACCCTAATGATCACATCAAAAGGTAAAAAAATAACTAAAAATGAAATCATTAATGTCACCGAGAGGAAAGCTGAAAGAGCTTCTGTTGCTTTCCAGGTAATGAGTCAAAGTCACTATTGCCTTACTAAGCACGTCCTGGTTAAACCTGAGGCAGTCAGTTCTTCAGTTTTATCTATCCACAGGCTGTTTTGTCTTTGGGCAAAACATTGAGACCCACACTTCTCCCAGTTTATGTGGGTTTGTGTGTGGAAAATACTTTGTGGAACTTAGAGCAAGAAGCATTCTGCAGCTATTGCTTACAAATACCTTCAGGGATCATTAAAACTAGAAAAAGCTGCTATCTCTAATTCTGTTCAAACTAAAACATTTTTATGCCAAAATATAACTAAATACAGACTGAAACATAACCATTTAAGAAAGTTAAATCAGTGTTTTTACCAAAAAGTTATTGTTTAAGGTCTTTGGCTTTCTGCAGGTAACTCCATTGACTCTGCCCACCATGATCTGAGCAGTGATTTTCTTTTTCCGTTTTCTTTTAGGTGACAGCCCAATAGTTGTGATCACCTAAAACGCTTGCTGATAGATAAAAGAAATAAGCCATTTGCACACAAAAAAAAACTTTGTAGAAACCCTGCTTGCACCCTGCTAAAGCATTCTGCTTAAAATTTGCGGTCAATATTTACCTTTGCTGCTATTGTTACTCAACAACCTGCAAGTTAAAAATGTCCTTGCATGATTAATTGCACCTTATCAGACGTGCCTGTGCAAATTCTCAGTTTGCTGTTGCACCTTGTCAGGTGGCCATCATACAAAAGTCTAAGAGACTGCAAATGTGAGGATACATTTGTGAATCCTACATAATTCACAAGCAGCACCATTTAAGTTTCTAATGTTGAACTGTGCTGATTTAACTTCCTTTTATGAGTCTCTTTGGCAAAGGGAACACCAACATGGTAGCCCCCAAGGACCACAGGTGGTGCCGATGAGCCTGTTCTAAAAAGAACAATTCAGCAGTGAGAGGCATCTAAAACTTTATTTTATTCCGTTACTATTTTTGTTTAATCACATTTGCATTTATATAGATTTAAAAATGACAATATATATATATATATATATAACAAAGCATGAAAAATATATTTATTTTACATAAAGTTATGGTGAACTCAGAATCTTTTAGTTCAAAGGTCTGGCAGCCCTTCATATGACACAACACCAATGAAGTTGCTCTCAGTTTCAAAAGGGTTGGTGACCCCTGCTTTGGCATGTGCGGTCGTTCATTACTTGCATTAAAAATAAATGTGACATCCCACCTTGAGTGATTAAACAGTTGTCAGAAATCCTTTTAGGTTTAAATAGACAAAATGATCAGGAACCGAGGCTTTAAATTGTCCTCAGCATCTTCATGATAAGTCATTTACTGCATTATGCCTAGGATCATTCTCCATCCGCATTGCCCTTTGAAAGACTGATGTTGAAGCATCTGAAGGACGTCACAGGCCCCCACATGGCCCCTTGCAGTTTGCCTACCAGGCAAACTGGTACGCATATGAGACTGTCAACTTGAGGCAACACTTTCACCACCTCGACCACCCATACACAAAACCCCAAGATCCCGTTTGTGGACTTCAGCTTGGCCTTCAACACCATCAACCCAGACAGGGATTGTGCCCAGGCTCATCGACATTGTTGTGCAATCAAGCCATGTGGACTAAAACACGAAATGTGAGACTTTTACAAGCCCTCAGGGGACTGCCTATCACAGCAGGGGGCCACTGTATAAAAAAAACCCTGTCCACAGACAAACACTCTTTGCACGCTGTTCCTCAACAGCAGCATTGGAGGGACACGCACTCTGGACAGACCTACAAACATGCAGGGTCGGCCAAGCTAAGTACATCCCTGTCCTTTTCCAACATCGGAAATCGAACAGACGATTGCAATGAAACAGATTGTTTATGATCTTTCGAAGCTGTGCAGGAGAAACGCTGCCTGGGAGTGAGCCACACCTCTGCGGCGCAGAGATCCACATGATGCAGGCCTGCAGCGCTGAGCTTCCTACGGCCTGAGACTCAGAGCCACCTCCTCACAGCCCCGTTTTGAGCTAGCCACCTGCTCGCTGCTCAGAATACCAGTCTGCATACTGCTTCAACTGAATGCCCCAAAGTGAACCAAATTGGCACACAGGCACCGAGGTTTGGCAGAGTTAGGCAGGGAAAGTCAAATAGTTTATTTAAAATGGTTTTACTGCTTTGTTTTAAGGTTTTGTTTAGTAAACAGCCCTGGAGCTAACGGGCTAGCTTCTGCTAGCATTATGGAAACCAAGCTTTGCTCATGTGTTTTTCTAGTTATCATAAACTTTATTTCCGTAAGGGTTTAATACACCGATAAGATATCAATGTTTGTGTTGTCCGGTCCACTCATTACGACCAAATGGAGCTTAATTTTTTTGAAATTAGCGCAGAATGTCCACTAGCATAGCGTTATTAGATTCCTGGATAGCATTAGTGCTACCAACAAGCCAACACTACTACGGTTGGTTTTAAACATAATGCTTGTTTCTGTTTCACTCCACCATTGTTTTATAGTGCTATGAGCATTATCACGGCATTAATACGAAGCATTAATGTTGACTGTGTTTACATAGTTCCTTAGCATCTTTTTATCTTCACTTTGCTTAGTAGTTTAGTTTCTAGCCTAGTGGAGAGGATTTGTTGATTGAAATATAGTGTTTAACTCAGATAAACAGCATTCTATAGTGATGTTCTCTGAATGTTCATTTTATTTCTGATAATGAATTCTTGAACTTGAAGAGAAGTTGTCACTCCTTTATTCTTTATGTGTGCAGAGTTTGCTCTGCACACATAAAGAATGCCAGGGCTAGAATCATCATTTCAACTGTTGTCCTAATAGTTGTTTGGACTGACATTCACCAGATAATACCTAACAGACCAAGAGTTATTAAATAAACAGTAAATAACATTAAAACAGTGCGTAATAATAGCTCAACAGCATGTTGCAGGGTCCAGTATGGCTTCAGCTTGATTTTTTTGCAGTTGTCCTCACTTTTCCTCAAGCACACTCTGATACATGGTAGAAAACATGGTGGATCCTACAATGTTCACCTGGCCTGGTTCTGCCACAGTAAAACATCCCTGCTTTATGTGTCTTCATTTTATTTATTTTTTACATAACTGTGCTTTATAGCAATTATATGCTAATTTAGTATCAAATGCTATTCTATAGATTTCAATGATTATTTAAACTGAAGTCAGTTCTGGATGACATTAATACAAAAGATGTTTCATGTTAACATGTTTCACGAAAGAGAATATGTTGTGCATGACTGGCCACAGAAAGTATCTGATGCAAAACAGATGCAGTGTAAACATTCATAAATAGACTTCCCTTTAAAGGGCTGTGAAATTCTCATTTTTACACAGCTTTACTGTTTCATCAGATAGTTCCTCTGCCAATTCACATCAACACATTTCAATTTGTAGCACAGAACAGTATTGTTAAGTAAACACATACTAACACGGTCTTCAGTGTTATTGTTTGCTGACGTGTAGGTTAATAAATGTGTAATGTAAAAATGACACCAGTATTATTGTTTCTGAAACAGCATCAGTTTGAAATGTGATTATTTTTTAAAGTGTTTTATTTAAATGAGATGGACCCATTGTGTATGGCCTTTAGTTTGTCCCTTCGGTCAGAAACTTTCTGTCTCTCCAAACTATACCACTCTTCACTACGCATTAGGTGTGGTGAACAGCGGTACAGGACTGCTGATAGGAACTCAACCAATCCCTGCTTCAAAAAATCAGAGACAGACTTCAGAGATTTAAAACTATGCTGTGATTGGGTGATTGTTCTTCATTCAACTGATTATTATGCAGAAATCCTGATTGGAGCGCCTTGAATGTGTTTTCTAACTGTACAAACTTCTGGCAATAACTAAATGGCGTGTACAGATAATGTTCTTGTGGGTCACTCTGGAGAACGGTGTACCTGGCAGTCAAGAATCTTTATTGTCACCATGTGTTACCATAGTGGATTTTTTTGGGACAGACACTGGCTCAGGAAGCACACAGATAACATATAAAACACAGACACAACAAGACAATATTTCCACAATATTTGTTTTTTAAAGAAATGAAATCAGTTGACTATACAGAACAAATGGCTTCTGGGAAGCTTAAAGCATGCAAATAGTCTTTAGCGTCAGTGTATTTGTCCAAGAAGTCCGATATTAGTCCCTTGGCGACCAATATGAATTACTGTGTTGTTGCATGAATTAATCACACAATGTTCCCTCAATGATGCACCCAGCACCACAGTGTGAGAGTGTGGACTTGTCCATGAACTTGAGTCTCTCTTTCAATGTGAGAAAACCTTCATAAAATTATTCACACCGCTGAACGTTTTTCATGCTTTGTCACATTGCAACCACAAACTATGTTGTGTTTTATTGAGATGTTATGTGATAGACCAACATGAAGATGGGCATGAATGTGAAATACATGAAAATGTACAGGTCAGGGATAAAGCTTTGGAGACGCTTACCTTCAGGCTGGTGTTACGGAGCGCTATTTGTAAAAACAAGCCTCCACAGAGACAGTGCCTCCCCCAGGCTGTCAATCTGATGCACACGCAAAAGTAGAGTTGACAATGTATCCAGAAATGTAGGTAAGAAATGTCCAGGTCACTTTTTGATTTACCTGTTCTTCTGCTCTTCAGTGGGATTACGTGAAAAAAACTTGTAAATACACTATGGTCTTATTTCTTTCTTCTGAGGCTTTCCTCTTCTTCTCATAAACTTGTAAGACAGTTTGCTTCTTGCGACTCTCAGCCATTTTGATAACTGGATATGTAAACACTAAAAGTGCACATGCAAGAGAAAACTAGCAAGAAACGAACATGCACATTAGTGTTACGTCAGCACATCACAATGATTGGCATGTGGGACAACCAATAAATAAGACGATCCCCCCCAGAACTCGAAGCTGAAAAAAGAACACCCACTATACCAACATGACGTCCGTGGGCATCAGCTAGCCCCCAAGGACCACATGTCGTCCCTTAGGCTGCTTCAAAATATAGCACAACCCCCCAGTGAGCTGCATCCAAAATTGTATTTTATCTTGTTGTTTTTCCTTTTTAAAATCATACTTGCATTTATATAGATTTAAAAATGACAAAAGCATGAATTATGTTAATTTTTATGTAACATTAAGGTGAGCTCTGACTCTTCTAGGTCAAAGGTCAGTACTGGTAGCCCTCTCATTTTATAGCTCTCATTTTCAAAAAGGTTGCTGACCCCTGCATTATACCTTTAACAGTAAGCAGACCCAGATCAATACCATGCTTATTTGCACCAATCCGACAAAGTATTTCTTGTCACAATCCCCAGGTGTTTGATCATTTTTAGTGTTGGGTACCTGGGGATCGTGCATTCTGTCCAATTCTTCACATTTTATTATTGTTTATTACAATGTAGACTCTGTTCCGTCCTCCTTGTTTGCTGTCATTATTTGGTATTCTGCTCATTATGGATTTATTTCGTTGATTCTTGTATCGGTTCGATCTTTGTTTTCCTGCCTGTCTTCAGTTCAGTTAGTGAGTTTATTTTGTCATTCTCTGTTTTTTTTTTTTTCATTGTGATCTTGATATGATTGTTTGGTTCTGTTTCCCTCCTTGTCTTCTGCCACTTCATTGTACTCCCTCTGCCTCAGCTTGTCACCCTAATTAGTTCCACCTGCTCTCCTGCTTTCTTCTCTGTTCCTTCCAGAGTTGACATGGGCCACGAGGCCCATGTCAACTCTGGAGGAGAGATCAACAGCGTATGTTTGAGAGCTGGTCAGTGATAAAACTATCAGTAGTATATTATGCAAATCTGTCCATTATGGAATAGTAAGAAGAATAAATCTAGTGTTGAAAGAAAGTCCTAAGAAGGCCCCTTTGCAGTCATGGACACCTGCAACGGACACAGCAAACATATGGAGAAGAAAAAGGTGTTTTGGTCAGAGGAGGCCTAGATTGAACATTTTAATCAAGGAGTATGAATGATTTTGAAAGTTTCTGAAGACAAGGATCTTCTGAACTAAGATGCGAGTAAGTAAGTAAAGTATATTTATTCAGCGCCTTTCGCAGACAATGCAATCAGAAAGCGCTGTACAGAAAACCGATAAAACAACAAATAAAATAAATAAAAATAAGATAAATTACAATAAAATCTCAACAAAATAAACATATATAGTTGATTGTCATCTGTATAAAAGTGATAAGAAATATCATTAAATGATTTAATAACGCCAGCTAAAGGGAGCATATAAAAAGAAAACAACAAAGGACCCGAAACCGACACCTGTGGAACCCCACAGGTTAGAGAGGCAGTTCTGGAGGTGTAGTTGTTCGCCAAAACGGAAAACATTCTCCCAGATACATAAGAGGAAAACCAGTCAAGTGCATATACCCAGAGATACCAGCTAAAACCTTCAACCGATTTAGCAAAATGTATGGCCAATTGTATCAAAGGCTACGGAGAGGTCAAGTAAAATTATTACAGAATACTTCCCTGAATCAGAAGCCATTAAAAGATCACTATAAACCTTTAAAAGAGCGGTCTCTGTGGAATAGAATTTTCTAAAACCAGACTAAAAAGAATAAAAAATGTGAAACTTGTGTATTAGGGATTTAAACTGACTTTCTACAACTTTCTCCAGTAATTTACTGGGAAAAGGCAGTATTGAAATTGGCCATCAATGCTGCCATCAAGATTGTGTTTTGTCAGTAGTGGAGTAACCTCAGCGTGCTTAAAACAGGATGGGACACGACCTTGCCTTAATGAGCTGTTAATGCTTGACAGCAATGAAGGATTAATACTGAGACTACCAGATAAGAAAGAGGGAGGTAAAATCTAATTTGACCTCCCTCTGAGCATGATGATGGTTTCATTTTGCCAATAAATAAAACCAAGTCATGTATATAAACTATAAACCTGACTAAGCACGTTCCCACAGGAAGGCAATGGTTTCCATAGATGTCAATATAGGTAAGGTCAATGTAAGAAAGTATCATGCCGTTTAAGCTGTGAGCCCACATGAATGCGGCATTTTGGGAGACTGTAAACAATCATTTTTGAAAATGGTTCCCAGAGTGGATAAATCTCAAAACGGCAGTTTCAGTCTTCCGTGTGTACATGCAAGCCGCATCTTTTCTTAAACGATGATGCCGTAGCTTCGGCTCTCTCTCTAACCCGCATGTAACCCTCACTTTCACGAACACCAACAAAGATGGCCCCGTCCAGCGTTGCGTTCATGCAGAGACAGATATCGGCTTTGTTATGGCTGTCAGTAGCGTCCTCGGACTCTTCCTTTCTAATGACCACGCTCTACAAAGCGAGTCCCCTGCCAACCCACATAAAAATCACATTGAACATGTGTGAATGTTCAATGTGATGTGTCTGATCCCCCGCCACGGTGCTGTGTTTATGTCACATGAGTTGCCTGCGCAACCTTCACTCCTGAAAAAGCATGTAGCCACTGTGGACAGTCGCCTGCATTGTCGTCGACTTAGCAGCAATTCCTCATAACAAGCATGTAGTGACAGCTTAGAAATGTTATGTTTTTTTCATTAATTTTATGGTCTAATTTCAGTGCTATAAAAATAAATACATATCATCTTTGAAGGGTTCAGTTTGAATCACTTGCTGGAAGAAATAATGTCAGTACAACATAGGTTTCAGCTCAGCGACTCAGAAGACATACTCTAAAATAATGATGGGGTGCTAGGATATAGAAAGCGTGAGGCAGACAAATGAATAATAGAGATGACAGTCAGTGGTAAAACTCTATCATGTTCGATAACCACCTGTCTCAACTGACCTGTGAAATCTTTAAGACTGGAACAAATGCAAATAGCTCTTACTTGCTTGCACCAAAAAAAAAAAAAAAAAACCTCCTGAAGGCTTTTCAACTGAGCTTATTCTGACAATGGTGCTGTGCCCTGAGCGGGCTGAATGTACGGTCTGGGCCTTGAATGGTACAATGTGTGAGAGCCGTGAGGGAGAAGCTGTGGAGTAAAGGCCCAGGAACCCTCCCGGCTGCCTACCACTGAGCAAAGCCTCAGCTGCCAACACAAAAACAAAGTTGACCACCGTAACCACAACTAGCAATAACTGGAAAATACAAACATAAAATGATGCAGTAACAAGCCAAGCCACACCACTGACCAATTTGTAATGAATTTGTAGTGTATAATTCATTAAAAATTGTATATAGGTTCAACACCAGCATTATGGATTAATTAGCCCATGAAACTGTTTTATGCTTTTATCACAGGGTTGCCTTTAAACTCCTTTTTTCTGCAGTTTCCAGGATTTCTGCAGTAATAGATTTAATGTTTGAATCCAACAGATAATCCAAGATTATTCTCATGTATGCATTAATTAATACAGTGCCCTGAAACATTTGCTCCATTCCCGATTTCTTCAGTTTTTGCTTTGTCTTACTTGTTTTAGATTGAACAGATATAATACCTAACAGATATGACTTGAGTAAATACAAAAGCTGTTTTAAAAGATGATTCAATATTTGAAAAAGGAGAAGCTATCCACGCTCAGGCCTGATTAATGGCCGACCTGAAGACTAAAATGCCTTACACAGAATAAGTTTTAAGTATTTGAAATAGGCTAAGAAATCCAAATGCAAACAAACAAACAAACAAAAAGCAAAAAAATCACTATGCCTTAATGTAATGAAATTCAATAACAGAAGAGAAGTAAATTTCTTGCCCTCTATTGGACTAGAAAGAACAGGTATGGGCAAAGTTTTTGGATAAGAGGCTGCATAAATTTTTTAAATTCGACAGATGGGCTTGGCCAACATCAGATGAATGAAAATCATGTTGTTCACACAAAATCTCCCTAATATATGTTAGTTCACACACACGATTTTCCTTTATTAATGGGGAAATTCACATGTACTCAGGGTCCAAAACTAACACTTGCCAGAAGCAAAATGCGAGTAAATTTTCTGTTTGGGGAGTACATTTCAGAGGGCTAGCTGCGACATGGCGATTAAATGTTTGCACCAAATAAGTCGTGTTTTTCAGTCACACTCGCACATGTGATGCGAGACCGACAGCAACTACGCCATGTACGTTTGCTAACAACTAGCTTTTAGCGCAGGCTAATTACTAAGCGGAATTACGTGGAGACATTTAGCAGGGGTCGGTCAGAATTCATATTTTGGCCGGTAAAAACTATGATTCTTACATCTACCGGCCAACTTGGCCAGTGAATCACGAAGTTCATTTCGGACACTGCATGTAATACCTGTAAAATGCATTAAAATGTCCCTTAAATACAGTTTTAGTGGGAACAGTGTTAATCTTAGTACATATCTGAGGTTTTCATTAGTCATCTGGGGATTTCTGGGTGCTTTGATGTTCATCATGCTAAAGGTTTGCTCACACGCTTAGGGAGAGTCATACAACACATCCTCTTTGACATCTTTTGTATGTTTGGAAATTTGGTTTAATTTGATAAAAGGATAAAACTCATCTCGTTTGGGGGGGGGGGGGCAACCTTCTCCTTTAATGTTCTTTGAAATGCTGTGTTAGTTTTACACCAACCACAAGCGGAGGCACACCTTCCGGACATTACCAGTTCTGTCTTGTCAGGCCACAGAATATTTTCCCCAAAAGTCGTTAGGATGGTACGGATATTTGTTGGTAAATTGTGAGACAAACCTTTGTGTTCTGTGTAGTCACCAGTTGTTTCTTTTACCTTGGATGCAATGTTTGTCCAGCCCTTTTCTCATTGGTAAAACGTGAACACTAACCCTAACTGTGGAACTCTACAGTGTGTTATTGGCTCAACACTTTACCTGTTGTCTTCTTCTGTTATGCTACTAGCTGCCACCTTGTGCCAAGGATGAATGCTTGTATTGTATTAGTCAGATGCCTGAGCAGATTCCCATTTACCTGGATCATAGCAACTACAACTATTAGTCAGCCTGACAAATTGCAGCGATGAGTGTACCAAAGAGAACAGAAGTCAACAGTGAGTGCCAAATATTTAACAAGGAATGAACAAAAATATTTTTTCACCAAAGTCTGATTCATGCCTGTATGTGTTATTTGCCGAAAATCTTGTTAGTGGCGCAGGAGCTAGGAGTTCACCCTGTAACCAATGGATTGCCAACTTGAACCCCCCTTCTGTCAATTCCATTATTGTGTCTTTGGGCAAGACCCTTCACCCGCTTTGCCTGGTGCGATTGTATGGCAGACCTGCTTCTGTCAGTTTACCCCAGGCTCGCTGTGGCTACAATGTTGCTTACCTGCCATACCCTTTACCTGCCATTTATGCTAGCAACTGGTCAAACTAACAACAGACATCTATGGTTCAGAAGTTGGCCGCCAATTTACAGGTGAGCCAAGCACCAAGGCAAGTTATTTGCCGACATTCAAATTAGCAAAGGCCAGCAAGCCTTTCTCTAAAGGTGATTTTTTTTTTTTTTGCAAGAGAGCATGACAGAGATGGCAGATATCTTGTGGCCCAAAAACAACAACAAATTAAAACAGATTTGGTTATCATGCAGTACAGTGACTCGCCATATTGAGCTAACTGATGAAGATTTAGCGCCTAAGCTAAACAAAAAAGCAGAGTGATTTATGTTATAGTCATTGGCACTGTACAAAAGTGACAACACAGAGATCACTGCTTAGCTTTTCATTTTCATCAGACGGATTAATGAAAACTAAGGAGTTTATAGTCATGGACTCCCTAAAACGTAAACCAAGGGGAGACGATTTATTTAACAATGTGATGGAATTCTATGAGAGGCTCAAGCAATCTTTGACAAAACTTGCCAACATCACCACAGATGTTTCACCAAACCTTACTGAAAAAAAAAAACAACATTGGGTGGTCAGCATTGCAGCTCGACCATGCAATGTAGCCAGTTGTAAAACTACTTAACTATATAAGAGTGAGGGGTCATCAACAATATCAATATTTTATGCTTCTTGAAGAACCCGATGCAGATCTCCAGGACTTGCTATACCGCTACCATGTCCGTTGGTTAAGTTTGGGGAAAGTATGTCAAAGACTTTAGGAGCTTAAATGGTAGATTATCTCATTTGTAGGGTTACTAAGAAAGCTGATGATTTTCCTGAGCTGAGTGACATAAGTAGGTAGTGCGCTTTAGCTTTTGCTGTGGACATACTGGGACACAAATGAACTGAACATGAAGCTACAAGGAAAATGTATACATAAAATGTAAAAAAACATGATTGCCTTCAAAGCCAATTCAAGCCTATTTTCTGGACAAATGTCACAAAAATCTTTTACTCACTTCCACACACTGGTGATGCTGAAATAGGCCCATCAACATGTGAAAAAGTACAGGATTCTGCTGTCAGCTGTCTGATTTCACTTCAGCCGGTGTAATGTCCCTTCTCACAAGATCCTAAAACAGCACTACGGGCGTTCCAGTTGGAACTGAACAAATTCTTAAATGGGGGACAGAGATTATTTAACTTTTTATGACATTCTAATCTATGGAGATATACTTGTAATTAACCTAATTTCTGATTACATGTAACATATTCCAGTAGTTGAGAATATTACCCTTAATTTAACCTAAACATTTCAGTTGGTCAGCACTTCTCAAGTTTCTTTCTGAGTGAGAAATGTTTTGGTGATATCTCTTTAAAAGAGGGCCGAAACCTACAGCTGTGAGAGCCCTCTCACAGCTCCACTTTCAAACTTCATTTTTCAGCTTTTTGAAAAGATCTTCAGAGGCACTCTGTGGACATTTGGAACACACTCTCATCAGCCTCCAAATCTCCCAGCATGCCATATTGCAGGGGGTAGCTTTGTTCCCGAAGTTAACTGAAAAGTTGCCCTCCTGAGCCCGACACAAAGCCCTGCAACTCTCTCACTCAAGCAAGTTTAGGCGATAAATATTGTTCACGTGAAATCTCACTTTTTTATTTAGATAATATTATCGGCAGATCTCAATTCTGTTTTGATGTTTCACCGAAGGTAACAACCTTTGACTGCTTTCGAAATGTTAGTAGAATTTCAGTTGTGATTGAAAAAACTAAAACACACACACACAAAAAAAGAAAACTCCCATCCGTGACGTCTCATGAATTTAATTTTATCTGCTTTCTTCATCTTTCCGGAATCTCGAGTTAAATCACCGGAATTAGACACATTCAACAAATGCATGATCAAAGCCTCTTAATAGCTTGAAATGGGACCCATTTTCTGTGATGAACAACTAAATTATACGCAATCTTAATGCCATGGAAACAGCTCAGACCCTTTTTGCTTCAAAGTGGATACTTTAACAGGACTGGCTGACGTGCAAAGGGACAGTGCAGGCTGCCTGCAGCATCTGGTGGACACCTACAAGACTGCAAGTTTTTTGTAAAGTTTAGGAGAGACATCAAGAGTCTGATAAAACACTAACAAATATGAGCCAATATTTATCGTCAGCTCCAGAGCCATGCAGGGTGTTTTACCTAGCTCTCAGTCATGGATGCAACATTCAACAAATGATAGTAAAACCTCAAGATCTTCAAGATGTTCTTCATATAGGTAGCAAATAATGTCCTTCCCATAATTTATGCTCTTTATGAAGTCACCAACACAGACAGGACAATGCAGGAAGGACCTTTGCTTTTAAGTTTGACCTATTCTTCACCACAAATGGGAAAGGGAGTTGGCTAGTAAAGACGTCATCTGGCTGGCTGAGGACACTCGGGTACAAAAGTACTGAATAAGCCTTCACTTATTTTTAAACTTTTTGTGTGACAGCATTTTGAATACTTTGAAAAAAGAAACCACGGCAGATGGACAGGAAAGCGATAAGTCTTTAGATGCTAACAATACGAATATCCATTGAGCGGAGCGGCCTCGTTGCTAACCAAAGTCGTACTTACAAATTTTAACAGATTTTTGAGCGCATTGTACCACATAAAATTGGTCAGTAAGCGCAACTTAAATCATATATAAAGGTGCACCATCAAGATTGACAGGATTTAAGGGTTTTAGGTGTGCCTTATAGTCCGAAAAATCCGGTTATGGTTCATGATTCAAAGTTGCATTGTGCAAGTTTTGAAGTTAAGTGTTACTTATTTCCTTTCCCATACATGCCCTTACAATTGCCCAGCATGTAACATGAGTTACCCTCTATTTACTGGAGTTGGAGCCTCTAAGGGCTGGATATTCAGTTCATGAGAGAGTTATTCAGGCTGAATTATCTGGGCGTACGCGTGGGTGTGGACGAGCTGCGCACTCTCGTTAACCTGGCTACTTTGTTGAGTATCTGACGTAATCAATGCATTAGCAAGAGAACATGGGCTGACTTCAATATTTATAGCTTTCTTACCTCATAAGACATTATGCCTCTAAACAAAAGACCTGAGCAGTCACAGCGGCAGAGGGGGCAGACATTTGAAAAAATCCTGGAACTTACGCTATGCCCTTTTAAATAAATCTGGACAGGATTTGACCATTTCTAGGCTCCATCCGAAAACGTCTAATTATAGCTCCTAGCTCCTGCTCATTGACCTTTCATGGGGTCAACAATTATAACAATATCATGGGTAGAAAAGGTGCTTCGGAGTGCTGTGTCGATTTTAAACAGCCTTTAACATACGTCATTATGCAACGGAAACGTACATGGATGATTGTGATCAAATCATAGTCTACAGCCTTCTGCAAATGAACTACAATGTGCACTCTCTCTTCTCTCCGGGCCATTTTTGTTCATTTACATGAGGTGGGCTGTACTTTATAAGTCATGTCACAAAAAGGATTGTGGGACTCCCTAAAGCTCATTAGCGCCAGTAAGAGACATTGTGAGATTCCTATGCAAAATTAGCCATGAGAGGAAGCATACAGGCTCCTTTTCCTACCTTCTTCCTTACTGATTGCACTATTCGGACAGGACTTATCATGGCGACCGCCGACACACTTCCGGTTTGGCTAAAGAGTCCTTACCTAAAGATGTATTCAGATTTAACCCTAGTTTTGAATTTATAACACTTAGATTAGCCAAACCTAAACTAAATTATTCAACACCAGTCATGAAAGGTACATTTATCTTGACCTGCCTAGAGACTGCATATATGAATTAGCTCAAATCTATAATCTGGTACAACGCTTTAAGCAGCGTCATTGATGTTTGAGTCGTACATGGTTCCCTTTAAAATAAAGTCATAGTTCAGATTATTGGACAACTTTTAGTGTGAACAATTTCTATGTAATTCAATGGAATGTAAACAATTCCACATCTCACTTTTTTAGATTTATCTGTTAAAGGGATAATAACATCGACTTAAAATATATAAATAACCAAACTGTATTGTGTAGCAGCAACCACAGCCTTTTAGCTTTCAGAAGGTCCGACATGTTATCATTGGGGTCTATATCAGGTGAGGAAGGGAACCATGTTGTTATTCTTTCATCTTTTATTCCTTAAGTCTTTCCTAGCTAGCCACGATGGAGCATTGCCCTGCAAAGAAATCATGGTCTCCTTGAAAGATGCCGACTTCTTCCTCTTCTTGAATAAAGTGTCTTCTGAAAACTGGTAATAGGTTTGGGGGTGGATTTTGAGTCCATCCTTACCCCGGAAAGGTCCAACTGGCTCATTTCCGATAGTACCAACCCAAACTAATACACCATCCGCCTCCATTTTGGTAGTGTCTAAGTCTAAGTGGAGCTCTGTGCCAGTTACTGATCCGATCCAGCCATAGGCCCATTCATTTAGCCCTCCAAGAGTTACTCGTTTCATTAGTCTATTACACCTCTGTTTTTCTTGACATTTTGCAGGATAATTTACACATTTCTTTTCTCAATGAATTTCTTGCAACTCTATTGACAATTTTCGAAAATATGCTTGATGGTTCTATGATCACCCCCTGATAGATTTTACAATCTCTTTTTTTGGACCATTTTATGTGAGGAATAGTCAAATAAATAAGTAATTTTAATTTTCAAGGGCCCACAACCTCCCTTATTACACAAGTACACATATCGTTTTATGCTTGAATCGAATTCAGGTTATTTTATAGATTGGAGTTGGAAATTATGTTTAAAACTGATTATAGGATCACTTGCCAAATAGTTTTTCACACAGCGTAGTTTCAACTATAGTAATAAAATGAACTCCATATTTCAAAGTCATCATGTACAACTTGTCTATTTTAAAAGAGTGTTTCAAAGACCATACTGTATTTTTCTCTTGATAAACAGGATAAATGTGTTTTTTATTACAAGCAATGATGTTTTTTAAATGACGTCTGATAGGCCAATCCTAAACACTCACAGGTAAAGGGAATTAAAGCCCATCCCAACCTGAAACCCTTCCATATTGTAGGCTTTTTCATTTACACGAGCTAATCAGTACAAGTGAGCGCGATCACAAAGGAACAGTCAGTGACACCAGAATAATTAGGCTGCACAAGTCTAATCCTTCACACAGCACTTAGGACGGTTTTAAAGGCCACAGGGGCAAACTCCAGAGCTCCCCTAACTGTTAAGGTGAAGTCTGGTCCATTTTACAGTCACTTGGGTGCAGGCCTGATTGCTAAAGACCAGGGAAAGTAATCCCTAGAGTTGGGCCACTAAACCAGCTCTGTCCCTGTAACCATGGCAGCAGACAGGTAGTGTCTAGGTCACAGGGCAAACATGACCGCACTACGACAATGACCGTGCTGATGTAACACTAACCTGGGGTATATATATTCATCCATTAACTAATGTGTATCCTAATATAAAAATTAACCCTCACATGCATAAAAAAAAGCTCCAAGCATTGCAATTCGCTAGAACATCGAGCTTACGGGGCACGTTTTTACTGACACCGCATTTCATCAGCATGGCAGCCAGACATAAATGTAGCCATTTCAAATGTCTCCAGTGAAAACAATTGGATACATCTTTGACATTTTGTCAGAAATCTTCACAGTTGCGATAAGCTTGATTTAAGCCCTAATTTCTAACCCTTACCAAGTACAGTCATGGTAAGACAAAATAGAAATGAAAGTAAAACAATTTTAGTGCATTAATGATATTTTAGTGACCATGTTCTATTTTTTTTTTCAAATGTAGATTTAAGAGACTTTTAATGAGTGTAATTTATTTTTATTACAACTTTTGTTATGGTCCCTATCCAAATCAGACAGTAAATGGAAAGAAGTCTAAACCTCAAGGAAAGTTGCCGGGTCCTTTCACCCCTTGATTGTTCTGTACCATTTTGTATCATTTTGGGTGTTTCATACGCCAGGTTTTCAGGTTTAAAATTAGGCTTAGGCAACATGGAATTCAAATCTTCACATAATAGTTTGTTGCGTTTATGGCAACAACAATAAACGTAATGATAAAGAGTATCAAAAAAAAAAAATCACTGCAGTCTACTTTTCCAATAGAACTCACAACAAGAGCAACTCACTGCACACTATCACAGTCCCACAAACCTAAAACCTACCCATTAGGCTACTTTTCAGTAAATCAGTGACATTAAGTGGTGCAGCTGTACTGCTGAACAAAACCCAATAACTTCCAATATATTTATTTTGAAATTAAGTGATATTTATTGATGCTTTTTAATGGTAAATGTTAAAATTGATAATGCCAACAAAATAGATTTTGGGGGATAATAAAAATGATAAATTAACGTTTATTGATATCACAAAAAAAAAGATCACAATCGTTTTATTTTCCTGATAACGAGAAACTGTTTAGTAATCTCCAATCCCTACTTGAAAGAGAGCTGTATTCCATGGCCCAGTTTGTATTTACCTGGAAGGCGTGGTCTACCCGACCTAAAATGGGTAGCATCTCTTTAGCCTATGCATTGTCTGCCTGTAATAATTGTGATTATACTACTCTGACGAACTCTGACTACTTAGACGTTCACCTAGAGCTATTTTGGTTTGGTTAGGGGTAGAATCCGCCCTATTTCATAAGAGCTGTCCTGTCCAAACAGGGATCTAAATAAATTAAAAAGGGGAACAATTAAAAATTCTTAGAAAGTAACAGCCTACACAATTGAAATAAAACCATTTTCAAGTTTTTATCTCCATGGTTTATGGAAGGACCCAACCCCAAAGAAAATTACACTTATATGCAGTTGTTTACAGTAAGAAATGGAAGTAGAAAAAGCAGCATGTGGGTATAAAATCGGGGTAAATTATTGGCTGAGGGGTGAATAATTCCAGAGCAACAATGACCATTTTGTGGACACATATGAAACATTTTTTATATATATATATATATATATATATATATATATATATATATAGATATATACATACATACATACATATACATATATATATATATATATATATATATATATATATATATATATATATATATATATATACATACATATACATACACACACACACACACACATATGACAATCAATTAGATTTATATCTTAAAAGCACAATTTGCCCAGTTGGATTTATATTTTTCTAAAAAAAAATATCCAAAAAAGTCAGACCTGTCTTGCCCTTTTCGAGAGAAGCACATGATCTCCTCCTGGCCTTTTCAGCTCTCCGTCTCTCTTTTCAGTTGCTATGAGACACTCATGCTGAAGCCAAGGCTTCCACAATTCATTACTGTTGGAACAAAAGCCAAAGCAATGGACAAAGCATGGCAGAGCAACTCAAACCAGCTCCCACTTAACACACACATCACACCTCTTACTGGTCTGCTGACAGACAAATGCCCAATTCGGCACCACTCCTTTATTTCCCATTTTTTATTTTTTTACGGCTCCGGGAGTGTGGATGGCGAAAACGCTCAAGAAGTCAACAGGTTGAAGATTCTTAGGTATTCAGAAATTGTTCGGCTTTGCAAATATAATCAACGTATTTAATACCTCATTTAATGCCTTTAGATGTCAGAGGCTCAATTGGCTCCAAAGCAACACCAGCGCAACATCACCTGTCTCTGGCTTTCCACCAGCTCCGCTTCACCAAATCATGAAACATCTCTTTTCCCTGCAGCCAATCAGATCTCAATCTCTGGCTGTTCTCAAGCAAAGAACGAAAGAGGAAGGCCAATGAGTGATGGCCCTCCTCCCCCCCTTTATATCCTACACACACGACAATCACTGTTTGAGAAATGCCAACAGACGGGCAATCAGTCATTGTAATTAGGCTCGCTGCCGTTCCCAAGCCTTCATATTCCAGGCCAGAACTGGAGGACGTAGGTAGCAAGCTCCCCAGCTGCCGCCCGCCACAGCCCTCCGCTGGCTCGGCCTGAGCCCCAGCACAGGCCACTCCCTTTCTGCTCCCTGCGATGAGAAGGGCGGCTGCAAAATTATAAGGGGAGCTGGCTGGCTGGCTGACTACATAATTACTCCCCCCCCCCACCCTCCCGCCCAGTCCCACTGCTCCTTTCTTCAAACTGAACAAGAGCAGAAGCCTTAGCCTCTGAAAATCGCTTTCAAAAAGAGGGTGTTGGCAGTCGTAACCTGAAAATCGTAAACATTAAAAGTGGTTTCGTGTCAGTTTTTCCCTCATGACTTGCTTCTAATTTCATATAAAAGCACTATCTGGGCTTTTTTCTGGTCGAAGTTTGTAAAGACCTTCAGATCTCTCTGGAGTTAACAGCTAAACAGGAAATGAGCACAATATTTTGCAGGGATTTATTTTATTTGCTTGTAGACCGTGGGCCAGATTCTGAAACTGGCTCTGCTTGTCACATATAGGGCCTAAAGTTTTCTTGGCAGGGAATCGGAGAATTGCAAGTTCAGCCAAAATAGACAATAAAGCAGAATGGAGGAACATGCCAAATTGCCAGGGCAATTCGGTACAGAGGCTCATTTTTCCAAAATGATTCATGCTGGAAAGAAACAGCGTTTCCCTGTCCTCAGATGAACTCGGTGCGCTCTCCGTCAGCTTTTACATGGAAGCCGTGGAGAGAGGAAGGGGGTGGGGTGGGGGGTTGGGGGGGGACTAGAGAAAGCTCGGTTGCACAGGCATGCATGTGTGCACACATGCACATGACCACATGGCCATTAGAGCGCATTCTTTGCACACAGTGGAATTAGGTAATGCTCATAAAAACCCCAAATACTCAGACAAACACACAAACACGCAAATAGCCACTACTGTAAAAAAAAAAAAAAAACATTTTACAGACACAAGGGGGAGAAACCAAACACAAAGGTTCCCAAGCAGGACAAATTAGACAGAGGGATAAGTGCCATTTTTGAAGCGAAACACAATCTGTTCTAACTAGCAAATTGTTCCATTGTCCTCCAGCAGGATGAAGGTTACAAATTTGTACAATAGAAATTTGACAAGTTGGGCCTGCATCTGTATTCATTCCCTTATGCTCCGATACCCCTCAAAAATAACGTGTGACTGATTGCCTTCAGAAGATTTCTAATTAGTAAACAGGCTCCCCCTGTGCGCGATTTCATTTCAGTATAAATCCTGCTGCTCTGTGAAGGCCTCAGAGGTGTCATAGACGCCAGAAAACATCCAGCGTCATGAAGACAGAGGAACGCAGCAGACAGGTCAGAGATAAAGCCATACAGTTAAAGCAGGGTTAGGATATAAAACTATACCTCAAGCTTTGAACGTCTCACGGGCCATCTCGCCCTAATCGAAAGGTGGAGAAAAGTCAGTCTTAATCCAGGAGGTCCATAGTCCATGGAGGGGCTGCAGACAACCGCAACTCAGGTGGAAGAATCTGACGTCGGAGAAGCCATTAGACGTGGACTCCACAAATCTGTCCTTTATGGAAGAGTAAAGTAAAGCTATATAAAAAGGCTATAAACCACAAGAAGTCCCATTTAGCCCTGCACAATATATATCACACGTCTATCGTCATAAAAACATCACTGTGTGAAATATTCATATTGCAAATGACTGCTTGGAGTGCAATAATGGTTAGCCAATATATTCCAAGAGGTATGAACGTGCCTTTTACATGCCAATGTAATATTTGGCCAGTTGGAGTCTCACGGCAGCAGATGTTCACACCGGACACTAATGATATTGTAAAAAAAAAAAAAAAAAAATGCTGAAGGTCAGACAGTGATGGAAGGACAGACGAGAAAGAGAGGAAGGAAGAAAATAGGCATTTATTGCAACCAATATCACCACTGAAATATTTACTAATACTATCGGAATCGCCAGATTTTCTAATATTGTGCAGCCCTAGTCCCACAGCAGTTTGCAAACGCGTTGAAGTAGGCGCTCTGGTCAGATGTGACCAAAATTATACTTCTTTTGGCCAACCTGAAAAACCTTATATGCGCAAAAAAAACCTAGCCTGTATATTATTCTGTAATCTCCATCCTTTATTTTAGCAGGCACAGGGAAGCTGGACAGAATTGATTTAAAGATGCATGGAGCTAATTACAGGCCGGTCCAGGAAGAAAACCTGTTAGGGTCTGGAAAAGGCGTGAGACTAGGGCAGAGGTTCACCTTCCAGCAGGGAAACGGCCCTAAACATAAAGCAAGAGCTACAAGTGGACAGTTTTGATGAGAGTATGTCCATGTGTTTAGCCAAAGTCCAGACTAAAAAACAAATGACACACTGGGCAACACTTGAAACTTGATGTCCGCAGGCATGCCATCCAATCTGATACCGATTCATTTTGCAAAGAAGAGATGGAGCAAAATGGCACCCCGTGCATAGCTGTTTCAAGAGTGGGTTTCATTAGTAAAAATACTGAAAACTGAAAAAATATAGTTTGTGCAAAAAGTATATTTTATGCTATAGTTTATGTAAAATTTTGTAATATATGGTAATTATGCCTTACTTTGTGTCACATAAAATCACAATAAATTACACTCCAGTTTGTGGTCGTAATATAACAGAGTGGAGAAACACACAGCAAGGCTGTGAATAATTTCAAACGGCTCAGCGTTTTTTCACATTAAAGAGATATATTTACAGTAAACCTTTACTCTCTAATATCTTAATAACCTATTTTAAAATAATGCAATACAAGTCCACACAGTACATGTTTCTTGCGATTCAGGATTTTTACAGCTCACTTTGCAAGTAACCACCAAGTAGAACTTAAAGTAAAATTAGATCATGCAAACATTAGGTATTAAGTTACATGGGAAGGATAAAATCCATTTGCATGATGTTGTCAGAGGCTTTAATGCACCCGTAACTATGCAGCTAGTAATGAAAGTCGCTGTTTGTGCAGCAGAAATGCTGCTGTCGGCAATTTTCAGAGGCATTGGATCAAAACATTTATCCTAAAATTATCTTAAAATGTGGAGGTCAAGGGAGACGCATGCAGAAGCTGTAAATATGCATTCGCTGAACTCCAAAGATGTGACAGGGGGAGTTATTTCACTCGTAGAGAAAATCTTGTTCTCTGTCTCCTGTTTATTGTCAGAAGTAAATATCCGGCACTAAAACGTAATTAAAGTTCACTTAACGTTCCTTTGGTGAACTGTAACCTATCATTTACCGAGGAGTTTAAAAAGCAAAGAGGAAAAAAAAAAACTAGAACGACAAAGAAACTACAAGAGAGTGTGACGGCAATGAGAAGAAGAACACACACAGAGGTAGGTGTGTTTCATTACTGGAAGAAAATCCATGTCAACCAAGTCACTGCAGTATTACACAGAGACATTTCTGTTGACGTCTACAAAGGTTCAATACAAAAAGGACCAACTTCAGGACAAAACGAGAACCTACTGCCCAGAGCTTCAGCTCGAGGGTTTCTTGTGTACTGTTCTTTACATTCCTTTATTCTATAACTGTACCCTGGCTAAAAAAAAATAAATAAATCTGCATTTCATCTAGAGAGGCACCAATCAGCCACATTTCAGATGACATTGTTTTTTCTTGATTGGCTCTGATCTGAGATCCACAGGTTTTAGTAAAAAAAAAAAAAATATTTAAATTTTTTCTTATTCAATAAAGCATAAGAAATAACTACTCTAAGTAACTTCGGTCAATAACACATCAACCAACCCCTTACACTTTGATTTTAGTTGAATAAAAATCTGGCAAAGGTATAGATTATTTGCAAAATATTGAAATTCCTTCATTTTGTGTTGGATTCAAAATTGCTATTTGAATCAATATATGTTTAAATATTTACGAAAAAAAAAATTGATCTGTTGAAATTAATAGTTAGGTGAGACCTCATTGAAAGCCAAAAATTGGAGGAGCGCTTATTGTGGTGTTAGCTGGTGCCCTATACATGGAGGCCCGTCAGTCCTTGACGCAGCCTCAGGGTTAATGTCCCGACCTTGAGACCTTTGAAGGAGGTCTAGGTACAGTAATAATGGCTACTAATACTACCAAAGCTTCTAAAATTCAGTATCAGAAAGGAAAAGGGTGCTGGGTTCATCTTAATATGTTATTTTAAAGATATTAGAATATAGGGTAGGTTTTTAAGCACAGCTGCAGCTCTATGTGTTTTAAAGTTATAGTGAAAGTCCAACATGCTGCTGGTGCACAACCCTAGTTGCAAATGATTATTTTTGGAGCAGAAGGTTCACAGGACTGGAACTTACTATTAACCCATTCAAAGTTTTAACTACAAGTGATTAGGCTCATACATTTTTAAATTTTTTTTTTTTTTTTTACAATCATGACCATTTGTATTTGTATTTTTAAAACCACAAGGCACCTAATATAGCATAACACTACAAAAAAAAAAAAAAAACTATTCACATTAGTGCTATGCAATCATTTTAAATACCAGAGTTGTTCACAGGTGCTCCAAAACTGAATTAAAAAAAATTAAGTCGGTGTTAAGTCTCGTTTCAAGGGTATTCCCATTTGGCTAATCAATTTTCCAAGAATATTACGGCAATAACTGCTATCGCGTAAAAGCAATATTTATGGGACAATTAAACTTTTTATTGGGTTCTTCAGACTGAGCCAAGCGCCCGTGTTAAATGTGAACAGAGGGATAAGGAAAACTTGGAAGTGACTTACCATAACAAGGCGCCATGTGCTGCTTGTCAACTGAGCGTCCACATGGCGCGTCAGACGTGGCTGACAGCGGTGAATGAAAGAAAACTAGTTCAAATGTTTATCTTCTGACGCACACAACCTATTTATATACGTTGCGGGTGCTGCGCGCAAATCTCTTTTTTTATTATTTTCTGGTTCCCACAGACCTGCCAAAAAGTTAAAAAAACAACAACAACAACTTGTCTTCTTCCTGCAGAAAGCCAAAGAAGTGAGCAGCGAGCAATCCTCCGGGTTCCAGGTCACCTATGAGGCGGTGGTGTGACAGCGCAGTGGTGAGGACAGGGATTAGAGCAGAGAAAGGACGCTTCTCCTCTCCGCTGCGCAGTGCGCACCCGGTCCTGGTGTCTCCAGAGGGAGGGCGGGCTGCATGCATGGCGGATCTGACTCACTCCGCTGTGCGGAGAACTCCGGACTGGCACTTATTATCACACCCGAGCAGGGGCATTTTTTTTCCCCGCTTAGGTTTGTGGGGAGCAGAAATATTTACTAGGCTTCATTCTTGTCTGGGCTGATTGTCCCAGTACACTGGATGCGAATCTGGTATTGGAGCACAATGAAAGAAGAGATCGATATTAAACAGCGCTGACGCATAAACACCTATTTTATACTGACCCATGTATTATAGAGAGTCAGTTTAAGTCACCATTTCAAGTGTTTATTCGTGTTAAGTTTGATTGATTATGGTTTAGAGCTAATAAAACATTCAGTGAAATTACTCAGAAAACTGGAATATTACATGAGAACAATAAAAGCTTTTTTTTTTTTTTTGTTTTTAAATGTATGTAGCAATATTAAAACTATTTAATCCATTCTGAAATGCCCAGTTTCTGGGATTTAAAACTACTTTTCAACATATAATCTTGCATGTATCTTTTAGATTTTAGCAGCAAAAGCAAACAATACTTTTATAATAGAAATTATATAAAATAGGCTGAGCACTTATGAAACTGTTTCTTAATCATAGAACACTAGTTTCTTAGGTGTACAAATCCCTCATATTAATACATTAATACATACATTTGCTTCAGTTTCAGGAAGGGGTCTTCTTGGTTTCACAGCTCCCATCAAATATTGGGAATCTGATTAACCTCAAGTAAAGTTCACATGTCTTTGAAGCCTTTTCCTGACTTCTCCACATTTGCATTTTTAGCTGAAGACTTTGCAGAGAAGTTACACAGGGTTAAAATGTACAAACATGTCAGTCAAGAACCCATAAAGTTCTATTGCAGTCTTGGCACAACTAAGACAGTCATCAACAAATCTCTAAAAACCTTGTAGGTATGTGTTATAATCTGATGAAGACAGATCTTTTGGGGCACACTTCTATAAATTGTAAAGGTAAAAATGAAGAGGATATAAAAAGGGCTGTGAACAAAAGACGTCCTCAATGTCTGAAAGATTCTGAGACAAGAGATGGCCTTAGAAAGACCAGGTTGGTTTAACAGGGGCGTAGTCTACATTGTTGGCTTTGGTATTTTCTATTTTGCTCTTGACATTAACTAAAAAAAAATAATACTATGTGGGGTTAAAGGCTTGTCAGATTGCTGGCCAATCAGGCACAGTGATACATTTGTCATTTTAATAGTCGGTAGTAGTTTTGCAAGTGTGGGCAGTTAACACATCCTGGTGAAAAAGGAAACCAGCATCTCCATAAAGCTTGCCAACAGAGTGAAGCAGGAAGTGCTCTAAAGTTTCCAGATTCATGGCTTTGCTGGGGTGAGAAAACATAGTTGACCAACACCAGCAGAGGATTTGACTCCCCAAATCATGACTGACAGTGGAAACTTCCTGTAGGACTTCTATCAATTTAAGGGCCTTAGGAATCTCCTTCTAGACTCTGGAACTTTGATTTCCAAATGAAAAAAAAACCTACTTTGATCTGAAAAGATGAGTTTGGAAGGCCTAGCGACAGTTCCGTCATTATCTGAGTTAGCCCAAAGAAATGGTTCCGAAGTTGTCTCTGGTTCAGGAGTGGCTTAGTGTCAGTCATGGGGGTTTAGACGAAAGTTCAAGCCGGAAGACTCATCTTCTCAACCCACAAGACTGCTTATAAGTCGCTTCATAAACGAATACTTCTGCTCTCCAGCTGAGCTTCAACCCTCCCCCACCCCATCTCCTCCTTAGCGCTCCCAGGCTCCTTCTCTCCTCTGGCTTCCACCACCAGTGTCTGGACCCCAGGGGAAGAATTCTCTAATCCTAATCCTAAAATGAACATCCAAGCTCATAGACATTCGCAGCTTTCATGTTTTCTGCCAGGGTCTGAGCGCCAAAGAACTTTTCTAATTTATGTCAATAACTTTCTCTAATTGCCTCTTTTTTGTCTGTGTGAGTCTCTCCAGATGGAAATAGCCTTTGTCCTGGATGTGTCTAAAGCTCTGACATCAACTGCAGTCTACACCTTTTGAATCGTACTTTTTTCTTCCACTCAACTTTCCATTAATATGCTTGGACAGCTTACCTTTAGGGGCTTATCATTATTATGAACGATATTAATGACTGTCTGCCAATAACTCCCAGGCAGTTATTGGCAATCATCTTTCCTATGATTGTGTAGGTCATAGCATGACATTTCTTTTATATAATCACTTTTATCAGCCCTTTTTAATGTTCTAATTTTTCTAAGAAACTGATGATGGGCTTTTAGCAAAAGTTGTAAGCCAGAATAACCAAAACTAACAAAAATAAATATTTGACACACGCCACCCTGTGTGTAATGAATCTAGTGTGTTAATTTCCCTCTTTTTAACTGAACTACCAAACTAATGCATGTTTTGATGATATTCCATTTTACTAAGATTCATGGACCATGTTAGAACCTGTTTGCATTGTATCTTATAAATATTATATCTCAATACTGGAAATAAGATAATAAAATTAGCTGGTAATACAACACAACCAAATCTGTGTTACTTGAGGCTTGAAAATAATTTCACATGGTGTTTCTACTTGTAACTCTTTGGATAATAACTTCTTAAATGTTTAAAAATGTTCAAATGCATCTTTGTTGTCACACTGATGAGTTATTTGAACATTTAAACCTAACAAGTGTGACTGTTCTTCTGCATTCAGAGCCCCCCTGCTGGTGTGGGGCCCTAAGCAGCTGCTTCTTTCATCCATGTCTGCTCTGTTGATCAAACTCATAACCATATTTTGTTGCTTTAGATTAATTCTTAGCATGTATTTCATCATTCCCATTAAAACATTTGTGTAACACGGGACAATAGCATAGAGTTTTAACATGTGAGCTGTTCCACAAAAATTACAGTATTGCAATATTCAAAGCAACATTGAATGTGTTCAGCAACAAGTGTGGTTCTTTGGGTGCAGCTGCATTTGTTATTAAATATTTTTCAGGCTTTAATAAAAGGCAGAGCCAGACTAAGTCATAAGCGAACTAAGCTGCTGGTCAGCCAGGAGTGCCTCCAGAAAGTTTTCAAAGGAGTGGCAAAACGGGGTCCACTACTGATATTGTGGAGTCCTACAAGGACCAAAAGCGATAATAGAATTCCAAGAGTTTATTTTTTTCATGCTGTTGCCATATCTGAAGGAGTAGTGGACTGAAGATACAAAACTCACTTCTAATGTTTTAAATTTTAAATTCCTGCATATAAAGCTGCCTGACCTTGGGTGCTGGATGTTTCCCCCAGACTAGCAGGGGTTCCCAAGAGGGCTTTATCTGTCATGCCAAGCATAGGTCTCAAAAGTTTCAATTTTTAATTGAATTTAAAAAACAGTTGCAGACATTTTTAAATTCTATAACATTTAAATATTTGCATTTTTGAAAAGCTGACAAACGTGTACAGCTTCTATGCAGTTTTTTTTTTTTTTTTTTTTGCTGCTTTTTAATTATTAAATCAGATGAACTGGAATTGGAGCTCAAAATCATACTCTGCTCAGGGCCCAATATTATCTTGGGTCTCTGTCAAAAGGTACAATCAAACAGGGTAAAATTAAAATCAAACAAAACCCTGCAACATGCCTTTTTTCATTGAACCTAAAGTATTGTCATTAGCAATTTTGTAAAAGTTTTGTCCTTCCTGTGCTTTTCATGGGTGCTGCCATCTTGGCATCCTTGGCGATTACAATAACGTACCAATCGCACCAGGCCCCAGAAAGAACATGCAGCAGATCCAAGTCAATAGATCTAAATGTACCATAATGCCAGAATGTGTACTGTTGCAAAATAAACCATTTGCGTGCAAAGGGAAGTCCTTCTTACAAATTCCCGACCCATCGAAAGATGTGAGAACGAGCAGCAGCACTGCTGACAGCTTGTATGATGGGAAGGTGTGTTTAAACTCTCCTTTGTAGGTCACTGCAAGGCTTCCGATTCAGCCAACAGCGGCCTTCCTATTCTTATCCTAAGAATATGGCACATTTTACATGAAAATGGTTGCCTACTTTTGTTTGACTTTAAGATTAAAGCATTTTTTTTTCTAATTCCTACTCTGATGCTTGGAATCTCAGACATGCTTAAACAATATGAGCAAAGCTTTTATAAGTGCAGCAGACACATCGAACACATTCTTTTGAGCAGAGTTTTATTTTTATTAGAATAAACACAAAGCTCTACCTTATTTGTCAGCAGTGCAATACCAAGCAGCCTCTTTGTAGTGTTATGGACTTGAGTGAGAAAGCAGTTCACCCCACAGTGCTTCGGGCAGACTGACTGGCCTTAGAGATGTCTGAATGGCGATTGGAGCTTTCAGCTCCCTCTCGCTGTATCTTAAGTGGCACCTGTGTGCCACACCGCTCTGAAATCCCTGAATTGACACCAAACACAGGCAGCACTGACTTGTCATCCTGCAGGGCAGGACTTTTCTCAAGGCTCTTGTTTTCTCTGGAGACAGGTCAGTGGTCTTCATACCAAAAAATAAAGAGACAACGTTTTCATTGAGACAATTTGTCTCCCATTGCATTGGGGAGGCACGACCCTGCTGAACCCGTGCTGCACAGAGACAAGGGTAATGAGATTATCTGTGCATGAGTTTGAGCATTGTTTGTGACGTGTCCTCTCCAGATTGTGTGTGTGTGTGTGTGTGTGTGCAGCCTTTAAGGCTCTGCAGGCTCATGTGACAATATCACCGCAGTAATGAGTGAGAGTATTGTTGGCGGCGGCGTGCAGGGGGGGTTGGGGCGGTCATTGAGTTCGTCGAGTAAAACAACTAGTTTGTGCCGAAGGTAATGACATTTAAGAGTCTAGGATCTCTAACTTTATGAATTAGAGGAATGCCTGATGTGTGTAATTTTGATGCATAGGAGCAGACGGTTCACTGTGTTAGTCCAGGTGGTGCTGGATCTAGACTTGTACTACATTGGTTTAATTACACGTAGTCGGCACTGAGATTCCCACAGTATGATAACCTTGAGTAAAAATACTACAATATTAATGTATTGTGGTATTTACACTGAATTTGTGAACGTGCGTAGCAAGAAAATTGATTTTGTTTAAAAAAGAAAGGCAACAATTTTCCACACTCCCTCATACGTGTTTTAGGATGTTGATTATTGGATTTATAATATATAAATCTAAAACACATATTTGTTATTATGCAGGCTTCTTATACCTGAGCAAAAATGTAGATTAGACCAGGGATCCGCAACCTGCAGCTTTGGAGTCACAACCGGCTCTTTGGACTTTCCACAATAGCTCTTTAGCTCTTTGGCTTGACAAGTTAAAAAAAATTAATGTGTAAAGAAATCATGTATTAATTGTATTGAATTTTTTGACTTTAATTATCCTTGCAATGAAAATTATGTTTTTTTAATACAATTTTCCACAAATATCATCCCATAGAAGAAAGTGTATATATCAGTTTTTTTTTTTTTTTTGCAAAGTTTGCTATTCTTTATTTGACCACCTAAAAATAAAAATAAAATATTGGCTCTTTAAAAATGATAATGAATTTCCTAGATGTGCATCACAGTTCTAACTTGCCTTTTTTTCAAAAGGTAGTGTTTCATTTTCACCTCTGAGCAGGTTTTAATTAAACTGATCAATCGTGGTGTCCTTGGGCAAGACACTTCACCAGTATTGCCGATGGTCAGAGGGCCGGTGGTGCCGATGTATGGCAGCCTCGCTTCTACCAGTCTGTTCCAGGGCTGCTGTGGCTACAATCTAGCTTCTCACTGTCAAGTACAAGCCTCTTACCATTTGCTTAAATTGACAGTTTTTGTCTTTTCCGCTTCATACAAATTAATACAAGCTTAGTGAGCTCATTAAAGCTGGCTAACTAGTCGGGCTGTATGCTCTGGTAGCCGGTTTAGAGCTTACCAAGTCTATTTTTAAAACAGCACTT
Organism: Fundulus heteroclitus; assembly: GCF_011125445.2. NCBI lineage: Eukaryota > Metazoa > Chordata > Actinopteri > Cyprinodontiformes > Fundulidae > Fundulus > Fundulus heteroclitus. Next base: position 2,038,890 of record NW_023396945.1, on the reverse strand, counting down.
GCAAGCACTTGGTAAGCAAGGGACATGTATGGTAGCCATATTTCAGCCAGCTGACCAGAGGGGCAAAGTAGCAGGAAAAGGGCGGGGCTTCCATGCAATAGAAAAAAAACACTGGTAGGACAAGCCATGGGAAGATTATGATGGAAAAATGTTTGCATATCCAACTAAAATATTTCATTGTGAGATAAATTGTCTTGTGTTTGACCAATAATCTGTAGAAAAATCAAACAACAAATCTGTATTTTAAACGAGTCCAGAAAATTGTGAGCATGCTCCCTGGACAACCTGGATTTACGTCAGGTGGACGCCGTATGTCAGCAGATATATTAGTGTCTGGCTTTTGGATTTACTCAGACCACCAAATAAGGCTTCAGAGGACTGGAAAATAAAAGTTTTCTCCACAACAGCCATCTAGCTGGCTGCTCCACACGTCACAAGGGGACGGGGAAAATAGCACAGCTATTGTTCTGCTTGTCAGATCAAAAGGACTGCTGTCAATTTTCTATGAAACTGTTTAGACAAGACTTCTGCTAGTTTTCAGGACAGTGATGAATCATCAGACCACGACTGTCACATTCTGGGCCATCAATGGGCGTCTTTCCTTGAGTTTCTACACAGTCTGGAAATGTAAGGAAATGTATGAAATCTTTAGGGTTTCCACTTCTGGATAAATATGACAAATGAAAATCAGCATGGAATTAAACAGATACTCATATTTTCCTTTAAATATGATTTAAATGTTTTTTTTCTCTTCTGTTTATTCCTCCATGTATACTCACTTTTGTCGTTGATGTCCTTCCTTCATCACTCCTCCCCTTGTATCCTTACATCTTTCCTTGCTTTATTTCTAATTTCTGTCATGTCCTTGTGTCCTAGCTCCATTCATACCTTGTGTCCTTCCTGTTCAAAGACAGTGCTTCCTTTCTTGTGTGTTTCCTTTATTTCTTTAGTTCTCTTTCCTTTCCTCCTTAATTTTTCCTTTATTTTATCCCACAATAATTCCTTCCTTCCTTCCTTCCTTCCTTCCTTCCTTCCTTCCTTCCTTCCTTCCTTCCTTCCTTCCTTCCTTCCTTCCTTCCTTCCTTCCTTCCTTCCTTCCTTCCTTCCTTCCTTCCTTCCTTCCTTCCTTCCTTTGTGTCCATCATTTTTCCTTCTTTCCTTAAATGCATTTTTCCTTTCTTTCTGTCCTTCCTTGTTTCCTAGTAGTCTTTCCTTCCTTCCTTGTGTCCTACTAGTCTTTCCTTCCTTCCCTTGTTCCTTTCTTTGTGGTCCTTCTGTTTTTTTTTTACATTAAAATGTTAAGGAACCCCTTTCGTACATCAGGCAGTTTGTTTTATGCTGCCTCGTAGGATTCCTCAGGGAATCTAAGAAAACATTGAGAGTTTCAGGCCAAATTCTACACAATTTAACTGTCTTTGTTTTGTCTCTTTTTTTTTTAAATATTTAAAACTTTAGAAACTGTTAACTGACTCTTAGCTGTATACAGTATTATAAAATGGTGAATATGCTCTAACAGCTTTATTCATTTTATAAACTGCTAAACAATCCCAAAAAAATATCTTTGAAACATTCTTTTTGTATAACCTAGTAACATAAATATAAATATTCTTAGTTTTGTTCAACTATTTTATATTTAGTCTCTTTTTCAGTGCGGCCTTCTTTGTTCTTCTACCTTTTCAGAAAAAAATGAAGTTCAATGTATTTTTATTCAAATTCTGCCACGCCTCAGATAAACTTGCTGTTAACCTGTTTTGATAATAGTGCCTGCTGCTTTATTAGGATTCAGACCGGTCAGGTTGGGAATCATTTGAATTCAGGTGAAGGTTTATGGCTGGCTGGTCTCCTTGCTTCTCCCTGAAATCCATCCAGTTTGCCAAAACCACACATGAAGCGTAAGCACTGAGGGTCCCTGGGCCTCTGCTGAGATATTTTGCTCGGATGCTCCTTGACCTCGGACTGTCTTGAGGCTTTTTGCACTCTAAGCCTCGCATATTTGTAAACAACATGTTTTCCGAAGGTCTCCAACACGCTCGCTCCCTGCTTGTAAGTCAGCCTGATTTGCACAAACAGACCGTTCTCTGCCATTTCCCCCCCATGTAATATTTTTTTTTTTGTGGCAAATATCTCCATCTAATTTAGGATCAGAAAACAAAATGTTTAGTTTTGTACAAAGCGTGCATTAAATACTGAAATGAGCATTGTGGATGAACGACTTGACGGTAGTGTTTGAACTCTTTCCTGCCTAAATGCTGCTTGGCATCCAACCGGACTGTAAACCAAGAACCTCAAAAACAAAACCAAACAAATAAAAAAAAAAAAAAACTGGCATTAGAGTTCACACTTTTGGCTGTGACGAGCTTGCTTCTGTTCTCGCCTGTGCTGGTCTGTTAACTTTCGGAGCTCCTTAGGAAAACATGTTCATTAAGTTCCCAGCGGGAGTCTCCGGGCTTCGCCTCGTCAATGACGGACACATGAATGACTCAATGCGTCTGGATTTGTAACCTATGAGGGCTTTAGAAAAAGTCCGAGAGACAATGGCAACTGAGGCAAAGCTACAGAGCCCTCAGCCGAAACAAAATGCCATTGTTCGTATTTTTTTTTTTTTTTCACAGTTAGACAGTGGGGGCTGGGTGGTAGGCATCCCTTCTCTCGCCTCCCCAATGAGGCTCCCACAACCTTAGGTCTGGTGTTCTGCCCCAGTCTCCAAGTGTTGCTAGTGGCGCAAGTGATTAGGAAGGCTGCCTCTCGGTTTCTGCAGCTCCGCAGGGGGAGCCCCTTCTTGAAATGCACTCCTCGTTCTGAGTCCAGACAGCAGCTGATGGGGGATTATCTGCTGGCTGTGGCATGGCGTACTCCCCGCTATAATCTTCAATTAGTCCAGTTCCCCGCAATATGCTTCTCCGACCTGCCGCTACCTTTCCCACGACTTCAGCATGAACACCACAGTGATGTGTTAGAAGTTTGCGAGCTTTGCATGTTGCACACGTTGTTTGCTTTGTTGTCAGTCAGCATGCAGAAATATAGGCCATTAATCTGCGGAAGATTACATTGAGCTACCTGAGAATATTACTGGTCACTTTTGCGACGATGTACTCGCTGTATTTTTTGACAGATTTTCTTTTTTCTTTTTTTTTAGTTTAATGTTTTGTGGTCTATTCATGAGCATACTCACTCAAGAAGACCCATTATAAAAACCAATGACAGCCGTGGACAAAGACAAACCAACAGAGACACAAAATTTGTAAGATGGAAGAAAAGTTTAATGGTTTACAAAACATTTCAGCAAATAAAAACCTGACGTTTGCCAGGCGTGCACCTCTGTTTACTCTGATATCTAAAGTCAATCACTGTTAATAGACTTTAGTAAACAGTCCACCTGTGTGTTGTTTCATCTCGGTATCAAACCAACTGTCCCACGAATGCTTCAGTGAACAAACACCATCATGAGGACCAACGAACACAGCAGACAACTCAGGGATCCATCAACCAGATATGGAAAAAGTATAGCACAATAGCGCAAACTGTAATAAATAATATTAGAAATTATTTTTAACCAAAACCTCTCAAAAGAAAACTAAACATTATAAAAGGAGTATATATACACACTATTGCCAAAAGTATTCGCTCACCTACTTTGACTCACATATGATCTTAAGTGACATCCCGTTCCTAATCCATAGGGGTTCAATATGACGTCGGTCCACCCTTTGCAGCTAGAACAGCTTCAAATCTTCTGGGAAGGCTGTCCACCCGATTTAGGAGTGTGTTTATGGGAAATTTCTGACCATTCTTCCAGAAGCGCATTTGTCAGGTCACATACTGATGTTGGACGAGACGGCCTTGCTCTCAGTCTCCATGTTAATTCATCCCAAAGGTGTTCTATCGGGTTGAGGTCAGGACTCTGTGTAGGCCAGTCAAATTCATCCAAACCAGACTCTCCTCCAGGTCTTTATGGACCTTGCTTTGTGCTCTGGTGCACAGTCATGTTGGAAGAGGAAGGGGCAGATCCAAACTTTTCCCACAACGTTGGGAGCATGGAATAATCCAAAATGTCTTGGTAAACTGAAGCTTTCAGAGTTCCTTTCTCTGGAACTACGGGGCCAAGCCCAGCTCCGGAAAAACAGCCCCACACCATAAACCCTCTCCACCAAACTTTACACTTGGCACAATGCAGTCAAACACATATCGTTCTCCAGGCAACCACCAAACCCAGACTCATCCATCAGATTTCCAGATGGAGAAGCGTAGTTCATCACTCCAGAGAACATGTCCCCATGCCATGCTGTACAGCACTGCATCGGACGCTTTGCATCACACTCGGTGATGTATGGCTTTAATGCAGTTGCTCGACCATAGTAAGCTCTCTGCTTACTGTTCTTGAGCTAATCTGAAGGCCACATGAGGTTCTGAGGCACACACACAAACACACATATATATATACATATTGCCGAAGGTATTTGCTTATCCTATATATCATATTGCAACAGAGCAACCTCATTAACTCCTTAGACTACAGGATATCTTTAAAAACTCCTTTCCATCATTTGATGAAATCCAATTCTCTTCCACTGACAAAGTCAGTGACTAACTCTGGCCAAATAAATTCTTGAATTTTTAAATTATACAATATACGGTAGTATAAATTGCCTGCTTTTTAAAGACTTATTTGCAAACCTTTATTTGATTACAGAGTTGAATATTAAAATTATTGCTGTTTCCTCACTTAATCAGAAAGTAAAATGATCACCCGTCTCTGCCTGAGCCGGTGCAAGTTAAAATCGTAATGCTCTGTGGGAACACTAGCTTGAAAACCCTCAAGGAAGCTATTTTCTTAGAACTCTTAAAACATTTCCAGTTGAATAATTTATCTTTCACCGGGCATATCTGGTTCTGGGCGCTTGCATGCTTTAGTAAAGCTGAGTGTTTATTAAATGAGCACCAGTGTTTGGAGAGGAACACTATACCTTACTGGGACCAGCTCGCAGCACATTAACATTGGTTGAGCTGATGTAGAAAAGCGCCAGCACTAATACCATTTATGTCGCATACAACCATCTAATGCCAAGAGACTGGAGAACTGAAAAGGAGCAGCAGGCCTTTTGGTACGTGAAAGGGTTTGTTAGAAATCTATATGCTAATCTTGTTTCTGAATGTTAACTGATCCGTTCATCACGCTGTTTACTCAGTCACAATCTCTTATTCATTAGCTGGGTTTCCATTGAAGCTAACTGAGAAAACCTTAGAAAACAAGGTAAATCCCAAATCCCTCTTCTTAGTGAAATCATTATCCTTCCTTTTCTTTTTTAACACTGACTTGAATTGAATTCGGACAAAAATGCATTCATTAGTGCCAAGTAATGTTTATAATGTAGTTGGTTTAAAGTTTGTTGCCAAGGAACCTACTATAGTTTAAAGGACACACATAATGCTTTTAAATCCTTACTTTTCACATTTAAATCATTCAGTCGTGGTCTGTTATATACAGTGGAACTTCCTTGTTATTGTAGCTCCATGGGCCATCTTTTGACCCTGTCAAATTCAAGATTGTGAAGAAGCAATCGTGGCCCAAATGGAGTTTGGTGACCTACAAGCATGTGTGCAGGCTGGAACCAAGCTAACTACAGTGTGCTTTCTGTGAAAATCAAAGCAGCAGTGATTTTTCTAAGCAAGAGAAAGCTGACCCAGGAGCCAGACCCCCTCCACAGGCCGAGCGCAGCCCACCAGAAATCCATGTAAAGCTCACCAAGACTGAGTTCTCAAATGAGAGCTTTCACCCTGAGAGCTGCTTCCTCGCCGTCGGCTCAAACTGCTTTCAACTGGATGCCCCAAAGTCAACCAAATGGACAACAGAGGCAGAGGCTTGGAAGAGTTTAGCAGGGAAAGTTAGGATGGGATTAATCATTTAAAATGGTTTACTTTTAATGTGTTTTCACTGTATTTTTAAGGTTTGACTAAAGTTAAGACCTGGAGCTTACAGGCTAACGTCACTCACTAGTGACCATTGAAGCAATGCTATGCTAATTTGTTTTGGGTGTGTTTTATGGTTATGACAAACTTTATTTCCATAATGGATTTTAACACAGATGTGACATCAATGTTAGTGTTTTCCAGTCTGTTTATTACACCGGATAAAGATTACAAGTCTTTATAAATAAACTCAGAACGTCCGCTAGCATTAGCTGGTACTAGTCTTGCTAATAACTCGCTACTAACCCTAGTTAAACCTAACTAAGGCTTGTTTAAACATAATGCTTGTTTTCATTTTGCTCCGCCATCGTTTGATAGTGCTAAGAGCATTAGTATATCGTTAATAGGAAACATTAATGTCAATTTAATGGTGTTTGTGTAACTCTAAGATTAATCCTTGGCCCGGATGTGCCCGACGTATCATATCCAGTCAATCATCCGCTTCCAGCATCCTCTTGCTTCTGAAGTGACCAATTTGAGCCTTAATTCTTTCCTGGGGAAATAATTGCATTAATAAAATCAAGTGTCCTAAAGGTTATTGATTTTTATTTAGCAAATTGTTCTTTAAATTTATTTCCCAAATAATGTTTTGTCTAACTCAGGATTTGCATTATGAATGGGTTGAACACAAACCAAATGTTCGAAATCAGTTAAGATAATTTAACCTCATTCCACATTCTTTAAGATGAACTTTGGTTCTTTAACTTAGATCTACAGTGAACCCAAGATTCACTGAATCATTCGTATGGTGATGGTTTTATTTGTCCTTTTGCTCTTTTGTGTGTACATAGTTCCTTAGTTTGTGATGGCAGAGACAGGCAGGATGGTCAGGGGGAATAACCAGAGTCAGAAATCCGAGAGCAGATCCAGAGTCAGAGCCAGGTGATCAGAGATCCAGGGAAAATCCAAAACAGAATCAGAGCACAGAAGCAGGTCAGATATCCAGATAGCACAACAGTCAGGTCCAACAGGGGTTAGGCAGGCTCAGAGAATCAGTAGGCTGAAACAGGCAGGAAGGATACAGAAACGCTGGAATAAACTCACTAGTGGCTTGTAATAATCTGGCACTAGTGACTGGTCTGAGAGCTATATAGTCAGACGTGCAAGTGGATAAGGTGAAGGCTGATGAGAACAGGGCGGAGCCGCACAGATGTGTCAAATGATAAATCAGACCAACACTAGTGCCAAGATCATGACATATATTCCTCTTTATCATTGCAGTAAGGTGCCCTGTACAAAAGTGTTTTATCACTGTCTGATGGTACGTACTGTCACCTCATATTCCTGTGCCCTTGGACATCTGGAGCTTCGGACATTGCTTCAAAGGTGCTTTGGGTCACAGAGAAGCACTGCGGCTGTAACCTGACTCTCGCCAGATGGATCTCGTTTCGCCGAGCTCCACTCGGCATCAATACATCCATCTGGACTTGCTGCCATTGCGAGGGACTTTAATACCACATAAAATGGACGAGCCAATCAGGTTCACCTGGCGGGATTTTCGGAGATGTGACGTATCAGAGAAGCGACTGTTTGGATTCAGACAACAATGGAGTAAAGATGACGGACAAGTGGTTTATCCAATCATATGCAAGGATTTTTGATAAGACCTCTCCTTCTGAAATACATCTCCAATTGAGCAATCCCAGATGGATGTGTGGAGCTCAGTGGGATGAAATCCATCTGGTGAGAGTTAGGTTACCGCGGCTGGTCATTGACCTAGAACCTAGAAGTTGCTTCCAGCCCTTTCAACCCTCACTGAAGAAATACCTGTCTCTCTCTCATGTCATAGTGTCTGTGACCTTCTAATCCCCCTCATCTCTCTCCATCTCTTAACTTGCTCTTTCCTGGTCCTAGTGCAGCTCAGACCTCCAGCTAAATCAGTGCTTTAAGCACTTAACTAAGCTTAACTTTAGTGTCCCAGTTTAAGAAGGAGACTGTGTTCAAGCAGAGGACAGACAGTGTCATTTGACAGCTGGTGTCTCGAAGAGAATCATAGTTCTCTTCCTTGCTATCAGTGATATTTGTTTGTTGTTTGGTAGCCAAAAAAAAAAAAAAAAAAGAACTTATCCATAATGTACCATGCAACCTGAAGTCTGCAACCTGCTTATTGTGTGGGTTAATACACCCATTAACCAAACATTTTGACTTATCCATTCATAACTTCGGGATCATTGAGCTTGGATTGCTGTAAGAAATAGAAATGTTGGATTCACAAACCTGATTAGGAAAAACTGATGTTGTTGTTCAAAAAACTTAATTGGGGATAGAAAATTGAATACATTGAAAAATATAAACATATCTGTGCTGCACCTGGACAGACTGCATTCCACTTTTCTGCACTTATGGAGACTCTATAAAAACAAAAATCATGTATTTAAGGCTAAAAAACGTGGATTTTGCATGATATGCCCCTTTAAGATGCAACGATACAAAGCTTTATTGTGTTGAATTTGTGTCCCAAATCGGAGTAGTCCAACATCACTAACCACATTAATCATATAAATATTTCTCCATGGAAAACCAAGAGGTCAGAATGCAGCTGATTTTGTGTGATCGTGTCAATATTTGAAAAGAGCGAGTTCAAAATACCAGTGTGAAGTTCAACGAGTGAGGTCATCCATCCTGGGAAAACACAGATGTCAAACAGGTGGCCCTTATGTAAGGGTGAAAGCAGCAAATGTTGCACCTGCTGGTTAAAGAGCATTCCTTCCTGAAAATTTATCTAAAATTAGTTGTTGCAAACGTTGTTCAGAAGAGCTTAATATATTGATTAACAAGTTGGTTGGAGAGGGGATCTCACGTAAAAAAAGTAGAGAATATGAGGCTGCTCAGCTAAAATGATCTCAAATGCTTTAAATGGAAACCCATTTCAGGGTTATTCCAGACAAACAAGATCAATGTTATGGAATGTTCAGCCAAATCCCTGGATCTTAGTACCATGGAAAACCCGTGGGATAACATTAAACATATTTTTTTTATATGTAGAGAAATTGAAGAATGTAGTGCAATAGTCTGGCCTGGAATACCTGCTCACAGGATCCGGAAGCTGCTCCCCTCCATACAATACAGATGTGAAGCAGTTCTCAGAAACAGTGCTTATAAAACCAAATATTAGTTCAAGGATTCAAAAGAGAACATACATTTTTGAGAACTATTTCGTTTAAGAAACAGAGACATGAGTTTGGAAAGAAAAATCCAGACAGTGTGTGGGTTAAAAGTCAAATTCTGTGTGTGTTTTTCGGGCCAAATATGGACAATAAATGACTGACCTGACATTTCCATAAAAAAGATATCCATAAATATCTGCCGATAGGGTGATTTTCATCTACAGTGTACAAAAACAGACATGTTTTTTTTTCTGTTTCTAAAAGCAAACCTCATCATTTAGCAAGAATCGTTGACATGAACGGTGCTCAGCGTGCAGGATATGGTCACGTTATATTGACACAGGAGGCAGGGAAACCACAGCAGTGCCAGTAAAGTGAGTCATTCTCATTTGGGGAAGGGTTATCTAAGGTAAAGTCTTCATGTGCTTCAGGTGTGATACTTTATCTATTATTTCTGCTGACAAAAACCTGGCCTCTGTTGGCACGTCAGTCCAACTCTGCGACACGGCTTGAACAGCTGGGAAAGAAATAAAGCTTTCGACTCCCCTCAGTTCACCTGCGACCTTTGCTTTGAGGACACGGCTGAAAACGTGAGCGCTCATGAGCCAGGTGTTTTTGTCCGTGGGCGTATGTGGGTTTTCTGTGGAGCGCAGTGATGGGCCTTGACAAGCAGACGTGCTTTAACAAGACGCGGGGCCGTCCTTGATAACACACTCAGATGAGTGCTCTATTTTGGGTCATGGGACTCCGTGGACTCACTCACCCCAGCCGGGCTGAATCAGAACAAGTTTATCAGGGACACAGACGTCTGGATCCAGCACCAGCGCTGTTTTATTCATTCCTGCAACCAAACACGTGTGGAGAAAAAACTCATAAAGCTCAAACCTATTCGTGAGATTATTCTGCATTTCCATTTCCTATTTTAATTTTCCATTTCTGCACGTAAAGGTCAGATTGGCATGGTCTTCACTGTATGCATTTCCATTCAATACTTGCAAGAAGTATTATTGCAAATACACCTGTATGTTTTTGGGGGTGCATCTGCACTGGTTTTGCACATTTAGAAATGTTTGACAATTCTTCTGAGCAAAATTACTCAGTTGAACAGGTTGAAAAGCTTGACATAACTTTGCAAGGCTTTCCAGAGATTTAGGTCTGGACTTTGATATGAAAATGTTTTCATCTAAACCATTCAGTTGAAGCTCTTGCTGTATGTTAGGGTAGTTTTGCTCCAAGGTGAACCTTCACCCTGCAGTCTCAAGTATTTTGCATCCTGTAACATGTTTTCTTCAGGAGATTCTCTGTATCTAGCTTCATCCATCTTCCCATTAAATATGTCTAAGTTAGCTGTTGCAAAAAAAAAAAAAAAAAACAGCATCACAGCAGCATGATACTGCCAACATGTTTCAAGGTGGCAATAGTTTGTTGAGGGTGAATGTGCAGTCTGCCTGTGCAGAAAACCTTCTTGCAACACTGACTTTCAAGTCACTTTTAATTCAGTTTATTGATCAACAAAACACCAATTCGGAAGAAAAGTCATCTGCAATTAATAACAGAAATCTATAAACAAATCGGTCCAGTATAGGTCTTTCCAAGGATGCCCAAAATCAGGGCCAGTGTCCTTCAGACAGCCTTAGATGTTCTCCTGCTTCAGCATACCAGAATCAGCAGAATGGTGAAGCCAGTTCATCTATTTTAATCAACTATGTTGGCGCAGTAACACATCTAAGATGTGTAGGACACCAGCCCTTTTGGGAGTGGCGAGCTGGACCCCTGATATGGACAGATTCAAATTCGGTTGCTTTCCACTTCAATTCTACTAAGTAATACAGAGCAGTTGAACTCAGTTTAGAAAGGAAGCCCAGCCTACTGCATGGAGGAGGCATCAACTTTGCAGCAATCCCTCCTGAAAAGCAAACATGTGGCAACAGTGTAAATATATCAGTTCCTTTACACGAAACCTCCAGCAGAACCCGGGCTCAATGGCAGCAGCTATCTGATGCAGCTTACTGGGGGTTTGAGAAGACAGAGCCGACAGAAAAAAAGCAAAGGGCTGAAAATTTGTCACGCTTGCATTAAATCCAGAATTGTGTGGATAACTTGCTGCTCCCCTTGGCCAGCCGGTTTAGGTGGATAGTCATGTCATGGGAAATTTGCATTTGTCCTATACTCTTTCCACTTTGAGATAATGGATTCAACAGAGCTCTGTAGAATCCTCAAATGTTGGGAAATTGTTTTGTGACCTAAGTCCTGCTTCAGACTTCTCCCCAACCCTCTCCCTGATCTGTCTTCTGTGCTCCCAGGTCTTCACGTTGGTGTTTGTTTGCAAGTTTTTTTTTACAAAGCTCTGAGCACTTCACACAACAGCTTATATTAGAATGCAACGTCTCCTAAATGGACTCTGAAAACATTGACTGCTCCAGATTTTATTTAGGGATAACAGAATAAGGGAAGCTTTGACAACAGGCACACAACATTTTCCAGAAGTATCATTTTTCTTCATATTCCCAGTAAATTAGCATTTTGGTAAAATTGCTTTTTTGCAAATAGAATCCCAATAAAAGAGATTGAATAATGTGACTTTAAACTGGCAAAAACGTGGAGTACTTTTGGAAGGAAAAATGCGTCCCCAAGAAGCTTAGGAGCTCCTTGAACATCCTTCAGCGTTTGGTAGAGTCTTAAATGCATCTGATTCCCATCAGCACGCTTGGATGGGCTTCATGTCAGGGTTTCATCCATCTGGCTGACAGAGAAGATTGTTGACTTTGCGGACTGCCTGCTGGCTAGCTCACACAACTGAGTAGCAGTTTTTTGTTACTGAACATGGCATGTGTTATCCATCATGAGTTGTCAGTGGCAGCCATGACTAACACCGCTTCCTTGTCTACCAGCATATTTACGTATTCTGTAAAAAAAAAATCCACATTTGTAAAGATGACATTTTTTGTCACTATAAAAAAAAACTAAAACACACACACACACACACACACACACACACACACACACACACACACACACACACACACAAGCCCCTCCCAGAGATGACAAACACGCATTGTCCTGTTAAAAGAAAAGAACAATAACTTTCTTTGTGGCGAAAGGCTCAGAGGTTAGTCAAGTTCAAGGATCTTTAGGAGCCATAATTCATCTTTAGGACACACATATGGTGAAGAAAATAGGGAGGAAAGATATTTGTTGGAGCATTATTAGTGTTTTTTATCTTAAAATGATTTACGTTGCTGGTAAAATGCGCACAAAGATAACTTTCAGGCACTTCTTGGTGACATTTCTTCCCGTCTTTGTGTCGCTCCCTCCTTCAGCCTCGTTCCTTCCAACGAACACAATCCGAATCGGCACAGCGGGCCTCCCTGTGTTGCTTTGTAATGATATCACCTCAGTCTCGTTCAGTTGATACGGCCCATGCATCACCAGAATAAGCTACGTAACAGACAGCAGCGTGAGCAGGAAATTTAATTTGAAACAGCCAATGTGGCTGTAAAGCAACTTAAGAGAAAAGGTTGCTTAACAAAGATTTTAAGAGAAACAGGCACAATAAATCAGAAAGACTTTACAAAACTTCTCAGGGATCATTTTTTCCTGATCTAATCTTCAAATTTAAAAAAACAACAACACATGTATTTGCTATTTCTGTCTGCAGCGCATTTATCATAACCAACAAGAGGATCATAACCTTGTGATGTTTTAAGAAAATATGCAAAGGAAGTAGAAGAGTGTAAACTGTGTGATTATTATTCACTGAACTTCTATCTGACCCGTGTGATTAGAGGCCTGCAAGGGCAGGGGATGTTAAACATATTGCGAGAGTCAAGCAGTTTATTGCTCTGGGGTCTGCTCTGTTTAAAAGGTGCAAATTAGTATAGACACAGCAAAGGCTGATTGTGTATGCAAAGGAAATTTACTGCAGACTCCATCAGTATAATTTACTGGGTCACTGAATCTTGATTTTTATCTCTCTAAAAATCTTTGAAGCATTTGGTGGGACATAATCTCATTAGTGGGAGCACTTTTTCCTCCTTTTTTTTTTTTTTTTTTTGCTATTTGCTGCACAATGCCTGCTGGCGAAAGTGCAGATGGTGCTAGCTTGAGTCATGCTTTACAACAAATAAATACTGGGGAAGTGGTCTAAGAATAGCACACACATTACAAATTGAAAACAACCCCAATTTAATTAGCATTACACCACAGAGGTAAAACAATCCAACTTCAGCTATTTTGCTATCCCGGTCTTGGGTCAAATATTGACTTATAATTTATTATTAATCGTGTTCTAGATTGCTTTGCCGCAATAGCAAGTGGCATTTTGGATATGGGTGATATGGCTCACCACCCAGAGCGTCATTCCTTGAGGACAGGATAAAAGTGAGCCAGGAAAAAATTATCTTCCACATGCACCTGAAAGTGTTTTCAGTTGCTGTTTATGAACAGCTGGTTATCGATCTTGAAGATATTTGCTTTTCATTTTAATTGTATTTATAAGGATCTTAGACTGCATTTTATCAGCTCCAATTCAAAACAGAAGATGCTACAGATCTCAATTAGATTAAAACAAAAAAAGAAACAAAAGCAACAAAAATCTGCATTTAAAATTCTCGTTTGGCATCAGGACCACCTTACACCGCCGCTAACTGCCACAGGCAGAGTCTAGTTATAGCGATTTGTTCCATAATACCGTTTTGATTCATGAAGCCTATTTGTGAAAACCAATAAAACAAACTTACTAAAAAAAAATGTGTAGAACCTTAAATATCTCCGAATTATAATTAAACGGGTGAAATCTCATTGCTTGTTCAGAACGTGCTGGGTTCCCCCAGGGCGGCATTGATGCAAAACTCCCCACTGACAACACAGTGGGGTTAACTGTTTGAATCGTAAACATGATTACTATTCAAGTACCAAGTGGCTTAATCCATTATTTCACCCTTTAGCGATCTTGTACATTTGCAGATCTGGGTGTTTTGTACACAACTTTGCTAGGCCAAAAACAGAAGGTTTTCTCCGACCATGCATCGATTTCTATCCTCCAGGGGGACATTTTGTACCTAATTGCTCATTTAAAGTAACTTTCTATAATCTTTTCATAGTGTTACATGAGGAAAGGGGATTATGTGACACCAGTAGTATTATCTATCGACAGGAAGTCCCCTGGTGTTATTTCGGTTTGGTTCTTAATTCATAAGAGTGAGCTGACATCAGCCATTTAAGTTTGTTTGGCTCCTGACTATTAAAATTATCAATCACAACGGCCAGGTGAAAAAGCACTGAGGACTATAAAAAGCAGATTGTAGCAGGTCATGAGTCTAGCAAGGCATTTAAAAAAGGTCTCAAAAGAATCTGAAATCAACCCTTCTACAAGTGGAGGCATTTGGCAACAGGAACGTTCTAAGTTCTGCCCCTCCAACAAAGTTCATCCTAAAAGCAAACAGCAAAATGCCAACAAAATGGTGTCCAAAAACAATAAATATCTGCACTGGACCCACAGTAGACTCTTTCTACGGTTGACATGAAAGTACATGTCAGCATAATTAGAAAGAAGCTGTACAAGTTAAATCATCATAGAAGGAGTGCAAGTTGAAGCCATTTGGTCTCTGAGGAAAACACGGAGGCCAGAGAATCCAGGGCTGAGTCAAAGCCCGCTGGATCTCATCGAGATGCTGGAAGTTAACTTGAAACAGGCCATACGTGCAGGAAACTCCTTCTAAAAGCTCAAGGTGAGGACTGGGACTTACGTTTCTCAGATAGATTTCTAAAACTGATTAATGGTTACAAGAGAAGTCCTACTAAAGTTATATGAACCAAAGTGGATAGGACTGGCTGTTAGGAAGGAGGGTGTCCTAACGCTTCAATCACTTAAAATATTTTTTTTTTGTCAAAATGTTATGTAAATTAGTAAAACCGGGTTATTTTTGTTGTCTTCACATGTAATTATATCACTTTTTTAGAGATAGAAATGATAAAACATCATACATGAAGAATTATTTTGAAAGGACTGGCTAATCAGTTGTTTTTCATTACTGTAACTGTACCAAGACAAGAAGAAGCTTCATTGTCATTGTATTCTTGAGTGCAATTAAAACGTTGTTAGCGACAATTCCCGCGGCAGCTACGATGGTGAAATGAAAAACAACACAATTAAAAGATAGACAGCGAGACAGATAAATAACAAAATTGATATAATGCATATTAGAAATGTAAAGTGTTATTGTTCCAGCAGACCAGATAACAGCACAGAATTAGCTGGAGATAAAATGAAGTGGTAGTTGTGTGTGTGTTTTTTTCTATGTGGTTTTATGTGTGCTTTTTATTTATTTCTTATTTTTATTCTTATCTTTTTTGCTTTTGTGCGAAGGTAGCAGGTATATATGTATCTGTGTGGAGAGGATGAGGAAGGATTGGGGAGACTCCCCTGTAGTTCCTCCAGCAATCTTTTCACACCTCTGGGGAAGAAGATGTATTAAAGTCTGTTGGTGTATTAAAGTCTGTGTGTTACTCTCTGTCTACCAGAGGGGAGGGCTGTGAATAGAGAGTCCCCCTGGATGACTGGAGTCATTCTGGATCTTTTTTGGCCCATCGAAAAAAAAAAAAGACGACATGAGCAAATTTCATCCAGGCACTGACGTAGGCAGCCAGCGATCCACTGAACCGTCTTAGTGGCCCGCTGCAGCTGCATCTGAGGAAAAAATGAGGACATCGTACTCCCTAATAGCTAAGTCTGACAAATAATCCAATACAATATGACAGACAGGGGAATTTTTTTGGTCAAAGGGTGAACGTTGAACACAGCTACTAGCGTATGCTTACTAAATACACTTAAAAGGCAAATGTTATTTTAAGAGAACAAACTTGCTTCATATTTTAGCACAACACGTTGATATTATTATACAGCATCTTATTACCATCTTTCCATTTGTCATCCAATCCTGTGGAAGACGTTCCATGACGTTCTCTTCTGGTTGTTGTATAGTTCAAAATGCACCCGTCTGTAAATAAAGACGAGGCTCCTTTTGCTCTCTCTTTTTGGCTCCGGCTGCATGTTTAGGGTCATTAAACTGCTGGAAGTTCAAAATCTGCTTCATGATGCTGTTTGTTCACCATGATTCTTTTCACAAACAAACCTCTGAAGTCTTCACAGAGCAGCCAAACTTACACAAGAATTGAATACCTCACAGGTGGATTCTTTTTTACTGATATTAAGACTTTGGTGTGTTTTCTTTAGGGGTATCAGAGTAAAGAGGGCTGCATCTAAATGTCCGCCACACTTTTTGGATTTTCATTTCTAAGACATTCAGTTTTTCTTTTCACTTCACAACTATAGGCTACTTTGTGTTGGCCCATCGGGTAAAAACCTCAACAAACGAAATTGCAAATTGTTGCTTTAGTGTAACAAAATATGGAAAAACCGCGGTTACCTACGGACCAGCTGCACTGCAGCATAGTGATGGAAACCATGTTGCTCAGAAAGGTCCAAAAACATTTCTTCCCTGCAGTTTCAGGGAGGAATGATATTTCCTCTCTGGGGAATAATCAGATCATCAAATGGTGATTAGTATTCGGTTTGTGTCAGCTGTGTATCCCCACTGTGCCTTCCAGATTTGAAAAAGGCTCTGCACAGACTATAAGAGGAGACAGCAGTCGAGATGTGCCAGAGATAGTCAAATTCAGCTTTTATATTTGCTCCATCTTTTTGTGTGCGTGCTTTGTGCTATACATTCAAGCCGATCCCTGCTATATATCGTAACAGGGGTACTGTTACAGTACAGTGATACCCCTAGTGGGACTGGGAGGGTTAGGTTTCTGAGCCAGAAACCGTTTCAATCACACTGCCGGGGCCTGGAATCATTACAGACATGTTGTTCTGCATCTAGAAAGTGGTCCGCGATCAATTATCAAACCCCTCTCAGCCCACCACAGCAGTCAGGAAGTGCTAATGTAGTTATTCATTATATTTATGTTTGCAATGGCACGCAACAAGGGATTGGGGCCTACATTAGACACCTGGTAAATCCGTCTCAACTTCAGCTCGTAGTCATTCAGAAAGCGTGCAAGGAAACAGAGGAAAAAGACACATCCCCTGAGTCCTGTCACATCAAAACAAGACAAACAGATGGGAACGGCAGGGAGAGACATAAAAAGGCCACTTCATGAATGGGGGGGGATTTCCGCCAAGCGATTATGAGATTAATGATAAATCTCTCGAAATGTATCAATGGCTGTTTGGGACATTTTCATTATTTTCTGTTCTCCATCAATTGGATTTAACTTTAGTGATGTCTAGCATGTTTATGGATATGGTAATTTAAAACGAAAACACACATATGCAAACATATTACTTCCATTTAACTCCTTTGATGCTCTCTTCCAATGTGTCTTTGAGAGCAAGGGTACAAAGATGGTACCAATTAAGATGGAAAGGGAGCTGGGGGACAGTCGAGGGACTGATCTGCAGAGTCCGCTGCTGAGTTTGCTTTAATATAAAGGAAACGCCTACCCATTGTAGCATCATTATTTGTGCAATCACTCCCTCTGGTGGCTGTGCACGCCTGTCAAAACCAGCTCTCATCCAACCAATTTGTTTATTGCAGGCAGGAGGTTTGTGATAAGTCAACAATCCTGGAAACTTGTACGTTAGTTTCCATCGTATTCTGATCTTAAAGCTTAATTATTTGGCGTTGGACCAAAAACATCCCTTTGTCATCATTGTATAAACTCATTATTTTAAACTGGAGCAGCAATAAAGCAGAGGTACTTAGAGGGTGATACATGCTCCTTTCTTTGCCTCCATCTACTGGTAACAGTCAAGAATCAGTGACTCAAAATAGTGAGGTCTTACTGACGTTTTCAATCCTGAATTCTGTTACATGTGAGATAAGAAATCAGTTTTTATTCGGTTTTTCTTTTCTACAAACAGCCTTTTTAGGGCTGAATGAGTCAAAGACAATTATCCACACACTGCTTTTTGGATTTTAGTATCTACCATAGAGAGATGGGCAGTCGTTCCCAAACAGATCATCACACAAATGGGTTCGTGACGACAGCGGTCAAGCCCGACTTTCATTTAAGGATGCCAGAACGTAACCACACATCAACCACCGATATATTCCTTAATATATTTAATGCTTGGTTGTGAGTGATTCATTTGAACAGCCTGCGGTGCCAGCTCTGCATACGTTTGGGACCCATTATTCTGTTCAAGTGAAATGAAGATAAAGGAAAGGACAAATTTATTGCCCTTGTGTCCCACCGATTGAACAAGAGGAATTGCACTGTCCGCATTCACAATCTGCTGTTTTCTGGGAGCTTTATGGGTGCAGCACGTCTGCCAATGCGTGTTTCCTTACAAAAATGCGGGAGATTCCAGTAAGCGGTGGCAGACAGCTCTCGTGGCCTTAACGGGAAATCTGTCTTTGGGGGTACAAGATTATAACCTCGGCAAACCGCTGGTCAATGGAAAAGTTTGAATCCACTCGAAGGCTAAACACTCCCGGGTGCAATGCAGGCTCCGGGAGATACGGAGGTGGCCGATTTGACCAAAAACAAATAAATCCTGTGAACAATAAAATAAATACTCAGAAGCGCGGCATACGAGAGGGCGGAAGAACATATTGGTCTGTTTTCTTTTAGTCGTCTGTGAATGTGTCACGGCAGGACAGAGTGTGGGTCTTAAATCAGACCACAGTAAAAGACAGTTAAGCAAAATACTTTTACTTAGCTGATAAAAAGACATTATGCAGGTTATTATATATATGAGCTATTAATTTGTTTGAATTTCAAAAATAATACTTCATAAATCCAGTATTCAATGATGGTTACATTCTAACAGCATCAGCTACTTTGTTTTGGTAAGAAATCCTACTAAAGATTGGGATTTTAATTTAGCTGAAGAAGTTGGTTCAGGCAATCTGTTTTTTTTCCTCATTCATTAGGGTTAGCACAAAAATGTGCTCGCAAGCTGAGGTGAGCAGTAGTGATGCATGTAGAAGCCTACATCTTAGCTTAGCTTTTTTTTTTTTTTTTTGAAGAACATACTTGCTGGAATAGATTTAGAGAGTTTGTATTTATCATTCCCTAGTTTAACAGCTGCACTAAGCTAAAGTCAAACTTACTAGCAAGCCAAGCTGCTTAAGAGTCTTTCCCAATGAACAGCACATGTAAGCTGATGTTGTGAGGAACATGTCTTATGTCCCACAGAGTCATCCCTAGCCCTTTAGTGCATTATGCAAAAATAATAATGAGCTCCACACATCCATCTGGGATTGCTCAATTGTATTTCAGAAGGAGGGGCCTCTTGTTTCTCTTGTTCAAGCAGTGGGACACAAGGGCAATAAATTCGTCCTTCCTTTATCTTCATGTAACTTGAACAGAAGGAGGGGCCTTATCAATAATCCTTGCATATGGTTGGATAAACCACTTGTCAATCATCTTTACTGACATGCTACAAGCTCTTGCCAGATCCGTTTGGGAGATGGATGAAAAAACATCGTTTCCACTAACAAAAGCCTTAAAAGACGTTTTATGGAGTTCTTTTAAAGAATTAATATTCCGTAGATTGGACAACACTGATGAAATCGCAGCATCATTGTTACCGCTTGCTTCCTCGCTGCGAGCCGCCATTGCGGTCTGAATACAAACAGTCGCTTCTCTGATACGTCACATCTACGAAACATCCCGCCCGGCGATCCTGATTGTCTTGTCCATTTTATTTTATGTGTTACTGAAATCCCCCCCCAATGGCAGCAATTCCAGATGGATGTGTGGAGCAGTGTGGAGCTTTGTGGAATGACCATCTGGCGAGAGTCAGGTTATTGTTTTACAGCACAAGTAGGTAAATACAGCTCCATGTTAGATGCAACGAAATCCCCAAAAATAAAAACAGTATTAATAAAAAATTGGCATAATTCAATGTCAACCCAACTTCATTTTATTTCACAGTTAGATATCAAAAAACATAGAATCAGAATAAACTTTATTTGACAAATTTGTTGTGTACAAACGGGGAATTTTGATTCGATTTCCAACACTGGTATCGTGTAAACACCAGGCAGCCATGTAACAGCATGATATAACAATCAATAACATACAAAATACAACACAATTAAAGGTAGAGTCTGCAAATTTTCTCGAAGTTTCGCCAAGTCCCTTTTTGAATAACTGCACATGCGCAAGACCGTCTTATCTGCTCTTCTGCTCCATCTATCCACTTCTGCTCCTCGTGTGAAAATTTTTCCCAAACCCTTCATCTTCTTCGTCTCTTAAACGTGTACTCGGTTTGTTTCTTACCACTCTCAGCCATGTTCAATGTATACAGTAAGAGCAGCGGCGCTACAATGAATGGCTAACACCGAAGCTAACCGGATACATAAAACACCAGAGGTGCAGATGTGCAGCCTGCAAGCGGAAACTAACGAGGAATGAGGATGCACACTGGCATTACGTGAGCACGTCTCAATGATTGGCATGTGGGACAACCAATAGATAATACGAAATAAGAGACAGAGGGGGATGAGGGCAGGACATTCCCTTTCATTCAGACCGAACGTAGGGAGTTTTTACAGGCCTGCAGCTCTCAGAGATATCTAATTTTTTAACTTCCTTTTTCTGAATACATAATGTATTGACTACTGTCAGTGTGGAAAGACCCAGTGTAACAAAAAGTGTTTCTGAACAGGATTACCAACTATAGCTTTAAAACACATGCAGAATTTACACTAAATGACCACCAATCTAAAAATGTATTACAATGAATAAAATATAACAGAACCCAGTGTAGAAATATAACAAGCATAAATTTCGCTGCAGAAACATGGGCGAAACTAAACCAGTGTCAGCCCTGCCCACCCACCGCCCCCCAGTGTGAACAGTGTTCTGGGATACAAAAATAGCTTTGGACAGGTTGGACTTTTAGAAAATATTCATAGAAAAACTTATAAACGGTAACTGACTATAGCTCTTTCAGTGCACCAACTGTAAACCAGTTTGTCCATCCGATTGGTCTGTCCCCAAATATCTACCGCTAAGGTCGGCTTTTGGGGAACAACTGTAGGTATACGACAACAGTTATCTGTGGATGGAAAATCTTGGCTAGGGTAGGGATATCCACTTGGCCCATCTGCCAACGTTTAGGGTTGGGCGGGGTTGACGCTGGTTCAGCTCTGACAATAGTTCTGTAGCGAGTGCCCTCTCA
Source organism: Fundulus heteroclitus (assembly GCF_011125445.2). Classification (NCBI taxonomy): domain Eukaryota; kingdom Metazoa; phylum Chordata; class Actinopteri; order Cyprinodontiformes; family Fundulidae; genus Fundulus; species Fundulus heteroclitus. The sequence continues at coordinate 2,017,617 of NW_023396945.1, read as the reverse complement.
AAAACCAGGAAACTGCTCAATAAAAAGCAAATACAATCGTACACATAATGTCCTACATTGAACACTGGGCCCTTTAATATGTGGGGATTATTTTAGATTTGATCTTCTGTTCTTACCGTATCAATTTAAAACACATAGCCAGTTAGAAGGATCTAACGGTGCAGCTTTTACCTCAGGAATAGGACAAGTTATCCCAGGAGTCTGATGTAGACGTCTACAAGTGGGCTAGGTTTGAAGATGCAGGTCTTAGATAATTAAGAAGCTTGTCTGAAAAGAGATAAATAGGTACATATATTACTAATATTAAGCCACATTAAAAAGGTGACCTATAATGAAAAATTCTCTTTTTGCACGTTTTTGTACTTCCATTTGGGACTCTAGTCCTTCTAGAAACAGTCCAGATGATAACAAAAACATCCAGCTGATTTTTGGCAATAAGTAAATATTTTGTTGGTGTCTGGAAAATTAGTCGTTTCAAAAACCTCCTGTTTATTACGTCACATGGTTTCTTTGGCAGACAGTGGATGGTCTTCTATGCAGAAGGACGTAAAGTTCAGGCTATTTCTACACTTGAATACTTCCTAACTTCCCCAGAGGTGCGAGTCACACTAGCTGTGTTTCCATTGACCATCAAACAGCACAATTTGTAAAAAATAAAAATGGAATGCAAACACGACAATTTTGAAAAACTAAATGAATCCACGTTTTTTGATAAAAAGTTTTTGCACTATGATGAGGTGTTTTTTTTTTTTTTGCTGTATAGAAATTGGTGTCATTTGCAAAACTGCAATGGAGACAGTTTTTTATTTTTTTTAGCATCACACGAGTCATGTGATCAACAACCGGATGTTACTACTGGTGAAAAAGACGAAGAAGATGACAGGAAGTGTTGAATCCATAGCGCTTCTGTAAGATCACCAACTACAATTTTCCAAAAACGCTTCATATGTAGCCACTCCAAAGTAAGAAGGGCTTGTCGCTCCAATGCCTCAAGGTCTCCTCTGATGGTAGATGGTGCACACTAGAGCTGTGGCTGAAATATGAATATCTCATGTGTTTACATATGGAGCTTAAGCGAAAATTCAGACTGAAGAAACTCTATTGCCTACCTCCATCAATCAGAGACTCATCCGCCTCCGACGCAAGCCAATCAGCTTTGAACTGCTCCTCCTCGAAGCCAATCAGCATCCTGGGTTCATCTTAAAAGAACTCCACATCCTCGTGTCGGCCTTCTCCTTAGCGAGCAAGCGGTGGCTGCGCGTGTCTGGTTTGGACTCTGTCGACCGGTTTCAACCCACCTCCATCCCCTTCTCCACCATCGTAGTCAAGCTCCGCCTGGCTTTCCTACGGTCCTCCTTCAACCTCGTCCCTATCAGAGTGTAATTCCTCCTGGACTCTCATGGAATTCCCTGTCACTCCGTAAAACGGTCCGGCAGAAGACCGCCATGCTGAGCCTGGTTCTGCCAGAGGTTTCTTCCCAAAGGGGAGTTTTTCCTCTCCACAGTCGCTTCATGCTTGCTCATCATGGACAGTTCAGGCAAACCTGTGTTTATCAAGTTGGACATCTAGCTCAAACAGATCATCATATGGACTGAACAAACTTTATTTATCTCCACTCCACCACCAGTTTCAGACCTGGGGGGAAATATCCCTATTCTCATATGCCTGCTTATGCATATTGAAGTATAATTCAGCGTGAATTTTTTCCTGCCGAGGTCTGGGCGCCAAACTCATAAGATATTGTATCAATAAAATTCTTCTAATTGCCTTTTCTTTCTGTGTGAGTTTTTCAGATTTAACTGTCGCCGTTATGAGTTATGGCATCAACAAATGTATTTGCGGGTGATTTTAATGCCAATTATTTTAATATTTTTATTTCTGCATTTATTTTTTAATGGAAACACCGCAATTTGTGATTTTTCAACATTAGCAGAAGATCAACAAAGTTTTGCTCACATTTGTAATAGAAATGCAGCTATAGATGACAAAACACTTATTGCTGTAATTTATTTGATTACCAATGTTTACTTTGTTATCTTCCAAAGTAAACTAGCTTTAGCTGTAATGCATGGGAATTTATGAACCCGATATTCTAGCCGGACACAGAAATTTGTGTTTTAAATTGTTCACCTTGAAATAAAAGAAAGTGGCAGGAGTGACAGGCAGGCAGGAATGGCGGGAGACCGCAAAGTCGGGCTTGATCAGATGTAGATGGCAGGGACTGACTTGGCCAGATAATGCAGGTAGAGACAGACTTGACCAGGTGATGCAGGCAAAGAAAGACTTGATTGGGTGATGCAGGCACAGACTAACTTGACCAGAAACACCCAATGTGTTCCCAGCATGGGCAGAGGGAGACACAGGAACCTCCAGGAATAACCTGAACCAGGCGGTGCAAACAATCAATAGAAAAGCCGACTAGCGTGGGCAGGGCAAGAACAGGTCCACAGGATAAGGGGGTGCACTAGGGCATTGTCCCCTTTTTTTAATGGCATATAGGGGTGGCATGAGCAGTTAAAAAAATAAAGTAAAAATAATCTGTGCCCCGAAAGCACTTTTCCATTATCTATCATATCACTGTGTGAAGAACTGGAGATTGTCCATCATGTAAACGCTAGCTCAGAATATGCCTGCAATAGCGTGTAATGATATGTATTTGACATTTAGCACCGTTTGTGGAAAATATATTCAAATCAATGTGCAACAGTTTTTCTTCCCTTTTAAAAATACTTCTAGTAGAGTTACGGACTTGCTTCAAACACACTGGCAAAAACACATGCAGGCAGCGGGATGACAAGAGACGTTCTGGCAACGGCTGTTTGAGTGAAGCAGGTATATGTGGGCAGAGTGACAGGTGAGCTAAGTTGAGTCTGATTTGCTGCAGCAGCAGGTGGAACTAATTATGTTGAGTGAGTGAACGGTTACTGAGAAGGGTGGAGCATGGAGTGGAGAATGATCAGCCAAACAGTCCAAAAACATAAACAAAGCCCCATATCCTGACATCAACTAAAAGTCCACTTGCCGCATGTAACGCAGCCTTTTCTTCTCTGAGCAGTGAGAGCTTTGGCCTTTTTGACATTATGTTAACTTTAATTCTCTGTAAAAAGACTGTGGAGTGATGCCCATTGCCGGCTGGTTGCTATGTGCATGGCCTCAGTAGCGTCCCTGTCTGTTGGGCTGGCCGCCGCGGGGCACTTGGTAAACTGAGCTACACACTCTGCTTTCTGGCCAGTAGAGTAAAGAGTACCTTTGCTTTGTTAAGCTGTAGTGGGTTTTGGTAATATATATAGAATATATTTAGAAAGTTCCCTGTTGGACATATGACAAAAGCGCCCACTGTAGTTAGAATTGTGACTGGGAAAGTTGGGGTCAATGAGGCGTCCCAAGGTCAGTATACAATATGTATAGAAAACATATTAAAAATGAATGGTAAATTACTTTACAAGCACTTCTGATGGTATGTATCACTCTAAATACCAGATGCAGGTCATAGAACTGTAACATGTCTCTTTGTAAACTTGATGTTTGAATGCATAAAGCTTGTTGCAGAAGCCGAAAAGGAAGAAAAAGAAGAAGGAGAGGAATCAGGATCCCTCATTGTCCCACAGTGGGGAAATTCAGGTGTACAAGCACTGAATACACAAATTTACAACCTATGAAAAAAAAAAATACTGTACAGTTATTAAAACTAGCATGCTCAAGAAATTAAAGAAGTTTGCAACTGAGTAGAGTGATTGTAAGAACTATGCAAAACATGAATGTATATTTATGCATGAAAAACACCAAAAGACTATTTACAGGAATAAAAAAGACTATGCAAAAAACAACAGAGATGACAAAGACATAATGGGTTTGTTGGGAGCAGTGATGGTTGCAAAGTCTAACAACTGCTGGCAGGACCGATCTGCGATAACACTCCTTTCTTGTGCATGTAGGATGCAGAAGTCTGTCACTGAAGGAGCTCTCCAGCTCTGCAACAGCTTCGTGCATGGGCTGAGAGACATTGTCCGACAGTGATGCTATGTTTTTGCCAGAGTCCTTCTGTCTCCTACCACCTGGATTAGATTGAGGGGCATCCTAGAACAAAGCTGGCCTTCCTGATGACCTTATCAAAGTAGTTTTCCTCTGCTGCAGATAAGTTGCTGCTCCAACAAACTACATATAGAAGATGGCTGATGCCACTACAGACTCAAAAAAAGGTGTTCAGGAGCATCGCCTGCAATCCAAAACACCCCAGTCTCCTCAGCAGTTGGAGCCTGCTCTGACCCTTCCTGTAAAGGGCATAGTGTGGTGACTCTAGTCAATGTGTTGTTAATAGTAATTACCAACTAAACAAATCCTGCTGGTTTTCAGACTTCCAGTTAGAATGTGCTCAGTTAGGGTGTGACATAATCCCCGAAGTAGGGACATCTGAGAAAAATCAAATGTACCACAACCAGGGGCGTAATCATAGATCAAGCACCCAAAACAAGACATGTTGGGCTCATCAAAGGAAGATAGGACAAGACAACATTTTTACCATGCTTTTGGTAAAATTATAAACTACCTCTTTTGTTTACATAAATATAGTAAAAGTTCACCAAATCATAAATTCTGTGATCTGTAGCACCAAGGCACATTTTTGCTTAATCATTCGTATCTATTTGAGACCATTTCTTTTTTGTGGCAAGTACCCAAAATCCAGCCACACAAACATTTGTTAAGGCTTCTTCAATGCTGTTCAACCAGAATGTTGTCAGCATGCCTGGCAGGCAGTTTTTTTGAAAGTCTTCTGTTCGCAAAACGGAACAAAGAAGGAACTACTTCCCTTCTTTCTTGTCTCTAACATAGATGCAATGGTGTGCCAAGCCGTAAATAATTAACTATATATCAGAGGCTCAAAATAATAGGTTAGACTTAAATCACCAGGGACGTCACATCATGCCAACAACTGGAGTAAGACCTTAACAAAAAATACTTTGGTGTTTTTAATATCACAAGATCTTGCGTTGGTTCATTTTATCACTGTGTTAAAACTCCCAAGAATTGAAGCAACTAACATGCAATTAAAACTGAATTACGCGGGAATGTTCCACATGAATGATTTCAGTTTTACCTTTTTAGTGCCAATCCTAACTTAGAACAGCATCTTTTCAGCATGGCACATGGTGCCTGTTGTTTCTGTGCTTGGTGTAATTGCTAAAACAAAGTCCGAAAACAGCAAAGGGCACAATAAAACGTGGTCGCACCGCATTCTAATAAAACCAGACGGGATGCCTTTCATGTGTTTCAAACTTTAGTTTATGATGAGTTTTATGTTATGACTGTAAATGTCTCTATGATGCTGTTGGGCGCTGAGGTAATGGCCCTAACTTCAGTGGCAAGGATGACTTCTCTTCTAAGCCGAAACCGGGTTCAATTTAAGGATCTCAGGAGCTTATGAAAAAGACACACTGAGATGAGGAGGAAAGGGGAAGCAAAGGATGAAGCCTCAGAATAGCAATACTCCAGTGGAACCTTAAAGTGCCCATTGCGCCCTCCTGCTGTCAAACAACCCTGAATCCTCTCTTGCGGCAAACTCCAGTCAAGCTGAGCCCGCCGACAAGCTTTGGCAACCCTGACTGTCACTCTTTCTGCGTCTGCGGAAACGTCTTCTTCCCCTGCAAGCCGAGGGGAAACTTGAGGGCAGACGCACAGACCGAACAGACAGACAAACCGCAGGCAGCCTGTGCTCTCGGGTTGAAATAGCAGTCACATTTCACAGGAAGTCATTGCTCACTGTGATGCTTCACCGCTCAGACACAACAAAGTGGGCTTCTCCAGACACAAACACACAGGAAGAAAAGTGTGGGGGTTAAGTGGAGGCCAGGAGCAATATAAGAGATGAAATAAAGGATGCGTCGAACGCAAGTTACACAAGATGAATAACAAATGCATGAGATGAAACTGGAGTAAGCTATTTTCAAACGAAAACCCAAGCTTTGAATAAATCTTTGCACATTGCAAATGTGTTCATACCTGTATGTCACAACTAGAAACGTCAGTCTATGTGTCCTGATGCATCTCAATACTCCAGGTTGAAAAATATATTGGATAGGTCCTCTGGACGGGGTTTTCATTGTTATAAGCAGTGCCCTCGCATAGTGGATCAACAAGTTCAAGTGTGACAATCAAAACTGGTTGTTCACATGGAAAAGAGGACAATCAGGCTACCGACCGACCACAAGTGCTGTGATGGCCAGTTATTGCTCCCAGAGGGCTGAGTCATGCTCACCATGCCAGCATTGTAAGAGGGGGGACAATTGGACCTGGAGACCACCACCCCTGTTTAACAACAGGGGGTTTCTCTTCACAAAAAGGGCCTCCTTTACTCCTCTTTCAGACCAAAGTTCCTCCCTATCCAGGATGCAAACATCTTCATCCCTGAGAGAGTGACCGCTAGCCTGCAGATGAGTGTAAACTGCAGAGTCTTGGCCTGATGACGTTGCTCCTCTGTGCTGGGCCATCCTTTTGGCTAGTGGCTGCTTTGTTTCCCCGATGTGGAACTGATCACAGTCCTCCTGGCGTACACAGCATTGCTCTGTTTGTGCCCGAGGGACCGGATCTTTGGGGTGAACCAGTCTTTGCTCTAATGTGTTTTGGGGTTTGAAAGCCACTGGGATGTCATGTTTAGAAAATAAATTTCTCAGCTTCTCTGAAATTCCCGCAACATATGGGACGACTACTGATATGGGTTTGGGGTCCTCCTTTACACCTCATGGCTGGCCGGAGGCCGGTTTGGATTTCTTGCCTGCTTTGAGGAAAGCCCAACTGGGATAAGCACATTGCTACAGGGCCTGTCTTGTATGTGATTTCTCCCTCTCCTTGGCTTCTGCGTTTGTACGGACATTGTCTGATCTGTGATACAGAGTCCTGATGACTCCTAACCTTTGATCCAATGGGTGATGGGAGTCAAACTTCAACAACTGGTCTGTGTGGGTGGGTTTATGGTACGTGTCAGTTTCTAACTGTTCTCCATCCAAGACTGATACGACACTGTGCAGGAAAGCCAACCTGGTATTTTTTTTAACATCCTCTCATCTGAAATGTATATATTTGATGTGATCAGTGAAATTTTGGACTTCCCGAGATTTAATTTTAACCCAGGTGTCTTCAACATACCTGAACCAATGGCTTGCTAGCCAAAATCTCTGTTTTCTACCTCCATGTACATGTTTGGAACATTGGGAGAAACTGGGGTCCAACAGCACACCCATGTTCCTGCCTATATAATTGCCCCCCCCCCCATATGACTGCGGGCACAGTTTCAGGAAATGGCACAGTTGTTCTGTGGAAAGATCGGTGTTCTGTATGTGGTGTTCTGAGCTGCAAACTAAAGGACTGAGTACAGACACCAGATATTTGGAAACATTGTGAGTGACAGACTTAATCATGCTAACAATGGGTCTTACTGGTACATCTTTTTTGTGAATTTTGGGTAAACCATATTGACTAGGAGTGGCCTCACCTGGGTACAGTCTGTGGTACAGAATATGGTCAATAGCCTTGTCCTGCTCCAAATTCTTTTAGGCACTTTATCAACTTCTACTTATAACCACTTCCTGGACCTCTTTTTAGCAGCTCATTTGTGGTTAAGTCACTAAGGAGTGTCATAATTTTCTCATGATAGTCTTTCTGGTTCAAAAGATACAGAGTAATTTTGAACCAGGCTATCCAGACTACCATAAGAAAGTCCAGAGGACCTATGCAATTTCTTTTCCTTTTTACTTCAATCGATGTAATGACTTTTTTGCGAGGGACCAACACAAAGTAGTGCATAGATGTGAATTATATGTTATTTCTTGTTTTGTTTTTTTTAATAAACAGAAATCGTGAAAAGTGTTGGATTTATTAGTATCCTGCCCCCGTGAATCAACACAGTAGAACCAGTTTCTGTTGCAGTTACAGTTGCAGGTCTTTTGAAGTTTTTCTCTACTAGAAACTAATACTGAAAACTGCAAAACACAATATTAATAACCCAACAGCTCATAATTAAAGAACTGGTGCCCTATACAACAGTGTTTAGCTTTGTCAGTTATCAGTGCCTATCAGAAAACTGCCTCAACCAAGTCACACCAATGAAATCCCAATGCTGAGTTACAGCTTCCATCTTGATGAAAGAAGGATTTTATTAATCTGGAAAAAAAAATGTTTTAAACACATCTATGATGTTTGTTACTCTACTGCTTAATAAACCTCTCAGAAAAAAAACTTTTAAATCCATGCGTCAAGTCCTGAGCTGAGCTTCATCTTTCACATACTGTACAGTAGGCATAGAAAAATATATTTTTCTCTCCTGTAAATTAAACAGTTTGTTTTAACCACACATTTAAATATTTGCTTAAATACAATGCTCCAGATTTCTTGCTGGAGCATTTTGAACCAATGCTCCAGCAAGAAATATTCTTTTCATTTATTTATCTTTAAGCTTGTAGGTAGCAACAAGGAAAATGTAATGCTCCTGCTTCTGCAAAGCCTGCATTGGTTCACTATCTGACAAGCTAGCCAATCCATTGTTGAACATAAAATCATGTTACTGTTTAGCAAGGAGAAGACAGCCGCAGTTAGCATTAAAGTCTTGCCAACATGGTTAGTGGATTGACATTTAGAGCATACAAGAAAGAGAAGCAAGAACAGCTGGATTTAGATGGAGAACAAAATACACACAACCTGTAGAACTTTTTTTAGGCGTATCAGACTGGGCTCAATCCAAATGCATGCCACACTGTTTTTAGTAGAAAAAAATAAGTCAAAAACATGTGTGATTTTCCTTTCTCTCCACTATGGCCTACTACTTGGTGTACCAATAAGATAAATTCAAGTTTGTAAACAGACAAGATGTGAAAAGGTAGAAGGGTGTGAATACTTTTGAAGGGCACCGTACCGTCAATTCATTTTTCATGGTGGGACAGTCCTGTAAGTCACTTTTGGAAGAATGATGGTGCTGTTTCTGAAGCATTTTCCTTCCCTGACTATCGAGTGTCGGAGACCTCCAAGAGGCTCCCGGACCTATTTAAAATGTCCGATTACTGTTGTGGGGCAAAGCAGCCAAACAAGCGGTGTGCAGGGCTGTGTAATGGATCCATCCAAACATTCCTTTGTGTATGCGAGGCCCCTACAAGGTTCAATGTGCAGCTGACACAACAAAGAGAACCTGTGTTTGACGAGCAGGCTGATGCCCAGGCCAGCTCTGAGAACGACAGAGAGGGCCGGGACAGTCTGAATCCACCTGAGGTTTGGCTGCGAAGAGCCACAACAAAGATAAAAACACGGAATACAATTATCTACAACTAACAACCGCCTCTTAATGTTTTTTTTTTGTTTGTTTTGACTGTGTTTCACTTTAGAGAGAGAAAAGCAGACATGTCCGACATGTCTGCTTTTCCAAAATTCAACTCCACTGAATAACGTTGACCCTGCAGAGATTTCATGAAAATATTCTTTCATTAATAGTGGAGTTTGAAGTCTTAGCAGTGTTCTCAAACTCAAGTCCTTGAGGGCCGGTATCCTGCACATTTTAGATGCTTCTGCTTCAGCACACCTGTCTCCAGTACGAGCTCTTTAGCAGAGCTCTGAAGAGCTGGTGAGGTAGTTTAGCCATTTGATTCAGGTGTTCAGGGCAAGGGACAAATACAAGATTAAGTTTACACTGCAGGTAAATGTGACTCTGATCTGATCTTTTTGCCCATATGTGACCCATATCCCTCATTTTCATGACAGTGTGAACGGCCCAATTCCGATCTTTTCAACCCCCACCCCCCCCAAAAAAAAAGATCAGATTTGTGCCACTTCCATATGTGCTATTTTGGTTATGTATTGGATTTTTTTCAAAGCTTCCGCAGTCTAAATGGTGACGTTGCATTCTATCCAATTTTACAACAAATCTCTCTCTTCCTGTGGTAATTTTACCGAACCTTCAACAGGAAAAGTTTACTCAAATTAATTGTGAGACAGAGATACAAAAAAGGGAGTTGTCTTTTTATACGGTTGAGGTAAATATCTGATTTCAGCAGTATGTATGAACTGGAAACAGTCTTGTTTAGTTTCACCATGGGCTGGTAGGGTGCTGTGTGAGAAAAAAAAAATCAACAATTTTAAATCTAACAGAAATTTGCAGCTGTCCACATTTATTCCTGGGAAAGAATTTATGGTCAAACAATGCAAATGTTGAACTATTTGCTCAAAACGACAAGAAGAATGTATGGTGGAGTAAAGGTGAGGCTTTCAGATGTAAAACACTGTACTGTCAGTGTACTGTATTAATATGGTGACTGTTTCAACGTGTCTGACAATTGTGCCTGGAGCAAAGTGGATGTACAAGTTAAGAAGGCAGAGGACTCTAACTTCTGAAACTCCATCTCAGATCAGCAACTTGTAGATAGTTCAATCGCTCTGGGTTGTTCCTGAACATCCTTCATCTGACGCTGATAATTGAAACATGGAAATAATGTGGAGTTTCTACCCAATCCTTACCTTTAAACACCAACGCAATTGTAAGTTGTCTAATCATTTCACACTTAAAAAAGTTCAAGTAAGTAAGTTCTAAATGTATATGCCAGTTGTTCCTGTGATGAGCGTATGTAAACTTCTGACTTAAACTATTTATGTACTGAGGAAACGTGCACTAAAAAAGGTTGAGTGGACAACAATTTTTCCACACTTTTTGAAGACATTTATTAGCTGCTGTGCTCATCCTGAATGATTCATGTGGGTTTATCTGATAAATAATGAACCTCTGGAAAAAAATAATGGCAAGCCTGCGCTGTTTTAGACTAATCTGACTTTAATGGCATTTCAGAATGTAAGTCATTTATGATGTAATTCAAGACAATAATAAAGAATGTGGGTTTAAAGCATCTTTTTTTTTCGTGCCGTCACTGAAGTATGGACCTCATTGTTTTTCCAAATTCTTACTAACCACTCCTCAACAGAGCCAAAATGAAGTCTTAAAGTGTACCAGCTTCTTCTCGGCTGCCCGACTGGCTTCGTGACTGCCATTGTTAGGGAAATTAAACAGTGCACTATCTCGGTGACCCTGATTGGTATGTCAAAAACTTTAACGAGTGACGAAAGAGAAACCGATCAGGTGCATCTCTGAAATCCTAGGTGATTTCTCAATGAACTTGGCCCTTGTTTTTCGCAAGTGCAACCCGAGGCCAAGCCTTTCCCAGTTCACAAAAGCAAACCTCAGTTCGTGCTCGAATGGCGAGGGGACGGAAACGCGGCGGTGTTTGAGTTAGATGCAGTGCAAACACAGACAGCGCACGGCTCATTGTGTGAGACAGAGAGGAGAACCAACGGCCTCCTCACACTGCAAACACTCCCAGCTGTTTGGTGCTACGAGGTGTGTGCATGCGTGTGTGTGCCTGTATGTGTGTGTCTGTGTGTGCACTCTTGTCCCTGCACTTGTGCTCGTCCAAAGCTGCGGTCAGATACAAATATAGCGCCACACCTTGAGTCAATGCCACTCTGTTTAGCTTTCACAGGTATGTAAATCTCGGTGCCAAAGCATGCATTTGATGTACCCGCCGAGTTTACCCAAAAGGAGAGGAAAGTTAATACCTAATGCAGTTCTGCAAGGCTAACCTCAGCATTGAGGCAAAGCATGATCGAAATCTCCTCTGATACAAAACACTAATGCACATTCGAAACCAAGTTGAGAGATGGATGTCTTGAAGCATTTTAGGCTGTGGTGATGCACTTTTATTCTAATCCTGCCTTGTACTTTTATATATATATATATATATATATATATATATATATATATATATATATATATATATATATATATATATATATAAGCATATGTATACACTTAATAATTCATTGTTTATTAAAAAAAATTATAAAACAATTACAGTTAAAAGAGACTAAGCTTTTACTGATTTAGGTTAGTCAGGATTACAAAAGGTTTTAGTATTTGCTTAATGTTAGAAATTTAAAGAGGGACTATTTAAAATTAAGTTCTTCAAATCCAGAAGTTTGCACACATTTCCTCGGTAATTGATAGAATTACCATCAAGATATTTCCTTTTATAGTACCACATAGGGGACATTATATATATGTGTCTAACCCATCACTTAGGGAGCGGTTGGCTACCTACATTGAATGGCACCTGGGGAGAAATCTGGGGCTAAGGGTCTTGCTCAGGGACCCATGGTAGCACTCTGTGGGAATCGAATCGCTGCTGCTCTATCCACTAGGCTACCACTCCCCCAAACTGTATGAATTGGGAGACACCTTTTGGGCATCGATTAAGAACCTTTATACAATAGTTTGGTGGCATTTTGACCCATTCCTCCAGATAGAACCGAGTCAAGCTTGTGGGCCACCTTTGCAGCTCTGCCGACAAATTTTCAATGAGACTGAAATCAAAGCCTTGTGATGGCCTTTTGAAAACATTCACTTTGCTTTATTTAAGCCACTATGTAACTCATTTGGTGGCATGCTTCAGGTAATTTTCTGTGTGAAAGGCCCATAACTTTTAGCTGATGTTTTGAGATGTGATTCTTTTATCAAAAGATTCATTGATTGATTGATTGATTGATCAATGGCTTACAGAGAATTATCTGAGCTTTCCCAAATTGTTTAAAGGCAAAGAGCTTTTAAGCCTCTTTTACAAAACCATTTTGTCATAAACCCATAAAGCTGAGCCTGTTGTCATAAGGTTCATAAATCAAAAGTGGAGACACCGATACAACACAGCTGTCAGATTTCAGAAATGTATCCAGAAGTGCGAGATGACAGAAGTTGTGGTGTAACATCAGCTTCGGCAGTTTTCACAAAACCTGTGTTGGAAGTATTCCCATTCCGTTCTTATACAATAAGAGTAGAATGGGGAGACTTAACACAATAATGGTGGATTGACTCAGAGTAGCAGTACCGTGGTTGGTGTGGGAAATGCTCCACATTGAGATTATGAGGTTGGTGTTCCCTTTGATTGGAATCCTGGTTGTTTAAATGCATCAGGTGACTTTAAAATATTAACTTGTAGTAATTAAAGACCATTCCTGTGTTGTTATTCTAGCTGCATGTGCCTAAAACATAGCCATAGAAAAAAAGTAAGACGAGACAGAGAGCTTTATAGTGTGAGTTCATTACTTTTCTCGTCACTATTGTACCTTTAAATCTTATATGTTGGTTATTTCATCAAGCAACCATCACCTGCTTCTATGAGAACCGTCCAGTTGCTATGACCACTGTCATCATGAAGTGCATCGAGAGGGTCTTCCTGACATACATCAAGGACGCCATCCCTGCTGGCCTGGAAAGCCTGAAGTTTGCCTACAGGGAGAATCGCTCTACAGACGATGCTGTCTTGTTAGCACTTCAATCAGCTCTGACTCATCTGCAGCATCCCAACACCTCTGTTAGGATGCTATTCGTGGACTTCAGCTCAACCTTCAACACAGTGCTCTTAGACATGCTGGCTCTGAAGCTCCACAACCAAGGGAAACACACATCTGCCCTACTGATCCTCAACACTGGTACACCTCAGGTTTGTGTCCTCAGTCCTGCTCTCTTCACCCATAACTGCTCTGCTATCCACCCCACAAACATGGTTGTCAAGTTTGCTGACGATACCACTGTGGTGGGTCTCATGTCCTACAATGATGAGACCCACTACAGAGGGGAGGCCCACAATCTGACACAGTGGTGCTCCAGGAATAAACTCATCCTGAACACCAGCAATACCAAGGTCATAAAGGACTACAGGAGGTCTAGCAGGACTGGACATGCTGCTCTCTGCATACAGGGGGAGGTGGTGGAGCGTGTGGATAGCATAAAGTTCCTGGGCATTCACATCTTCTCTGATTTGTCCTGGACAGTGATGCCTCCCAACCTGGTGAAGAAGGTCCAACAATTACTCTTCTTCCTCAGGAAACTAAAATGAACTGGACTTTCTACTAAGCTGTTAAAAAAACATTTATAGAGCTACAATAGAAAGCATTTAATTGTGTGGTATGGGAGCTGCATGGCACAGGAGAGGAAGGACTTGACACGGGTGGTGAGGACAGCAAAGGGGATTGTGGGATGCCATCTCCAAATCTAGACACAGTTTATGCTGCACAAGTCCAGAGAAGGGCCACAAACATCGCCACAGGTCCCTCCCATGCTGGCAATGCTCTGTTTGATCCACTTCCATCAGGTAAACACTTCAAAAACATTAAGTAAAAACTAATAGAGTCAACGTTTTTATAAAGAAGCTGTAAGGGCAGACCCCTGCTCAGAACTTTCTAGTCTGTTACATGATACAAACACAAGAGTGGTAATGTCCATTTGAACAACAGGGAAACTTGAGCGCTGTAGTAGCTCAGGGAAGGAGCCAAGCTTAAAGTCCTTACCATCATATCAAGGGCTCAACACAATAGATTATACTTAATTCAAATGGTTAGCACTTCGTAAGATAGCCAAGAAATTTAATTGCCAAATATCATCAGGTTTTAATATTGTCATAGCTCGTTGAACCCTTATCAGAAAAACTCTGGGTATTGACCTTTAAAAAGGATGTGAACCGAAGAGTTCAATAAAAGCTCAGTGTGGGAAAACTTAAACAAAAGATAAAAAAATTCATCCAGTAGTTTAGTTTTGTGAAGACCATAAAGTAATGCACCACTGAAAAGCAATGCATTCTCCAATGTTGATTTACAAAGTCTGAATGATCTGCCCATTATCTTATTTTTTGTTGTTTTTCCACATTAAAAAGAAGATTAATGTAAATACCAACTTTAAAAAACAGCACTCACTGGTGTATTTCAGATTATGGATGGGTTGGAACCAAAAAGACAAACACATTTTCTTTCTGGCATTGCTTTACGCATCCGCCTGATTTGCAAATAAATCAGAAGTGTTTGTGCAGACAAAATAAAGTCAGACAAACAACTCATAAAATATGTCGTTTTGTGTCTGACAGGGGTTCCAGACAGCGGAATCAGTTTTTTTTTTCCTGCTGAACTGTGACCAACAAATACAATATTTATCAAATGGTTGTTACTTTACTTTATGTGAAGCTGTAGATGTCCTCTGAATTCATTAAAACCCAGGTCTCCACACATGGCACTGTAGAAACCTGATCTTGCTTACTCGAAGGCCTCCTTGACTTGAAACTGGACTCTTTTCTTTCCTTCATCATACTTTACTGAGTGGACTCATGAATAGAGGCTACAGCTCTGGCACCATGTACCATACTGTCAGATTTAGGTAAATGTATCCAGCCTTGCTGTTCTGTCTCAAAACCCTGGCCTGATCAAGAAAACACTCATGCCAGTTTGGCTCACGGGCTTAGTAAAAAGGGCTCTCTATGTAAACAAAAAATATTGCAAATTAGTATTTGAAGGATTTAATATGAAGAAAAAAAACACTAATCCCTCTCTGAGCACAAGTTTAAGCTTTGAACAAGCTCTGCTAGTTGTGTTGGACGCTACGGACAAACCTGCCTTTCATCGTGAAGCATTTTAGCTAAGCCAGTCAGCTGTTGAGAAGGATGATCTACCGCCACGGTTCTCAAACTGGAACAAGTCGACAAAAGTTTTGATAATTATTAGTGAACAGCTGATATTCTGGCTGCTTCAGAAATTTCTCAAAAGAGCTGAGGAGAGAATTTTAAAAACATCCAGGATGAACTGAAGGTCCAGCTCCCTGCTAATAGATGTGCTCAGTGACCAGGCAAAGTATTAGCAACACGGCTGCTAACGATGTATTTCTCTGCACTCTCCACCTGAAAACACTATAGCAACATTTTCATCAAATTAGTTTAATACTCTGCTTATAAAAGATTTACTGAAAAATACATTTGCAAAACTGCAAAACGTTACCACACCTGTCATAAAGTTATATCCAAGGTCACCATGTTAGATTTTCAGTTCTGAGTTGCTGAGAAACCTTCAACTCCCTATTGGTTTCACAACTTCTAGTGAACCTTTTGTTACATTATTTAGCCTAAAACTTTGTTAACAAGGATGTTTTTTTGGGGGTTAGGATTACAACAAAGGCCAATTTTTTACCTTCCTGTCCTGCACTACTGGCTTAAGGATGTGTCACATCAGAACCAGCACAACCAGAAAATGCTTGTTTTTAAGAAATACCGTGGCCGGGTATCAAGTACGTCTTTCTCCATTTTAATAAAAATCTCACAGGGACAACAAGAATGCAAACACCGCAAAGGACTCCTGGCCCTTTTTTACATTTATTTTCAGCTTCGCCATCCCTCCATCCATCCATTTTCCAACACGCTTATCCCTATTGGGGTCACGAGGGATGCTGGTGCCTATATCCAGCTGTCAATGGGCGAGAGGCGGGGTACACCCTTGACAGGTCGCCAGTCCTTGCAGATTTTCAGCTTCTCTTCTGAGTCAAATATATCCAAACTATCACGTTGTCACCCCCTATAAGGCTGTAGTGAAAACTATATGTGTTCAAATGACCCAAAAACGGAACGAATACTGATGCTTGTTTGTCCACGAGCTCAAAGCCACTATGGTATGGCGAAGTCCAAGTTTGGTCGTACTTATGTTTTTAAAAGTCAGTCACATTGTGGTATGTTGAAAAGGTGGTATTTACTGACGAGGTACTTGTTTCAAAAAGTTTCACAATCACTGGTGTAAAGCGTATAGAAAAACCTGCTACACCAGTGAGTGCAAGAAGGATTCAATCACACAAGACCGGGCCTCCATAGCTCCACTGTGACAGAATGAGGTAGACGAAAAGGTCAAAGCTATACAGCTAAGAATGGTTGATTTACCCTTTGACATCCAGGTCACATTTTACAAAGTTCTCCTGTGAATTCCCTCTATTTGGAGTTACATTGTGCACGATAGTCACAAAAAAAAGTTGGAGGAAGTGTTAAACTCAAGAAGAGCTTAGAGCTCAAGTGAGATGTCTGATGGAGATGGAAAGGGGGACTTTGCAAGAGAAGTACAACTATTTTCCCCCTCCTGCCTGGGGCCCAGAGTAGATGCGGTGGACCCAGCCCCAGACGCCACTCCGTGGTTTGGCACGCTCTGCATTTCAGCCCTCTCACTGTTTCCAGTTGAACCAGCTCCCATGCAAACACATGGGCGACCGGTGGGTTTTCTTATTTAGTTGTCGGTCAAGAGTACTTAATAATATTCAAAAAGACAGAGTGACATAGCATCCCGTGCTTGCCAAAACGTAATCTTCCTCTCTTCTTCCGAACCTCTGCTTCTTTAAAGTCTGAAGAAAAATACATGCAGATAAAGAAAGAACATCCTAACAATGCAGTGCAATTGTGAAAAAAAAAAAGCTCGGCGAAAACTCATAACGCACGAGGAGGACAATGATTTCCTTTCAGGAGGCTCTAAAGAGGAAATATTTCACATGCAACGGCCTGCATGTGCAGCACAAAGCACACGCAGTGATGTGGCGTCCTCAGATTGATGTCCTTGCTAACCCGAATGCTCTCATCCCCTGCCTCAGCTTTTTGAAGTTGAATAAACAGTGTGTCATAGGATCCTCCGGATACCACCCAAGTGCTACAGTGTGTGAGAGAGCCTGCGAGTACGCGCAGTGCTCGCGTCTCCGGTTTGATTTGTGGGTCTTGCGCTCGCTGCACGTGCAAAACGCCGGGAAGGCCTGCGAGAGTGTGCGAGCGCGCACCGGGAATGCTGACGACGAGCGAGCATCAGTGCGCGTGACACGTCTGCAGTGACAACAGCGGGGTGACAAATTACGCTGACGCAGGCTGTCCCTAGCCTTTACCCGGCCGACATTAAAAACGGAGCTGGGCCTTTGAACATTTTAATTAAACTAAACGGGACCATCTCCACCCTAGGCCCGTGATTTATGTACGTTCGAGGACAAACAAGACCATCTTTTACAGGGCAGACATCAAATGGATGTCTTTTTTATGTCACCCTGGTTCCTTGGAGTTGACTTTGATTATTTCGAAAATCCATCTGGAATTTTGATGGGCATGTTTTGAACGAAACAAGGCCCCGGGACAATAAAAGCGGGGATGTCTTGAAACAAAAGGTCTTTGCGGTTTTTTCTGTTTCTCATACTGAGCAACAGCCTCATAGTCTGTGCACTCAGGAAACTCATGTCTGTGACTTTAGTCTGTACTGTCATCATTACAACACTTTAGCAATTGTTCATGTCTTTTTTTTTTTAGAGTTGGAGCAGATGATTCGTGTCATGTATTATTTTACAAAGTCACATTTGGACTACAGAAATAAAAAGAATCCAAAAGGGGGAAAAAAAAAAATCACAGTTTTGCGGCACTAACAAAGCTAACCTGCTTCACTTTTTTAATGTTCTAAGTCATTATTTTGCAGCTTCAACATCCTTTGCAAGCAGTCTTTTAGGGTAAGTGACTTACAGCTTTGCACATCTAGAGGTCGCGTGATTTTTGCCCATTCTTTTTTCGAAAGAAGTTTAAATCCAATCGGATTGGATGGACAATGTCTGTGAAAATCTATGTCAAGTCTTGCCGCAGGTTATTATTAGGACCAGGGTCGGGATTTTGAAAGCATCACCACACTAGGATGCTACTGGCAGGGTTGGTGTATCAGAGGATGGTTTTGCATGTGAACCAGAGTTCAGTTTGGTCTCATCTGACCAGAACATGTTCATTCACATATGTACACAAATAGACTTTATTTACAAAGTTCTAACAGTTCCGTCCCAGGACTACCCTGTATGTATCTCTATCTGTTTCCTATTAACTTTGATCTATCTCTATGTCCCTCAAGAAAAAAAAAGCATTCCCAAATCATAAAGCTCTCACCACTATGTTTTACCAAAAGTGGCATGTTACATTTTAGCTCCTTCCATATTGTCGTTCCCCTTTTGACCATTACCATTACGCTAACATATAGAAGAGAAAGAAAACTTCTGCAGGTGGTTTAAGAGAGGTCATCGCCTTGAATCACACAGAAAATAAACAATATACAAGATTATCCCCAATTATGCAAAATATACATCCCAAATGCTTATCTAATTTTAAAATGAAATTTAAAGAATTTTTTTTTTTTTAAATTACCTTTTTTTAAGTCAACTCTTAATTAGCTGCACAACGTTTTCTTGAGGGGCATCGGCGGGAATAATAAAAATGCACACCGCACTTATCAGATTTTTTTTTAAATTAAACATGTTTGAAAATAATATCTTATTTCCCCTCCACTATTCCCCTTCCTGATTGTGCACGCACTACCTTGTGCAAGTCTGGCACGTAACATCAAAATAAAATGCACCAAAGTTTTTGGTGGTAACCTGACAAAGTGTGGAAAAGCTCGATGGAGTCTAAATACTTTTGCAAGGAGTTGCATGTTTTGTAAAGCTGGACGGAAGTGAATGCAAGTTACTGCTAATTGGCCTTTAACGACGCGGGTTGCTTTTGATGCAAGTAACACGGAAAAGCCCTCTGGAAATACAGAGTGTGTACATCAAGTGGGTAAATGTAAAATGCAGTTATCTGATTTAGATTAAAGAGTAAAGAAACTCTTTAAAGAGAGGCCAAAGTTATGTGGCATGATTTAGGCAGGCCTGCCATGATGTTGAGACTCGGCTTGGATCAATGCCTTACAGCCACCAGAGGGAGTCTGCAAAGTTATGCGACGAATCCCGATGGAGTTATTTAAACATCTGCATAATATTTACATGTCGATGCTCACCCCCCCCCCCCCCCAAAAAAAATAAAAATAAAATAAAAACTATTTTTTTCCCCTATTGTGTCGCCACATTGTGACTGACGGCATCCATACGGCATATTCCTCATAATTACTCATTATTTGTCATGCACAAAACACGTTTTCTTGTAAACCAAACAGCTGGAAAGCCTTTTGATTTTACTGGGCTCACTGTTGTGGTGTGGCCCATCCGGGGGGAACCCACACTGGTGGGGACAGAGCCGTGATGTTGCAAGCGCCCAGTTAAGGCCTATAAAAAGGCAATTTCACTTCGTTCCTTGTTAGTTTTCTGTACAACAACTACACGTGTTGAGCTCAGGCTGGAAGCCCGTCCCATTCGCTGCATAGCTGTGCAGGTAGGGGAGGAGGAGGAGGAGGAGAAGGAGGAGGAGGCGCACAGCCCTTTTGTTACCTGTACCAGGCTACCTGGCTGTTGGACGTCAGTAACAAGTTTGAGGTGCGCAGGAAAGCTTCAAGTCAGATTCGCAGAGTTTGGATTGCACTCCGAGGCAGCAGCTTTTTTTTTTTTTTTTTTTTATCTTTAAAGGCGCACAGAAAAGGGGGCGAGAATGGTTAATCACAATTGAGCGTTTAAAAGAGAGGACGAATAGGGAGGCACTTCCTCCAAGAACTCACTCACCTTTCAAGTGCGAGCACACTGCCAGCTTTCGTTTCGGACACCCCTCAGCATCTCCGCTGTTCTGGGGACGATGGGGCTTTCGCCGTCCAAGCTCTCCAGTGAACCTCAGCTTGACGTGACGGGAACCCGGCGGTACGCGTGCATCTGGGGGGGTTAGGAAGGCTGCAGATGTGAACTCCAGTTCGTGTTAACAGTGCATGGCCTCTGGATAAAGTGCTACCGATCATGCACAAACCCCTCCGAAAGCGGAGTTTCTACGTGTTCCTGTGTTTTGGCATCATATACCTCAGACTCGGGTGAGTTAATTTTCTTCTTGGTTGTTCTCTTCTCCCCCCCCCCCCCCCCCTCTTTTCCATCATAACCTGCACTTCCTTACATGCGTAAGCTGAAGAGTTGACCATAACATGTGCCAGGTGTCTTTGCGTGCCCTCTGACATCACACTGAAACAGGTTTTAAATATCAAAAAGGATATGCACGTACATTAAAAAAATTTAAGTTTAAGCTGTATTTTGGAATATTGCGCGTAAAAAGAAGCAGTACGCAGGCTTATTACGTTGCATATTTACAGTGAGAGGCTTCATTTCCCTATTTTCTGGAGGCTCTCTGCTCTTTATTGTTGCACAAGATCACTTGAGCCAGTGTCTCTGCTCCCGATCCTGCATACCTTCATTAATAGCGGTAGACTGAGTTGTATTTCCACATTCCATCGCCTAGACTAGAGTTTTTTTCACGTCTTTACCTGTTTTGCAATAGCTCACCTTAATTCAAAAACGTGACTTGTCTAAAGCTTCCCTGCGCAAATCTACTATCATTTTGTGTGTATTTGCTGGTTCACTTTGCAGAATGTATGATTTTTGCCAGAGCCGATCCTAGAAAATATGAGGTCCACATCACACATTTATTGAGGGCCCACCACTCACCAGCGCAAAAGCCCTTTTTTCGGCTAAAGGCGTTAGGTAGACTTCAGTGACACATAAGTCTGTTCAAATTATATATGTAGACTTTATTTAGGCCTTCATATTTGGTCTATTTCTAGGCTACATTTGTGTCTTTATTGCAGCATTTGTTTATTAAGATATCGCAAAGCTTGACTAAAAATTCACAAGGAGCAAAAATGTACAAATCATCCAGAAATCAGGCAATTAAAATGTAACAAATTTCTTTTTGTGGTATTGCAGTAGTGTTATCAATGTGTAAATAATACTTTTTTTGTTATTTTTTTTTAGAGAAAGTGAGCAAATCATGTGCAAGCCTGAATGAAGACATCAACCATGAATCGTAATTTTTTTTTTTATGAACAGTTATTTTCAACACCGAGGACCCTTAAAATCCAATAACTGAATCAAAGTATCCTGGAGTTGTATGTTAGTTGCCAGATTTATCTGTGCAGCTGCTTGTAATCAAGAGATCATGAGATTACTGTATTTCATGCCTGTCAATCTCCCCTAAAAGCTGTCTGCATTTAGAGATAATTTAGACGCCCGGAAAATACTTTTTATCTCAGACTATAAATGTCCAAATTTTAACATAGCAGTCTGTTGACTATTTAGAGTCATTAGATGTGTTTTAAAAATAAAATGCACCCCTTTATATGGTTCATGCTCAATCATTTTTAAATGCTGCATTTAATTAGCCAATTTTTACAGTTAACTCCATTAACTAACTCCATTACTGAATCAACTTATAATTAAACTGTTGATATGACGGGATGTGTTTTGTTTCACAATCCCATCATTTCTTTTCACATTATCTAATAAACATATAAATCCTAGGATAGAGTACTCATTATTCTGTGTGTGTCCCAACGGATACTCCCTTATTCGGTCGCCACAGCGAGCCATTACTTTTTACGCCGGATGCCTTTCCTGATACAACCAGGATTTGCAACAAAGTCACCTGTATCATTATTGATTTAAAAAAATATATATAATAATTTTACTGTTGCATTTGTAGCACTGCAAAATGGTACGGGGATTAACACTGTTGCCATGCAACAAAAAGGTCCCGTGCTTTGGCTGTTATCCAAAAAGCGTTAGAGGAACAAGTTACGCTAAATTTGTGCTTGAATGGTTGTTTCTCCTCTGTCCCTCTGTGTAGCACTGTGATGGACTGGCAACCTGTTCAGAGGATCCTCTGCCATTCACACAGTGACCGCTGGAGAAAGTTACTCGCCCCCCACCCCCATGACCCCGCATGGATAGGCGGATATAGACAATAGTTGAATGGATGGTTCATTTACCTACCCACTACATGTACTGTGTGAATTTATCTTGGGGGCCCCAGCCCTGTAGGGGGGTCTTAAAATCAACAAAGTCCCCTTTGACCCAGGGAGACCCCTTAAAACTTATGGTAATTAATTTTCACTATCGCTATGTGATTTTAAATTCGTTGCAGTGCCTAAAAATGCATAAACATTTCGTAAGAATGAACCTCAAGAAATACATTTTCTTTGCTATACAATGTAGATCACTGAAAAATATACATTTTAAAGCTTTTTTCATTGTATATACATGAATTAACTTACAAAACTAGAGGCTCAAAGCATCGGGCGTAGTCCTGAGAGCTTAATGAACAGTAACACCATTAAGAGAGGACGGTGGAGGAATTGGTAGAGCAATTGTAACTTCAAGATAGGGTTTTTTAAAATAGTTGATACCTTTTTATAATTAATAATTTCTTCTTTTCTAAACTGACCCATTCGTATACTACCTACAAACTAATGCTATGACACTCGCAAAAAGGTCAGTGAAGCACCTGGGTCTGCCACAGTGTAGCAGTAAACCTCCTGGGCGTAATAACCTAACGCTATCTGTTATTGGCTTCACAGCCATGGACAGCCCAATTACAGGCGTCTGTTGATCTGAACTCCCCAGTCGAGAGACACTTCCCAGATATCCCGTTCTGAACCACGCAACGCCCTGTTCTTTAGTACGAATCAGTGCAGGAAATCATTCATCCACTGATGGCTCTGTTGGATTATAAAAAGTGAGGCAACAAAACAAACCAGTCCATCCTTCCATTACTCCACAATGTAGTTTTAAAGGCATTGGAGGCGAATGTGGCCAATAGCAACACAGGTTATGGTGGAGACAAAAGGAAGCTGACAAAAAGTACGAACCCTGCTGCTGTCTCTGATTAACACATACATTATAAGGAGAACTTACCAGGAATTGTACAGGGCTGCAACTGAATATATTTGCATGGACCGGATATTTGCTTTGTTTTCCGCCACATCCATTTTTGTTTTAAAACACATTTAATATAGTTTAGAATGATCCTTGGTTACAACATTTAATTGTATCAACAGCGAGTTGACAGGTAAATGGAAGTATACAGTAGCATATTAAAGTTGAGCAATTATAATAAAATAAAATAATCACACGACCGGATTCAAAGGTGCATACTTCCATAATGCTAACAGGCTTATATCATCAACTGTTTTGCCAAACAGGGAGGTGACACTTAAATTATATTTATAATTATGGTTATATTTCCCTAACCAGGTCTGAATTGTCCCCCTATGTGTTAGTGTTGCCCTAACAAACAAAGTTGAAGTTAAGTTTGTCATATTATATCTATCCACATGTTCTGCTCTTAACCAGAAAGAACCATGTGACTTCAAAAAAATGTTGCCGTGTCATTGTATCGTTGTAACAAGTATCAAATATTCTTAGTATCTACATCGAGTTTGAAATTTTAGTATCGTTACAATCCTAAATATATATGTTGTTAACCTTTTTGTTTATGCGATTGGAATTTCAGTAAGAGGAGGAGAAGCTTCTGCTAGTTACAACATGCACTTTATTAATTTTTATTTGAACTTAGAGATCATTTTAACCTTCATAGCAACCCACATTTAAATCAGTTACCCACTCCTCAACCCACCACCCTGCATAAAACAGCAGCGTAATGAACACTGAAATCAAATTTTGTTATGGCTTCTATATCAACTTGGTAAGTGTTAGAAACTGTAATAAAACGGCACTCTGCTTTAGGTAGTTTAGCAACAGCATTAATGCTGAAATCCATTTTGCTAGCAAATTGAGCTCTGATTGTTGTTTACATAGGCAAAAAGTGAATGTCATGGAAAAGCTTCCCATGCCGCATTGTGGGAATAATAATTATCAACAATGCTAATGTTAAACTCATACCTTCTAGCCAGCAAAGTTTCTAACCTAATGCTGTCATTGCAACATCTTGTTGTGCACTTTGTCAGAATAAAACATTTATTATTATTTTACTAGCATTTTGTCCCATTTTATTTGTATTCTTTTATTTTTAAAATGGAGGACAAAAATGGGTATTTCAATAGAAGAAACACTAAAAGGTGCTTGTTAGTTACAATTCCACATTTTCTCAACAAAATATTGGAAGGCGATCAAGTCCAATACGATCTCTTTGTAATTAGGCGGAAAGGTGGGATGAAGTTGAAAAACTGCCAATGTAACAAAATCTTTTGGAGCAGAAATGGAGGTCACAGGTTTCAGGTAGAGATTCTCCCCATTGTCTACCACCACACTTTTGAAAAATAAAAGAAAACAAGCAAACAAAGACTCAATACAGGGAATGAAAGAAAAGAGCTGACAGAAATGTTTTACATTTGATGACCGAGGGGCGTTTCCTGGACCTCTGCAAAAAATAAAAGTAATGATGATGATAGTAAAGAAATCTAAAGTTACATTGGCTCTAGCTGAGTAAAATAAAATGAGAACAATGACAAACTGCAATCAATACAAGACATTTTAGTCAAAAGCACACGGACAACTCTGCTAATCTCTGTAAAACTGTATCGCCGTTAATTAAACATATGTGCTATTGTTGGATCTGAGTTTGTATGATTTAAATCTAAAGGGAAGATGGGTTAAGAGCAATTTATATGCACTGTATTATCCCATGATTGTACAGATGTTTTATACTTCGCTAAACATAATGAAATACAAATTAACAAACATGGCATTTGTGTAATGTTAACTAATCAGAGTACAGATTACCTGAAAATCTTACCAATTTCCTTAAGTTTATTTTGGCTGTTAAACTGTTGAAAAACATATATTTTTTTCAAATTGTTACACAAATTTTTTTTTTGCTAAATTCTAACAGTTTGTTTTAACAGTGTAGTTCAAATCTTTCTTTTCGTTTATATCGGGCTGAGATAAGGATAATTCCTATAGAGAGGAGTCTCAAAATGAACTTGATGTTATAAAATGCCAATCATCAAACATCACCAGCTAGGGAGAACAGACAGGTCCAACACGCCCATGCGTCTTGTTCTTATGGGAAAAAATCAAACTTCCTGCAAAAAGGAATGCCCGCATTAATAATGCATGCCAGTGTGTGTCCCAGAGATAGGATTTCAAACACACACACACACACACAAAAGTATAAATTTAACATGGAAACAACTTGTTGATTTAGAGAGAGGCAGTGTCAGCGAAGTGCGCGCTCCGATTGTTTGACGCCAACTCCGTCTATGTTTGTTTAGATTTGGGGCTGGATGGGTTTAGGATCGTTGCGGTGGTGATGGTTATGGCGGCTGATCATGAATGAAACCTCCTTCACGTCCAGAGGGGGATCGGATCAGTGTCACCCCATTGTCCCGCCGTGGCAAAGTGGGCGGATAACAGTGTCTCCTCCTGCCCAATGGCAGGCACGATCCTCACGAGAGCGCAGAGAGGCACTTTTCTGCCATGCAGAATCCCTAAAACCATCATCATTCCGGCTCGGAGAGCCCACAGTGATGTGTAAGAGCCTCGGCTGCTGAGAGATGTCAGAGCCAACCTCGGCGCACACACGGCCCTGCAGGGAGCTCGGAGCTGCGTAGAAGCGCCCGCGCATGAGATCCTCTGGTCCTTCTCGATCCTCTCCGGAACGGACGCAAAACCGGGAATAAATAGGGGGATTTTTTTTTTTTTGCCTACTTCTATCGGCGTCGTCTCACTACACTCCGAGCCTGGCCATTCGCTCAATGTCATCATGATCATCCTCTCGTCGCGCAGTGTACTGCTGTCAGTCTACTACCCGCAGATATTCCTGATCCTGACGAGCGGCAGCTACCTGTAAGTTAGAGGCAATTAACCTATCTGCTCCTTGATTAACTCCGGAGCCTGCGCGCTCTCATCCACAGCCGGATGGAGAGGCGCGACCTTAAATCCTTGCTGAAAAGTCTCACATTTCTTCTTTCCGTTAGGAGGTTGTAGATCCTGTTTAAGATGTTTGATGTGTTTCTGTATAGAGAGCGCACAACCAAACGCGTACCGAGCGTTTTTTATCTTCGGCGTCAATAAACAAACAGACAAACAAACGAAACCAACAAAAAAAAAACAGGCAAAAAAAATAATCCTCATGGTTTTCGATCATAAAATGAAATTGGGAATCCAAATCAATGCGCATATGGTCAGGAAAACCTACCCACGTGGGAGTGGGCTGCTAATTAGTTACACTTGAACGTGGCGTGGCCAAATGAATAGCTCGTGCGCAATTGGACGCTGTTGATTAATCTGTCGCTAAGGCAACGTTTTTTTTTTTTTTTTTTTTTTTTTTTGCAAGATCCATCAACATAATTTGATCGTTTATTAATTTTTCAGAAAGGAGTACACGGATTTATTTCGGCCACTGAGTGGCAGAGGTGTTCTAGACAATTGGGACGTGACGATTCAGATTTAGTTTTCTTCCTGAGAGAAAGAATTGTGTTTTGCGCTGTTGTTTGCCTTTATTTTTCAGCCGCATTACGTCACCTTTGGCTAGTTCTGAGGCTATCAGTTTCATTATTTTGACCCGCATCCCATTAGTCGTAAATCTGTTGTCATCAAATGATGGATGCAGGTCAAGCGCCCCCTTCATCCCACCCTATATTTTCCTGTATGGTAGTTGTCACGCTTGTTGCAATGCAAGGTGTTCCTAATTCCCACGAAAAGCACAAACTAGTTTTAGTTTGTTTGTTTTCACAAACATGATGTGTTGAGAAATGTCAAACTGTGCTTTAAGCGGTCGCTATTCAGTGTAAAACAACCTAGTTCAGGTTTGAGCTATCAAAGTTTTTTAGATGCTGAACTAGAGAATACATGTTATCCAGACTCAGTAAAGATAACTGAACTGAAACTGCCATTTGTTTTAGAGCAGAATCAGAAGCTGCAAATCCGATGCTGTCTGCTGCGATGTCAGCCAGCTGCAGTGTGCAGCAATATTTCATCACTGCGACACTGGACAATTTTAATATGGCGGTGTAATCATTAAATACGGCATTGAATATACCAGTTGCACGAAACAACTTTTCCTTGTTTGTCTAAAGTAGAATGCCGACTTTCTGAAAGTTTAAAAAACAAGAATTTCACTCATCTGCTCCATCCTCTTCCTCTCTCTTTTCTGCCCGGAGACCCTAAAGCTGAATCCAAAATAGATGTGGTTTCCACTACTATGAATAGGGATGGCTTTGCACATCAAAGCTACGGAGAACAGTGTCTGTTTTAATTAACATTTCCGTCATTTAGGCTAAAACTTAACCTACAATTTCAATATGGGTTAAATTTTTTTTTTTTGCTAGTGTCTTATTAAAAGTAGATTCTACAAGTAAACTTGTTTAATTTGATAAAACACCTTTGGCAATTTCACGCAAGCAAAATCTTCCTTTTCTGGAGGGATAATGTTGTTATGAGTAGGATTCAGATCATTTCTAAATAGGCTTGTATCATAGTGGTCTGGTCAGCAGCAGTCCTTTTTATCCATTTATTGTTATTTCAATTTAGCTCAGAACAAAATGAACGTTTGTCCCAGATCTAGAACAGTGTGAATAATCATTGAATAGATAAGAGAAAACACAAACAAACAGTAATAAAGAGGGATTTCTGACACAGTTCCCAGCCCTGTTCCTTTGGCTGCTCTGAAACAGACCCTGGTCACTCCAACGACCTTTTTTTCAGATCACCTCCCTCTCCTCTTCAAGGCTCCTCTTGTTTGCCGCGTTACAGCTGGAGCGCCACGCTGAGACGCAGCACATAAACACGCTCTCCAGCATGGGCCCGCGCTAGATTCTCACTGAACGATAACCACGAGGAGAAATAACACGGCGTCCTGCTTTTGACAGAGATTTGAAAACAAAATGGTGCAACATTTTGTAATTGCGTGCATGTGAAACAGAAATGCAACAATTACCCCCGCTGCTGCTAAAATAACAGAATTTGCTGACCGTTGTAGTCATCAGACGGTGTTTCTAGCCTTTATTTGCAGTTTCTGAGTTTTAGTGTTGGAAAAGTGTAGCTACCAGCTGGCCGGCCTCGTGCAGCAACAGGTTGGGGCGGGGCGGCGCCCGCGTTGCCCTTCGTTCCACGCGGCCTGGGACGTCGATCACCAACATGAGTTTGTTTTAAAACGTGTAAAATTATATAATCGCGCAGTTTGCAAGTGAGCAGCCAAAAAGGAAACGCCATATTCAGCGCTAACAACAACAGTGACTCCCTGCTTTTATTCGCTCGACTCGGTCGTGTCTGAGGCATTTTGGTAAGTGCATTCCTCAGCGGAAGATGCATGCCCCCGGAGCTTAACAGTGATTCAGGCAGGTTCAGAGTGCTTCGTGTGATGGAGTGGGTGGCTGGGAGCATGCTGTATGCCATGCGGCTAGGGTTTCTTTTAGGGCCACCCTGCTCAGTAATAAAACCAGCAAGACTTTTTTTTTTTTAAACCATTGGCATTGGGCAATAGTGGAGAAAAGTTGATGCGTCTCTGGTATTCATTCAGTTCAGCAGCTGCAGAACTACGCGGACACAACATTGTGACACTTTCCAGTTGATTTTTCCGCCTCCTGGTAGAGCTGTCCCACCATGGGCGAGCTGTCCCCAAGCCGCTGGCATACACAGAGGAGAAGCTAAGCAAACAGGATTGCATTTGTGCGGCGCGATGATGCAGGGATTTAAAAGCTTAGCCCTGGAATTCTCTGTTTGCTGTGCAACAGTTTGGGACATCATTGGTCCTCTGCGGTGTTTTTTTTCTTTCTTCTGTGAAATCATCGGGTGATGAAGAAGAGAAACCCATAACGACTTTTGCTGTCAGATTAAACGCCCTCGTAGATTTGAGTTGACTATCAGGAAAAAAGAAAAAAAGGTAAACAGTAAAATAAAAAAAAAGATCCAGTGCATATAGGAGCAGCGTGGTCGTTCCATTATGAAGGAAGCATGTTTCTCCAGTAGCAAATTGATTGTCCTAAATGAGTGTGTCCTTTCAGCTTGTGCAGACGGGACATCATCGTTGCTAGGAACGACCGCATACACAGCTGAGGGTCACAAAGGGTCAGAGGAGTTCAATCCTCTTTAACAGCGGAGAGAGCAAAGAGGGCCTGAAAGCAGCAGCCGGCTGCAGTGTTTGCTGTGCAAAACAAATGTCTTGTTCCCAGCCCAGTCCACCTCCACCTTAAGGGTTTCGTGGATGCAACACCTCAAGATCTTTGACTGCAGTTGCATCTAATATCCCCATGGTGATCTTTCACTGCAACTTGCAGAGAAAGGTTTTGCACATTTTTCACATTTTATCATGTTAGAACGCCCAAGCCAAATGTGTTTGATTGGAAAGAAGTAGAGCACGATTATAAACTGGAAGGTTTTCCGTCACCATCTTGTTTCATGGTATGTTCAGGGCGATGTGCGGCGTTAGTTTTCTGCTGACTGGGTCATAAATTCAGTTTTGCCCTCATCTGACCAAAGCAGCTTCTTTACGTTTTCTTCTCTATTTAAACTGACATTAGATTTGTCACACAGAAACGGTTTACTAAATAGGTGACTTTTAAAGGTGTGCGCTTACACTGGATTTTATGTAGGTGTGTCAGTGTTAAGTGGGGCTTAAATGCAAATGCATGTCACATTTTTTTTTATTTTCTCGTTTTCGACATTTTTAAAAATCAGGTATTGTTTTTCGTCCACATCAGAGATGTGAAGCCGTAAGAAAATAAATGTCACAGGCCGGATACTCCCAAATAGCTTAGCAAGGCACTGTAAACGCTTAAATGCACCGAGAAACCAAAAGTCTGAAACTTTGTTGGAGTTTACGTGTTTAAATTTAAAAAGATTTAGTTTGGTGTTAGGAAATAAAAGAGATTATCTGAGAGTGAATTTTACCCAGTAAATATGTATATTTGTTCTCAGTCTGGGGGGCTCCACCCAGAAGCTCTGTGAACTTGAATCTAAACCCAAGACACTTTATTCCTTCAGCATTGTTCCTCCTCGCTCGTTCTTCCATTTCCTCCCCTTACGCCCCGCCATCCCGTTTTCGCTGACACACAACTCGCCTCAGTTCGTTCGCTCCGTCTGCGGTTAATCCCCTTTTTTTTTTTCGAGGTCAACGTCGTATTTCAAAGCGGCAGTGTTCCTCCGAGTTCATTTCTGGCTGCCCGTCCTCGACATGTTTGAAAAGTATGTATCTACACGCTTTTGATGGCTGTAAACAGAGCCCTGGAGGGAGTCGGCACTTTGTTTTGGAGCTAATCTGTTTTTGGCTTCCTCGGCAGCTGCAGAGCCCACCTTAAACATATGCTTTCTGTGTATTTACGGCAAATTACTGCATGTGTGTTGTTGTCTCTCTCTCTAAGTAGAACGGAGGAGGAGGCGTGCCATTTTTCTCTAAAGCATAATAACACCTTGAATTATGGCGATTTGTGTTGACAACCCTTTTATGTACTCATCGCAAATTAATTATGGGATGTGGTTGAAGTAAAAAGCCCTCTCTTGTGAACAGTGAGGGCGGCACTTCGCCTCAAGAGTCTGTCTCAAACACGTAATTAAACAAACCCTGAGATGTATTGCTTTGTGTGACATTTGTTTAAAATGGGGACACTGCTTCCACACCGAGTGAAACCACACTGGTGTAAAATGTATTTCCATAAGAGTCTGGAACCCCTTCACAGCACCACGGTACCAAACAATTAGCACAGAAACCCCAAAGTCATTACTCAGACTCCTCTCATCCAAACCAGCTCTGAAGGCTGGCAGTAGTCAAACATGCATTTTGCTTTCTTTCTTGGTACTTACTGAACAACTTACATTTTAGATGGAAAAAAAAATCATCCCGCGTGAAGAAATAATTGTAACACGATCACCAGTGACAGGATTGTTTGTACCTCTAACAATTCCTTTAAAATAATACTGATCAATATTTCTGGAAACTTTAAATACTCTTCTGTGACTTTATGTTTGCCTTGGGAATAATTATGATATGACAAGGAGGTATATTTCTTATAGCCTTTCGAGTCTAGGCAGGACTTGAACCCCTATTTATCTTGCCACCATAGAGAGTAAGTAGGACGGTATAAAAAAGATTGCCAAAGCTTACTGTTGGAGAACTGCACCAAAGAGTCCCCTTAAAAGCCACTAGATGCTATCTACATGCCAAACCGGCTGTTTAGAGGCATGCCAGGAAGAAGCCTTTTCTGTTCTACTGTCACAAATGTAAACATGTGGCACTTGCTGAGCTCTTCTGGGACTTTAAGTTCGGCCATGTGCTTTGGTCAGAGGAGTCTAAGATTGGCCTTTGTTTCCACAAAAAAAAAAAAAAAAAACCTCCAGGTGGGAAATAAAGAGGGGAAAAAAATTTATTTCACGCATTAACAACAGAAGAGGACCCATGATGCTTTGGGCCTATTTGTCTTCAAAAGGCCCTGGAAGAGAATTTGGCCTTGTCAAAGAGCATGGCAATAAATACAAATCTGGACGCCTATGCCAGAAAGCTGAAAATGAGATGCCTTTAGGTGTTTCAGCAGGGTAATGGTCTGAAACACATGGCCAAGTAAACATGTTTTAACCTACTTGCCCGGATGTCAAATCTAAATCCTACAAAAACCTTTAGGATGAGTTGAAGAGAGGAGAACATAGGAGAAAATCTAGAGATTGTGCAAAGAGAAATATTCAAAGATCCCTCTCTCTGTGTACTTGCAGAGGACTAAGTGCTGTCTTATTGGCAGCAGGGGTTGGGCAAAGTACCACTAGGCAAGTTTCTAACCAACCTCTGTTTGTGTGTGTCTGTTGAATGTGTTTGTGTGTGTCTGTGTGTGGTGGCGTGTTTCTCTTATTTCCGGCAGGGCCCTGTCCTCGGTTGTGGCTCTGGGTGCCAACATCATCTGCAACAAGATACCGGGGCTGGCACCTCGCCAGCGGGCCATCTGCCAGAGCCGCCCAGACGCCATCATTGTTGTGGGCGAGGGCGCCCAAATGGGAATCAATGAATGTCAGTATCAGTTTCGATATGGACGCTGGAACTGTTCGGCGCTCGGAGAGAGGACAGTCTTCGGTCAGGAGCTTCGAGTAGGTCAGTCCGGTTTCTTTCACTGCAGAGACAGTGTGCTTGTGTGTGTAGGTATGGCTATCCCTGTAGAAAAGTCTACGATTTACCATTTGGAGTGCTTAGGATACTTTTTACAGAGAGCTTTAATTTTTGGGACTCCTGGCCTTCTTTGCTGAGCAAGCTTTATCTCATTTTGACTTTTGGAAGCAAGATAAATTTAGATTTGCGGTCAGTTCAAATGTTAAAAGCAGTTGGATTGGGAAAAAATCTGGCCAAAAAGGATTTCCATATTCCCCTGGTTGATCACACACTTATACATAGTCAACATAAACATGTTATTTTAACACAAAAATAAGTAAAAGAAGCCAAACGTAGTACTACCAAAATATTACAATAATTCTCATTCAAATGTCATTGTAACAAGTTTATACTTTTGTGTCTCGTTACTTTCTCTCAATAATGACTTTCTTCTCGTTACTCTTTCATTAAGGCCAGATTTGTTGAGTGCACAACTCATAGTTGTACTGGCCGCAGTTTCTCCAACCTGAGCAGTAAATATCTGCTGCTCCTCCAGAGCTACCATAAATTTCTTGGCTCTTTCTCTGAATAATGCTTCCCATCCCCAAGTGGTCACTTTAGGTGGGCGACCCCGTCTTGGTAGGTTTGAAGTTGCGCCACAGCGAACAGAGCTTTGTGAGATGGGTCATGGAGCAATAAGCAATAATTCGTTATGTTAGATAGAAAGAACTCAAAAATAGTGATGTGAAGAACAAAAGGTATATTTTTAGATGGAATATGGTATGAAGTCACACACAGTCTCTCTGTGTTGATCTCCAGTCTCCGTCCGTGCATGGAGGTACGTCCATGTGAACAGCTGCCACTCAGGGCTTAGCTCCTTCCTGCCCACAAAATGCCGGAGAGCACGCCCAGCAGATCAAGACTCTTCTCTTGTTAACAGCATTATAAAGTTTTGAGTTACTTACTTCTTCACTGCTGTTTTGCTGTGTACTTTTTGTCAATATGCTCATATGAAGCAACGTGTGAGAAGGGAAGGGAAACGGCCCAGACCGGGTTGCAGCTGGAGCTTAGGTAGAGAGAGGCGTGGCTTGATACACATCTTGTTTTGGTCTAGAGACAGCGCTCAACAGCGCACCTAGTGGTGAACTTTGGCTTATCCCTCCATTACCGTTTGGGATCTTGTTTTTGCTTAGCTGTACACTTTTTCCTTAAACTTCTCCTCCACCTTATCCCTGCCCTGTCTGCTGTGTTCCCTGACCTCCATGATTGTGTTTTCCTCCGAGGCCTTCGCTTTATTTTTTATCCAGATTAAAACACACAGGTGGCAGTGTGCTGTATTACTGTTGCACTGGATTTTACTTTAGGATAACGGAGTAAAGACGGCTGAATATAAGTTATTGGTTTGCTATACAATTCCGTTCTATTACACAGAATCCCAATAAATACATTGCAGTTTGTGGTGGTAATCTGGTATGAATACTTTCTGCATAGCTGTGTGATGGGTGAACTGTTTTGGTTAACACTAAAAAAATAAATATCCTTGTCTTATCTATAAAGAGAGAAAAGAAGCTGCATAATGCATGCCATCATATTGTCTTGATTTGATGAAGAATCTGAAACATTTGGTGCCAGTCCCCAACCCGCTGAACCCAATGACATGTGTCTCATTACAAGCCAAACCCAAGCTACGCACATCATGCAGCTTAAAACTCAAACCAGTAACACAATGTTTTTGGCTTTTTTTTTTTTTTTTTCTCCCACCGCGCTCACAAGAGCTTCACGTACTGCCGATCCGACTCCATCGGCCTCAAGTAAGTTGAGGGGTGCTCTCTTCCAGCCTGCTGCTCTCTGTCGATGAGGGTTCTGCTTCTGTCAGGCTTTGCAACAGGCCGCCTTCGCTTGGCCATGTCAGCGTTCTGGAAAAGCTGCAGGAAAAGTAGCACTTCACTCCTAATGGGGAAAATCTACGGTTGAAAAATGATATCTCAAATGAGGAGACAAGTAATGGTGTTATTGTAGAGAAGTCATGTTGAACCGGAAAGGATGGACACATCTGTTGTTAATCGGGTGAAATTGGTTGTGTCCGCGCCTGGCTGCTTCGTGAGAGAAGGTGCATAACATACAGGAAAAAAAAGACTTACAGCTAGCAAACATTCAAACTGTAAATTTGATTTTGTTGGAAATAGTTCAAATCTTTTCTCTGCTATTTTTGTTTAAGATTTTCATTTTTTTGTACCCTTTTTCTGGCATTGCCCTGTGGTTTGACTGTGGATATAATTCAGTGGGTTTGCTCTTAAGGGGTAGCTGAATTGAGTCCAGCTCTCTTCACAAATGAACTTAGAGCCAGCGTGCTAGCTGCATCCCCTCTTCTCCTGGTTTTGGTCTCTTCCATATGGACTCTTGCAGCACCCGTGCTTTGAGAACGGATTTTCCTTGATTGGTGCGTCTGGACATCTTATCTACATTTTTTAAGCACCTGTTATGCATCTACCAAAAGCAAATGACTCGATAAGAACCTCCACTCTGAGATGATATACGCGATTAAGATTTCCCTTTTGGATAAACACCACTGATCATCTTGAAAGTTTTATGCTGGTGCCTCCAGCTGACATTTGAGTGCAGATCTTCCATGCAGTTTGTTGTTTTGATGCCGTGACATTTGCGTCTCTTTTAGTCCTGTTAGAACATACGGCCTTTCGCCTTCCGAGGCCAGATTCGGCATTTGATTCAGGTTTTTGTTCTTAATCTTGACAAACACCCATCTCAAGTACACTTAAAAACAAATGTTTACTGCACATGCACTGAATAAATGAAAAAAAAAAATCCCACTTTGACCCAAACTGGATGGTAAAATGCTATAGCTTTCCAGAAGCTTCTTACAGTTGTTTGCTTGAATTCTGGCCAGTTTCTCCTCAGTTTTCTTGACCATCTTGCTCACACACACAAACTTTGAGCTTTTCTCACGCATTATCTGTGAAATTTGGGTCAGAGCTTTGTGATGGACACTTCAAAACATTGACCTTTTGTCATTTAGCCACTTTGTAACTAGGGTCATAGTCCATTTGCAGGACCCGCGTGTGCCCAAGCTTTTACCTCCTGCTTGATGCCTAGGGATGTTGCTTTAATATTTACCCACAATGTTCCTTTGTCTTGATGCCAATTATTCTGTGAAGTGTACG
Organism: Fundulus heteroclitus; assembly: GCF_011125445.2. Classification (NCBI taxonomy): domain Eukaryota; kingdom Metazoa; phylum Chordata; class Actinopteri; order Cyprinodontiformes; family Fundulidae; genus Fundulus; species Fundulus heteroclitus. Next base: position 1,981,856 of record NW_023396945.1, on the reverse strand, counting down.
AAGCCCTCCTGCAGCAAAGCTTCCTCAAATTTGGATGCTATCATCTTCATGTTTCATAGTTCGGGGAGTGGTGGCCTAGTGCTCAGAGAGCCCAGAGAGGCTGCAAAGTTCCTGGTTTGACTCCCATAGACTGCCTCTTTGGGTCCCAGAACAAGAGCCTTAGCCCCACAAGACTCACTGGGCACCGCAAGGTGGCAGCCCACTGCTCTCTAAGCGATAGGTCAATTATATATAGCTTACCAGTCTTTCCAGTTTAAGTCAGTACAGGACTCGTTTCATTGTGGATAATGAATCGCCACAAGGTCTTATGGTTTTGTTCTGGGGTTGATTCATCTCTGGGACAAAGAGATTGTCTCCTTCCTGAGCAAAATGATAGCTGAGCACTCCTCTGGTGTTTATACTTGCATATAATTATTTCAAGAGACGATTGTGACACCTTCAGGCATCCTTGCACCCAAGGACGGACCAGCCTTATGGAGAGCCATAGTTATCTTCCTGATAGCATGGCTTATTTCTATTGATTTGTCCATGATGTCACACAATGAGGCAGCATGTTTGAGGTGCTGCTTCAAAAAAAAAAAAAAAAACACCCACAGGTGTGGCTCCATTTGACACCAAAGTTGCTTCAGAATCACATATTGCAAACTGAGGTAATTCCTAACTTGTCAGACAGTGAGGGGAAATAAAGGTGATGTGTCGCTTGGCTCGGTGTATGTAAAAGGTTTGAAATGTAGTATTTATCACTGCCGTATTCTGATTACTGAAGGTATTTGCTTTCACTAGATTGAATAAGGGGTATCAGAGTCTGAATGGGGTCTGAGCACAAATGCATTTCACCCTATTTTAGGTTTTTTGGGGATCTATTGGTAAACCTTATTCTAACGAACCTAAACAAATTCATGCGTAAATGTTCTTCTACCTCACAGCCAGGCGCTATTTCGTGTTGGTCTAAAAATAAAAATAAAATACAATGAAGTTTGTGGTTGTGGGAAGAGACAGCAAATACTTTTGCAAGCCGCTGTATGCCGCCCTGGGAAAATGTGTAAAAACCACAACTGCTGCAGAGCTGCAGTGTAAGGTGGACATTACATGTAGAAATTGTACATTTAACATTTTCTCCAAACAACTTACCAGTAATTTCAAGATTCATAGATAACTTTCTTGGCTGGGAGAGTTTCCAATTTTGATTTTATTTGCCCATCGCTGAAAATTTAACTGTGTTTCTTTAACTCTGCCTCTAAACCATAGACCTGTGGAAGCATGACATGAAATTATTGAGTCTCGTCCTTCCTTAAAATGCTTGGATTGTGTCTACAACTCGGCAGATGTTGATGTGGGAACATCATAATCAAGCTCAGGGCCAAAAAGCTCTTCGCCTTCTGTTCCAATTTAAGATTTTCACTCAGATCGTATAAACTTTCCAGGAAAGCACACATTAATAGTTGGGTTATTTAGCATAATTGTGCCTGGGGTATTCTGACTGACACAAGATTAATTACAGTGAAAAAATTTATTACCCTCAAACTTTTACCTCAAAGACCAACGTGTTTGATTGGGATTTGATGTGATCGTCCAATAGAAGTTGTGAAATGGAAGCGAATGGATAGATGGTTTTAAAATGATTTAGGATCAAAATCTAAATTATGATGTATGCATTTGTATCCAGCTATATTAGTAGAGCCTTTGTGGATCCACATTTTGCTGCTATTAAATCAAGACTTTTGAGGTGTGGCTCTACCCGCTGGACACGAGCTAAACCACTTCTGTCCTTAACATCCCTACATGTTTTAATTGTCTCGCTGTTCCAACACAGCAGAGTCAAAGGGTCAAATTAACAGCTTACCATGTCATCAAGTTTTTCAAGAGCCACCTAATGACCCATTCATTTGATTCAGGTAAGATGAACCAATGAACCATCTAAAACATGCAAGACCCTGCATCCCTGATCTAAACCCATACGCTCTACATCTGGATGTGTGTTTAGGGTCGTTGTCCTGCTGGAAGGTGAAACTCCGCACCAGTCTTTAGCAGCCTGTAACAGGTTTCCTGCCAGGATTGACCTGTATTGGGCTCCATCAGTCTTTCATGAAGTCTGACCAGCTTCCTTGTGCTTGTTGAAGAAAACCTGTGTAGTCTTTTCATCCAAACAAACATAGGTCAAAAAGTTAATTTATGGTCATCTGATCGGGCCACCTCTTCCACATGTTTGCTGTATCTGCTACAAAGCATTGTGGCACATTATTTATGGCACTTCTAATGGCTTAATTTTAACATTTACTTTTCTTTATGCCCTTGTTCTACAAAAATACATTTGTGGCATCCATAGTCAATGGCTAGCTTGTCAACACTGTGGATCCCTTGAGCTCCTGTGCTTTGGCCTGTCACCTGTTAGGTGGATGACCATGTCTTGTTTAGTGTGCAGTTGTGTCTCCCTCTTTATATTTTTAGATGATGAACTGAACAGTGCTCTGTGAGATCTTCAAAACTTGATTTTATAACCTATCCCTGCTATAAACCTCTCCACAACGTTCTCCCTAGGTTGTCTGCTGTGTTTCTCAGTCTTGATGATGCTGTTTTTTTTTAAATTAAAGTTCTCTATCAAACCTCTGCTGAGGCCTTAGGTATTAGGTGTGTTCTTAAGTCAATTTGTTGCGCTGGCTCTTTTAGTATGAGATATCAGACTAAAGGGGCCAATTACTGTAATGAATCACCCACAGAATCTGGAGACCCGGAAATTCAGCCGACACAAGAGTTAAATGTTTAAAAGAGTTAATTAATAAACTGGTGTAGCCGAAACTGGAACTGAATGGAAACTATAACTGGATCACTGCAAGGAAGGGGAGAATGAGGTTAGTGGTCAGGAGATACTCAGTGGAAACACTGAATAAATGCCACTAACCTTCTCAGATGCCGGGACGTTGCACTGGCTCTGAAGATTGATCCAGTTAGTTCAGTATTGGTGATCCGAATCACTTGGTGACTGATTCGGTCAGTGGTAATGCTTGGCAAGACAGGAGCTAGCAGACGTGTTGTAGGCAGTTTGGAGGGGGGGGGGCAGCATGGACGGGGGATCAGTCCACAGGACAGAGGTATCGAGAAGGGCTCGAAAAGACAGTAATACGGGGTCCAAGTGAGAGAATCGGTAACAGGTGGCACACACACCGGGCAGAGGTTTCCAAGCGGGATGGAGACAGGAAGCAGGTCTGAGGTTCAGGCTTGGTTCGTTACCGAAAATCATGAGAAGCCAAACAGGGCAGAGATAGGCAGGCTTGGTTGATAGGCAAGGCGGGAGGTCAATGCCCAGAGATCAGAAGCCAACAGGATTATCCGACAGGGGCAAGGCGGGCAGGAGAAACAGGAACGAGGCAGGTCAAAACACAGGAGCTGAATCAAGGAACGCTGGATGGTTTACTCATTCGATGGCTTTCAAGAATCTTGCAACAACACACTGGAAAAGTGAGGAATAAACAGTGCTCCTCCCAGGTGCAACAGCTCCCAGTCATCTGAGGGTGAAATCACTGAGACTAATTACTGGTAAGCCTCAGGGAACAGGAAGTGACGGGAAGGGATTGCAGCAGCAGGGTCACAGGCAAGATCAGACAGGAATCATCACAAACACAAATACATGCCACACTTTTGTTCAGTATTGCGTTCGCATTGTATTTGTTAAAAAAAGTAAATCAAGCCATTATCTTCTTTTTTCGCATTTATTAAAGGCAATATAGCATGCAAAATCCACCTTTTGTAGCCAATAAATACATTTTTCAAGCTGTTCATTTTTCTCTGAACAATTACCTCACAAGCCGCTAAGCAATGTCATGAGCTCTATCAATTTCCCGAATCCATCCATCCATTTTCCATCAAGCTTTTCCCTTGTGGGGTCGCGAGGGGTGCTGGTGCCTATCTCCAGCTGTCAATGGGCGAGAGGCGGGGTACACCCTGGACAGGTCGCCACTCCGTCACAGGGCAACACAGAACAGGACAAACAACCATTCACTCACACCTTAGGAAAATTTAGAGAGACCAATTAACCTACAGTCATGTTTTTGGACTGTGGGAAGAAGCCGGAGTACCCGGAGAGAACACACAGCTGCACAGGGAGAACATGCAAACTCCATGCAGAAAGACCCAGGGTTGGACTTGAACCCAGGACATTTTTGCTGCAAGGCAACAGCGCTACACTATAAGCTCAGGGATGCCAAAGCTACAAACGGATAAGACAACATGGTCAGCTGTTTGGTGTATTAACCCTCACAATTCATAACACCTCCCCCCAGCATAGCTGAAAAATGGCCGAACGGGATGAAGTGCCTCCCTTGCATTTAAAGAGACCACACCAAAACAAGGTGCCTTCAGACACTCTTCAGAAGAGGGGAAAAGAGAGGCGACAATAACAAGGAATTCATACCAAAGCGCTGCAGTTCCACTTTAGATAGACCACAACTGAATGATCTAAATGTGAAAAGGAAGCCATTTAATAGCATGATATGTCCCCTTTAACTACTTTGTGTTGGTCTACCCCTTAAAATCACATAAAAAATATTTAAGTATGCGGTTGCAATATAACAAAGTCTGAAAAAAGAAACTAAGGTTTAACATTCTTAAGTATTGAAGTGAAATATTTTACTGTTGCAGTATTTTGGGGGGGATTCAAAACACACAATTTGGAATCAGATGAACTAATGTAAAACTATTAATTAATGTCTCTATTCTGTCTCAGGCACTAACATTACTCTCCAGCTGACAAACTGAAAAAAATTAACCATAAGGTCCTGTTGGATTGAAAATCGGGAGTCTAAAAAGATCTTGTTTTCCTGTGCATAAACCTACTTTGCATTCATACCTCCTGCCCTGCCATGATGTTGGCAGGAAACAGTGCTGTGGCTTTGTGGAAATGTGGATTGAATTATCCCGTGCTAAAAGAGATTGGTGTTATTGAGCGATTTGTTGCAGTCTGTGAAGGACTAATTATGGAATTATAGCCAAATCCATCAGCCAATCAGTGTCAACAGAAGGCCTTTACTGAATCACACTAGCAGGATATTTCTGGATACTTCTGCCTTTATTTGTTGATGGCCCTTTTTGTGCAGTGCGCAGTAAAAGCTTCATGTGAATTGTTTTATGCTTCTAACAAAGCCAGCTTGCGTAGGAGGTTGGCTTTAAATTTCAATCGCATTTTCAATATAACATCGTTTGGTCCCATTTTTCAATTCCGCCTTTCCCGATTCTTAGATGTGTTTGCGCTTTTTTCCTCTCTACTGGCATGTTTTGACTGGGGAAGCCTTGTTCTGTGCGCAACATTACATTCCACGGGCTAACCACCTGTAATAGAGATGCCCTTCACTTAAAAGACATGCCTCTGAACACCTTACAGCTCTTTTCAGACCGCAGCGCACTTGAAGTCGGCGATTAGAGCTTGAAAGTGGACACCTTTCAACGGCTACACTCAGCATCAAAGGCCAACACTGGACCCCTTGTCACAAAATGGCCTGCTCTGGTTACTCCCTGTTTGACTTTCCAGCCAGTTTGTCACCATCCTGATTCATGCTTTTTTTTTTTTCTTTTTTTTTTTATCTGAAAGAGGTTTCTTGTTGTGCCGGCAGTGAAATATGACAAAAGTTAAATCATCCTGCCTCTGGCTCGTTGCACAAGAATAGAGGCAGCACTTGGAGCAGGTGAAGCGAAAGAAAGGAAAAGTTCACCATTTTTGAGGCGAGGTTCTATTAAAAGGTTAAAATGAGTTAATATCTTACCTGTAATAGATCACTCTCATGACGTGCAGAACCCTTTATCTTACCCTGGCTATCAGGAATGCTTGTTTCCACTGTAGGTACCAAAACCGCATAGATTCCATACTTTAATCCCATTGATGCTGGGAGGGTCCTCCTCCTGCTTCGGCTTCAGTGACACAGATCACCATAACAGCAAAATGCTGCTTTTGATTCTAACAATCCAATGAGACCAAGTCATCATTAATCTCAGATTTCAACACAGTAAAGAGGTTAGTAAAGTCACTGCACACTTTGGAGAAATGTGTAACAAGTACCTGGGGTGTGGCGGTGGGGATGTGGGGATTCGAGCCAGGAACATAAAATGCCAATCATTTATAACCAATGATTACACTTTGTAACTTATGTAGAGTCACATCAAAGTCCATATAAAGGTGTAGCTGTAATTATCTAACTGAACAATGACTTCCGTGTTTAATGTTTTAGTGCAGAAGAGAGGAGAGGAAAAGAGCAGCGATGTCCTGATTCCAACCCGGTGCTTTGTGGCCATAACTAGGGAATAGTTTACATCGATTGGCCTGTGAAACAAATCCAATCACTTTTTCACTCAGAAGAGGTCTCAGAAATTATTCACAGATTCTTAACTATTTAACATTGCTCTACGTGTCCCAAAGAAACGTTAACCACAGACACGGGGCATAATCAGTAGTTTCTCTGCTCCATTTTAATTAAAAACATCTACATTTATGGGGTGCTGTGTTTGTTTTTATTTGTGTTTTGAACAAAAACGCTGCAAAAAGGCACGTTAACCTGTTAATGTATCCCGCAAACACCTAGGCCCGCCTCTAAATTGCAGATACTCAACCCTTCGGCAGGCACGCAAGAGCTTGGTATCTTGATAAGGTAACACTCAGAAGGTCCAACCTTAAAAGTCAAACTTATTGTAACTGTAACCAGATTGTAGGCGATAAAGTTGGAAAAACACAGAGATGTAACAGTTTTTCCCTTGCCTGGATTACTTTTTTATTTTATGTACCTGCACATGGATGGCTAAAGATATAGACTGTGAAATTACAACTGTTACAAGTTAAAAAATTTAAGTTGATAATAAAAACACACTCAAAAAATGCTATTCTGGAGATTTTCTTCTTGGGGTGTGTCCAGATGTTTTCCAGAGTGGCCATTTGGAGTCTCTGAATTGCCACTTTGCAAAAACGCCTGTACATATGAAATTCAAAAGGCATTAATTCCTTAATCCTTCCACTTACAGTCATCAGTGAGGGCCCTACTGAAAGGTGATACCCAGAGGATTAACCATCCATATCCAGATTCACAATAGGCACTAGTGAAATCTAGGTGATGCATAAACAAAATAAAAAGCTCCTTTTGCTTTTGTACATGACATAAAAGAGTCAGAATAGGTTCCATGTATTAAATGTATATTTAACTTAATATGAATTGATTTCCCAAACTATTTACATTCTAACATTTTTTGTTGTTGTTGAAAGCACACTGCAAAAAGTACAAAAAAGTAGTAAAAGAAGGCATTCAACCACTTCACACAGGTGAGCGAAGCACCTCTCCAACCCCCACGCACACACAGGCAGGCCAGCTGATAGCCTTGTCTGGGCCCGGGACATCATCGTCTTAGATGGCCCATGATATTCTGTAACTAGTGGAAGATTTATGAAAATGTACCATTTAAAGACATGGTTGGTACCCCATTCTATCTATTCCTTTCTCCTTCCATCTTCTCCCTCACTCTCTTCTTCCCGTCCCACCATACATACCTGCTCAATATTTATGATTTACCTAGTTTTCCTCTCAGAACAGATATTCCTGCCAAAGAAGGCTGACAGTCCTACAAATCCCCAAAACCAATAAATTACGCAATACTTTGCTATATGTGATACTTTGAATATAATTTTAAATACATATATCGGATAAATGAGGGATTTTCAACATAGTTTAAAGATCTCAATGTATTACCTCATGAAGTTATCTAATTAAAACCTCAATCAAGTATATGGTAAAAACAAAATACACAGACAAATTTTTAGTTCTCTTGAAATTGTTTCCTGGGTTAATGTGCATCATGTAATATATTAATCTACTGCTGTCTTACTAAAAAAAAAAAAATAACCTGGATAGCAACTTAGTGCAGACCAATCACCATTTCTATGGCAGCGTGAGCCCCACTGAGTGATTTTTATCTGTTTGGCAGAAAGAGAAAATAAACCATGCTATCAAACTTAAAAAATAATTTCTGCATTGATTTACTTAATGTAAAGAAAGATTGATATACTTGACACATGCCTCCCCAGTTTTATTAACATTTTCCAATGTATAAATGTCAGTTTTGGGACTTTTTGTTTTCCATACGTCCTGGATGGTCCAAATTGTTTTAATTTAGACTACTGCTTGTTTTCCATGTTAAAATTTGAGCTCCAAATGACATGGGCCAAATGAAGTTGTGCCTGATAAGAAAGTCAATCTAAAGCAAGTTATGAAACAGTGCAGCCATTAACGTTTACCAGTCTCTAAAAGTTTCCTATTAGACCTGGTCTAATTATAACTTCCATTAGCAAAGATACACAACAGGTGTCTGACAGAAACGGCTTGTTAATGCCATTAGTGCAGACAACACAAAGATGAAAGTGGGCTATACATGTGACTTAAGGTATGATTCAACAGGTTGTGTGACAGTAGCAATACATAATAGATTTGTTTAGTAAAGCACTTGTCTACTAACAATATATCCCTAATCACTCAGACTGTGCAGAAACAAACAGCGCTTATGCTTGGTGTTTTTAAATCAAGTTTTGAGTTTGGCGCCACATGCCATACACCGCTTTGCTTAACTTCAAGTTACTCGAGTTGTTTTAAGCTGTTAGAAGTCAATTTTGCTCGTAGCACCTGTCAGCCGTGCTTAGTTCCAGCATTTTTGGAATAATCACAAATTAAATTGAATGAAGAGGCCAAGGGAGTTATCTACATTAAAAGACTATGAGCTAGTAACAGAACGACACTTAAAGAAATCCAAATTATCCTTTTAAACACATGCAGGTACAAAATATGTTTAATCTTAGTTAAAAAGGGAAGAATGGGAAAAAGGGCCACACATTTTTTTTGGAAAAACCCATACTTTGTTAAAACACAGACAGTAAAACAGAGACAGAGGGGGTTTTCATGTCTGAATGTTACTGTCATGTAAAGTATCATCTTGCAGCTCTTGTTCCTTTTCCACCCCAGGAGCTCAGAGCATAGTGAAGACAGGGGTAAATCTACCTGCCAATACTCAAGGGCTGCAGGGGCCACAGCGGCACCTAGTCAGATAAAGGATACTGAAGTCAGCAGGCTCATTGAAAACCAGTTGTGTGGAAAGAACTCCCAGACAGGCACGTACTTGGTTGGAGGCTAGAGAGTCAGAGCTCCTCCAGGCAGAGCTGCCTCTCAAACGAGGGGAAAGGTCACTTTAGACAGATAGTGCCAAACATAAATCAGGACTGGTTTTCTTTTCCATATATCAGGAAGGCAAAGCCTTGATAGAAAATGTGGTTAAAAGTGCTATTGGGTGTCTTAGCTTCATGCTATAGCTTTGTTTGGGTAGTTTGTATTCCATGTTGCACTGTTGCCTACCATAAACGATCCTAGGGTTGATTCACACCGTGCTCTTTTCTGTTTGGAGTCTACATGTTCTCCCCACGCAAGCAGGGTTTTATTTCCTGGGTACTCAGGTTTCTCCCAAAGTCTGAAAACGGGCATTTTAGGTTAACAGGTAATGCTAAACTGACCTTTTCAAATCAGCCTGTTCAAGAGTTAGCTCCTCTAAGTCCAAGACCAATGTACTCGACTGGAAATGAACTACTCCATTTCATCCAGTGGACTACTCGCTTCATGTCAGGGGCATGTCTTCCTCAAGCAGAGGAGTTTGAGTTTTAGTGTGTTTTTCGCTAGTTATGGTAGGGCAGAGTGGGAAATAGACAGAGAGGAGCTTTAGCTGCAGCAGGTGGAAGTCTGCTCGGGTTTGTCGGGGTGAAAAAACAGCATAATTCTTAATTTACTAGTCCTTCTGTCGTAGTATACCTTCATACAGGTCACAGGAGATGGATCACGACAGAAAGAACCAAGATTCTGAAATGAGCTGGACTAAGTCTTAGCATTACCTAACTGCTGAGTTCGCTTTGGAGGTGTGTCCCTCTGAGACCCTGAGGCTGGAGGGACTACATATTCTATCTAGCCCAGGAATGTTTCGGGATCCCCTATAATGAGCTGGAGAATCACAGATAAGCTGAAGCTGATGGATGGATGGAGTACAGAGTGCGTGCCTGCATGGTGCGGTGCTGTAATGCCCGTTGAGACAAGAGTGACCCTCACGAGAGCCTGACTCAGATCGAGAAGAAAACGGATGGATCTCTTTCACATTATGTGAAACAAACACACAAACAAACACACAACACTCCTCCCCATTTCTATAACAAGGTGAGGAATTTGTGCTTTCAAAGTCCAGAAAAGAAAGGGAAAGGAGAATACAGTTTGGAGAAATATTTGTATTTGCACACTCTATTCTCTATCCCATTGTTTAATGGTCATGTCAATCAATCTGTGGCTCTACCAGTCCAGCCATTCGTCTTTTTCTCGATCTGTCCATCTCTGTCCAGCAATCTATCCATCCGTTCATCAATCAACATCAGTTTGTCATTCCTTCATACTAAACTGTGGTTTTTGCAGATGTGCATGATCCAGATTCTGACATGTAGAAATAGATGCTATACATCCATTGTGAACTACTTTAAAAGTTGCCTTCCAAGGTCAAAGAACTATGGAAATGTGAGTCTTGAGAATTTGAAAATTTTGAGTTGAACAATGTGTAGGAAGCCCGTATACGCTGCACTGCAAGTTTTTGGTCAGAGGATGACAAAAAAACCTTTGCAGATAATAAATGCGCTGGCCTAGCTCCTTCCACTTCTCGGAATCGACTAGCGGCCCGTTGTGGTGAAACCGTATCCCGGCAGAATGCAGAAAGCACAACAGCTCGGTCCAGCCGAGAGGCTAATAATGAGCGGCCGAGAAAACCCATTCCAATGGCCGTGTGGTTCTGTGCGTGCTTTGTTCCCTCATTTAGACGAATCTGCAAGCTGAAATATTTATTCAGAGCTCAACTTTTTTTTTTCTCGTTTTAAATCAGCTCTCTCTCTATATATGTATATATATATATATATATATATATATATATATATATATGTATATATATATATATATATATATATATATATATATATATATATATATATATATATATATATAGATAGATAGAGATATAGATAGAGATATAAAAAAAATATGGACGTGGAAAATTATCAAAAGGATTAAATCTCTTTGCTGGAGACACAAATACGATCAAATCCATTATTATTTAACATGATCAATAGATGAAAGGAATCTAAAAGACTACCTTGTTTGAGAGGGAAGCTCCACAGCTAATAGTCTCGCTTTAATAAATGACATAGGTACAGTGTTGGACGTATGAGCCAAATCAGTGTTAAACCTTGGAGTTTGCACAATGAAGATAGTCCCAGACTCATCCTTTAAAACTGAAGGGGGGTTTCAAGAGCGCACAAGTGGATAGTCTGACTCGACTCCCTAAAATCCCATCAATCTTTCCACTGTTGGAGTATTTTCCCTCCCTTTCTGGAATTTCTTCCTCTCTTATTCTACACCCTGCAGGCCAAACTGTGCTTATCAGTTGGGATGCGTCCTGATTCAACCGATTCTCTTCGTCCCATAGGTGAAAAAAAACAAAAAAAAAAAACAAAACACACGAAAAGCTGCCATGGACATATGACGTAGCGAGCCAAATTCTTCATGTATCGCTGGCCCATTTGTTTATAACCGAGCTACCAGCTAAGGTGCAGATTCACTCCCAGGATGCCAAGAGCTTGACACAGCGCGGATAACAGTGTGGAAATGACGCGTGCATTGTGTTATGCTGGAACGGTGTTGGATAAAAGGCCTATTTTTCAGCCCATCATCATGTGGGTAGCAGTAATCCTTCCTGCCCTCCTCCATGTGAGTCCAGAGAAAACAATGTGGCGGTATGGATGCATGCATATGTGTGTGTGTGTGTAATTTTGTGTTCCTCCACCCTACCTCAACTTTGTCAGATAAGGGAGTATGATGTTTTGTTGCTCTGTGGTCATCACGGTTTAGAAAAGGTCATCACTTGCTCTTTTCCTCCTCAGCCCTCCACTCCCCTACCCTCGTCCACAACATGTGCTTATGTCCAGGGCGGGGCCTTTCACTGCTGGGCCCCTTCACTTGCTCGTTCATCAACTCTGTCTCCCTCTCAGATTGTGTGGGTGTGTCTGGAGCAGAGATCCCACTAAATCATCTCATGCCCACCCAACGTTGGGCCGCGACTCGTTGTGGACCCCGGTCCTCGGGGGGGGGGGGGGGGGGGTTCTCCTGTCAGTGCATGCATCGTTTTGGCCCCTGCCCTCCCCGCAGCGCCGTGTTATCGTGGGGGGGAATCTACGTCCGTCTGTGTCTGCCAGTGACACAGACGGACGCGGGAGGAAACAGGATGCGAGAGGATCAACTTTTAATCTCGCAGTGCGCTTTGTCTCGCACATCCCAAGCTGATCGGTGTGTTCACTGCATGATGGGCACTTACATGTGCCAACAATCACATCGCTGCTAGCCTCTTTAACTAAGTGGGGAAGAGTTGGCAGGTCTGGGGAAGGGAGACACTTGCAGGACAGAGAGTATTTTTTTTTTGGAAAGCTGAAGCTGGATTAAAGGCTCAAGAATTTAGGAAGATTTGGGATACAGTGGCTTGCCTTCTTACATTGTGCGATGTTACAGCCAGACGTTTCAATTTATTTAATTTCAAATTATTGAGATAGATTGACTCAAAGTAGTGCATAATTTTTAAGGGACAAGAAAATAGACAATAATTTAAAAAGAAAATGGGCTGACATCAACCCAGTGAAGGCATGGCAGTCCACCTGTACTGACAACCCAAGCTATGATAACCCTCATGGTAACGCTGGAGCAGCTGCAGAGATCTACAGCTTTGATGGTAGAACTAGTTTGTGCATTTCTCACTGTTGGTCTGTGTGAAAGAGATGCAAGAAAGCCACTGCTGGAATAAATCATATGTTTACCATAAGCTTTGTAGGGGACACGGCAAACCTGTGGAAGAAGGTGTTCTGGACAGATGAGATCAAAACTCTAAATTTTGGCTTAAACGCACAAAGCTATGTGTGACGGTAGCTGTATAATGACAGTGGAGGTTTTTCCTCAGCAGGCACGTTGGTGAGAGATGGTAAGAAATCTGTCTGAAGCTCAGATTCATCTTCCAGCAGGGCAATACTCCAAACACATAGAGCTAGCGATGATATAGATCAAAGCCTGATCATGTGCTGGAAAGGTCCAGGCAAAGTCTAAACTTGACTTTCAGTTGAGAATCTGTGGCAAGACTTGGAAAAGTGCTGTTCACCTGATAGGCTCTGTGCAGTCAGGCTGAGCTTGAAAAAAAAAGTAAGAGAGTTGGCACAAATGTCAGTCTCTAAAAGCAAAGCTGCAAAGCGGGTAGGGACATCCCCTAAAGCAGGGGTGCTCAAGTCCAGTCCTAGAGACCTAGTATCCTGCAAATTTATAATGCATTCTTTCTCCAACATCCCTGCATAAAATGCATTGCTTTTTGCCAGGCCTCTGGGGAGCTGAATGACATAGTGAAGAGGGAAACTGGCCATTTGATTCAGGAGTGTTGAAGCAGGGATCCATCCAAAAGTTGAAGGACAGCAGCTCTTCAGGACTGGACCTGAAACGCCCCTGAGCTAAAGCACTTGAGAAGCCACAGTAGCAAAAGGTGGCTCTAAAAGTTTAGACTCATGGGAAACTGAGTACAAATGATCACCACACTTTTTAGATTTTTATTTGTAACCCATTTTGACAATTATGTCTCGTTTTTTCTTCCACTTCATAACTGCATTACTTTACACATAAACCCAAGGACTTTATGATCACTTTGGTCTGAGTTTGGTGTTTTGGGTCTTGCATTTTGAGGTATTTCTGTGTTTTGTATGTTTCCGTAGTGTTTGCTTGTATTTCTAATTATTCCCTGTTTCTGTATTGTCATTAGCCTAATACCCTTAGCTCCTTAGCCTTGTTAGCCACTCAAGACAATATATGATAAGAAGATAGAAATTTCCCTATTATTGTCCCTCAATGGGGAAATTTGGACGTTACAGTGGCATAAACACACAATTACACACATCCATCCATCCATTTTCTGACTCACTTATCCGTCATGGGGCCGCGAGGGGTGCTGGTGCCTATCTCCAGTGTTCATTGGGCGAGAGGCAGGGTAGAATTACACACAATTTTTGGTAATGAAGAAAACAAGGTAATCCAGTCTAAACTTAGTTGTAAAGCAACAGAGAATGAGCTTTATCAAAATCGGCACTATAAAAACGTAAAAATAAATACCACAGTAGGTATTGTAAAAAAAATAATAATACCAGAGTAAATATTGCACATTTATTGATAATATGGAATACTCAGGTAAAAAAAAAAAGATGAAATATTCAAGTTAAACTGTGCAAAACAGTGTAGCAATACTTCCATATTTACTGAATGATACAAGATATTATGCATAATAGTACAGCACCATCGCGGAGTAGGTAAGTAGTGAGTAAATGTACCTCAGCATCTCAGAGACAGTGTAAATGATTCATAATCAGATCAGACCCCATGCAACCATTTGCATGTTGTAAACTGTGGAGTCTATTGTGAGCAGCAGAGATTATAAAGTCTGACAGCAGTTGGGAGGAATGATCTGTGGAAGCGCTCATCAGAGCATCTGGGTTGCAGCAGTCTGTCGCTGAAAGAGCTCTCCAGCTCTGCAACAACTCCATGCATGGGCTGGTAGTTGATGATCATTGATGTTATTTTTCTTACAGTCCCTTTGTCTCCCATTACCTGCACTGGCAGGTGAGGGTCAAGCTGCCATTCATTCTGTTGATTGTACTCACCTTGTTTCCACGTCACAATCACATCTCCACAGTAATAAGCTATCAGGTTTCTTTGGTTTATTGCTGGTTTCCGCACTTCTCACCCTGATTCCTGCGTCCTTTATCCATGGTTTAATCCATCATTCCATACCCAATCACACGTCTGCCTCTGTCTTGTTGCCATTAGGGCATTCAGCAACATTGATTCATGACACTATCACATAAAATCCCAATAAAACACGTAGAATTTTGTGCTGGTGAGAAAATAAGAGTTTTGATTCCAGTTCTGGATACCCGTCTTGGGAATGAGGCCGTGTAATCTTGGACCGATTTGATTTGCAGATTACAGTGACAATGACAAAAGATATCTTCAGGTGAATAGCTTAGTAAATATGTTTCTGACAAAGATTAAGTGAAGTCAAACAGGATCAAAACTGAGGAAAATCCTCAACACTCACCTCATTTGAACTTGATAATTGCTTTGCACAGCCCTCACTTTTCAGATCCCAGCAGGTGAGGTCCTGATTTGGTGTCATTGTTAGGATGAAAGAGGGGGGAAGAAGGATTTGTGCTTGTTTTAGCAAGTCTGAGCATTCAGTCAGAAGGATTTATATCCACCTCAGGGAGCTCAGAGAAGAAAAAGGATGCTTTTGAAAAATGCTTTCTTCAAGGGCAGTTTTCTGTGCCTGGGAGGCAGCTTACTTAAACTCTCAGCATTTAATACTCTACCGGCAATGCTGAATACGCTCATAATTGGGTTAGCTTTACCGCTTAAAGCCCTCTTCATTATGTGAATCAAACTGGGGACCCATCGGTGAGCGGCTGTGCCAGAGCGTGTCACTTCCTCGACTCTGTGATGCCAGTTCTGAGAGAATGTAGAGCCCAGTTCTGGTAAAACAATATTATTTTATTGTACAGGAAAATGGCTGTGCTAATTCCTCGAGCTGAAAAACCTCACAGACCACAACTTTGTCTATAATTTGCTAGGAGCATATGTTCATAGCAACGGTACATAAAGCGGAACGGAAAACAGTAGTGGAGAGGGCTGTAGTCAGTTCAGTGATTGGTATACAAAGCTAGGGGTTTTCCTCCAGCTTTCCTTCCCTTTCTCGGGGCCCCGGAGACACACTTCCAGGATTGGCTTGGTTTTGGTCAGAGCCTATTTTCAGTGCTTTTGGTGTCATAACTTTATATGTTCCGTTCGCCCTCTTTTGATGTAGTCGATTTGAGCTTTTGCTTATTATCATTTTCGTATTTACTCAGCTGTTTTGCAGTCCTGCAGTTTCCCGTTTTGAATTAGCCTTATGCTGTTCTGCTTTAGGGGGAGGATGACTGAATCAATTTGAAGCGGGTATAATCAAAAGGAGAAAGTATTGGCCCCCCCAATTGATTTTTTTGTACTCCTTTTTTTTGTTGTCACACTTAAAAATGACTGATCGTCAAATTTCTTCTAAAGAAAAACTGAGCAGTTTTCAAAAGATGAATTCAAAGCAACCTGGCTCAGGGTGGCTCAAGGTGAAAAGCCTCATAACAACATCTGCCACCATGAGTTTCTGGCAACTGACAATGAGACGCTTATATTGCTGTAGAGGGATTTTGTGCCACAGTTTTTTTTGCAGAATTGGGCAGTTTTCCAGCATTAAAGGCTTGTTTTAGTTCACAGCACCTTCGTCAGATGCTGTATGTGTCTGCATTTGAACCAGGATCTGAACCAGGATATTCCAAAACCTTGATTTTATTGGTGCATTCAGGTGGACTTTCTGATAAGCTTCGCCTTGATTTAGTCGGGCTGTCTTTGTCCGACACTGACGTTTGCGTGATGATCGGAAGCATGTAAGTGAGACAGAAGGCAAACAGAGAAGAAATCTGGAAGGACTGAAATACTTTTTCACAGCCCTCTAATTCCAAAAGTACAGAGAAAAACGCGTCGTTATTTCCACTTTACACACAGCTGGTTTCATAAGTCTGACAGAAAGAGGGACGAGGAGTCTTCAAAGTGTTAGTTTACATTATCAGTGTAAAGACCCGCGACCACCAGCAGGTGACACTTTCCCCTTTGTTCTTTTTCGTGCTGTTTTTCTGTGACAGGATCGTCTTGTTCTTGATGGCCATGAAAACTCAGCTGTGTCACCGTCTTGTCTTATGCAATCCTAGCCTCCCGTGTCCTCGGGGTGTGAGTGCACGTCTGGGAAGAGTGGACTTCACAAAGCTTTCCCCTTCACTGCCCCACCACAAGCTGCCTTAGCTTGTGGCAATTCAGCTGCCCCGCTCGACTTTGCAGGCCTCTGTGTGTTTGGGAGTCTGTTTTAGCTTTTGCGCATGTGTGCGCTTCGCTGTCGCACGGCTTTCAGCTGGAATTCTCTTTCATTCAGCCTTTTTCTTGTGCTGAGCCTCGCAAAAATCCTTCCCGCCCCTCGGTCTTTTCTACATTTTCTACATGTCGTTATACAAACAGGAACTTCAGTATATTTTAATGGCTTTTTACGTGAGAGGCCGACACAAGGCAGCACAGGCTTTGAAGTGTAAGGGAATTATATGTTGTTTTCAAAATGTTGTTTTTGCAAATAAACATTTTAAATATGTAGCTTGTAAAACTACGAGTAGCTTGTAAAACTACCCTTCATTGCACCTACAGATATGTCTGTAACAGCTTTGCACATCAGTCTGCAAAGCTGAAACAGATGAACATCTATTTTCAAGGGTTGCTTCAGATTCTCATTTGGATTTAGGGCTGGGCTTGGACTGGGCCTTTCTAACACATGAATGTACTCTGGTCTAAGCCGGGGCAGCTTAGACTCCACTCCTCGAGAGCTACTGTCCTCTGACTGCTCCAACTCACCTGAATCAAATGGTTGAATCTCCTTATCAGCGTTTCATTCAACTCTGCAGAGGTCAGCCAACCAGCCATTCGTTTAAGTCAGGGGTACTGGAGAGCTCTTGTGGACTCCATTCCTGATCATAGCCACTCCACTTGAGTCCTCGCTGTATGTTTTGGAGTTGTATTGCTAGAAGATAAACCTCTGCCTCATTCTCAAGCCTTTTGCAGCATGTAACTATTATCTTCCAGGATCCCCTGCATTCAACTCCATCCACCTCTCCATAGCATGGTGCTGCCACCACCACGTCTTACTGTGGAGATGAGGTTTTCCGGGTTAGGGTGCAGTGTTTGATTACGCAGCATTTATGAAGGCCAGACATGTCAGTTTTGGTCAGAGCCGACCAAAGCACCCACATGGCCAGTTGTAAACTGGAAATGGGACGACTGCGCTTCACTGGGTAGAATAGTCCTCTTACGGTCAGAAGGTTATGGGTTCCATTTCAGCTTCCCCCTGATCACATGATGTGTCCCTGGGCAAGGCACTTAACCCCAGGTTACCTACCAGTCTGCATAGTAATGTGTGAATGTGCGTGCGTACATGAGTGCAATTGGATGCCTTCCGCTGGCCAGGTTTGTCATAGAGGCCAGATTTGTTGGATGCACGTCTAACAGTTGCCTTTCTGATCGATTCTTCCTCCTGAGCTGTGGATCTCTGCAGCTCCTCTAGTGACCTCTGACCTCTTGACTGGTCCAGTTCCAACCAACCGCTGATAACCCAGTGCTCTCTTTGCCCCGTTTGTCAGTTTTGTTGGATGGCCATTTCTTGGTAGGTTTGCAGCAGTCCCACAAACTTTTATTTTAAGATGATGAACTCTAAGTAAAAGAGGCTGAATAGAAATACACATTACACGACCAAACCTGATCTATTAAAAAAAGGTTAGAAAAATATGTCATCTTTTCTTTTCACTTATTTCTTTCTTTTCAAGTTTGTGGGAAAAGTGTGAAGACCATTCAGGGGTATGGATACTCTGCAGCTCCTCTCGCCACATAAACTCCTCCTCACCTTTTAAAGTCAGAACACTTTTAGTTTTGTTTCTGTTTTACTTGCTTCATTGCTGTTGTTTACTTGAGCTGCACGCTTTTGTTTGTGCTCGTTCAACTTCAATAGTCACAATTGAAGTCAGGTTTCAGGGCCACCTATGCTGACAAGGGAAAAAATAACAATATGGTTTTCACCACTAAGCATGTAATGTGCACCACAATGCATAACAGAATAAAAACATTTTGTTGCTTTTCTACATTCCTAGTTCTTAAAGCCAGACGTACGTCTCCTGTCAACACATCTTTGGCGAATGTTACTGTGGGTCTGGTTGTATTTCACCTGCATTAGCAAAGCAAGCTTAGTCACTTAATAATTATCTACGTATTATGAAGGTGATATTTGAAGAAAAATACAGAAACGTGGCTTTATTAATCAAGAAAATTCATTTCATTGTCTTATGATATATGATATTATAACAGTGACTTTAAAAAATTGTCAGACTTTTTTATATTTGTCCTATTACAATCACAAACTTCTGACTTATTCTGACTAAAAGTAACATTGATGTTTAGGTGGCTTAGTCAGAGCCCTTATTTAAACTTGAGAATCTCTAGAAGGAGGTAAGAATTAGGGTGAAAGCAAGGAGGCTGTCCAACCTCAAATGGTAAAAAATGGTAAAAAAAAAAAATACCAGTGGAAAGATGCAGAAAGCTT
The DNA here is from genome assembly GCF_011125445.2 of Fundulus heteroclitus. NCBI lineage: Eukaryota > Metazoa > Chordata > Actinopteri > Cyprinodontiformes > Fundulidae > Fundulus > Fundulus heteroclitus. The sequence continues at coordinate 1,962,536 of NW_023396945.1, read as the reverse complement.
AACATCAGTTATTGAAAGTGTTTTGACTGCTGTTATGCCAATAAGGCTTTTCCATTGTTTAATGAGAAGGGTATAAATAATTTTGGCCTAAAAAGTAAAAAAAAACAAAAAAAAAAAAACAAGTGCGAGCCGGTAGAATTGACAAAGACTCCTGGATAGGTGGCGAAACAAAAGAACGAAATGAAAGAACTGAGTGAAAGTCTGGTTGCTTCCCGTATAACTGAGAAGTTGCACAGGCATCTAAATAACACCTGATTTTATTAATGATACCCCGTGTCGCTTGTCCTGTTATCTCATGGGGTCTGCCTATGTCATTTTCAACCAGAAACAGACTTCTTGGTTTGATGTAAAATCATGCTTTGCCACAAGACATGCAGAGGACACAGCAACACTGCACACATGACCCCCAGCTAAAAAGAAAGCACTTTTAGCATCATGCTGTTGCCATGCTTTTCTTTAGCGGGCACAGAGCTGATGGGAAGATGCACAAAGCTAAATGCAAATGTAGCCACACTTTTTTCAGGTATTTGTCTGTAAATAAGCATGAACCATTTTCCTTCCCTTTTTATAATTATATGATGTTTACCAGTCAGTCACAGAAAATCCCAGTGTAGTACCTTGAAGTGTAGAGTTGTACGGTGTGACAGAATGTGGAAAAGTTCAGTTGGCATATATACTCCTTCAAGGCTTTCTGCGTAGTCAAATACATACGCATAAAACGCTGTATGTTTTGTTTGCTTCTCCGCAGCCAACCCTTTGTCCAAATCCCACCAGTATATCTTTTTCCTTTTCCTCTCCTGTCAGCAGCACGGCCTATCTGTGGTCTGTGATCAGCGGACAAACCAAGGCCTGTTGAGGTCAGTGGCTGTGTTAACATCCTCTAGATTTTGCTACCCAGCGCTGCCTACACAGTATTGCTGGTTGTAAATCTCTTGTGCTGTGTCATATTGAATGCTTTCCTCCGTCTCTAAATGTAGATTGCCATTTTAGTGGAAAGCCGCTAAGTCCAAATATATATATATATATATATATATATATATATATATATATATATGTGTGTGTGTGTGTATTCTTTTGTGTACTGGTTTCGGCAGACGGTGAGAAAAAACAAACATGGTGGACACCTCAGCAGGGGCTGTTATCCGAAGTGATGGGGGTGTTTTGCGCGTGGGCCAAAGGCGCACTGAGTCAGTATCCTTGTTTCTGCTGTTGACACGGGAAATCTAACAGGACATGTTTTGGTTGTTTAGAACCTCCTGCGCCCATTTTGAGGAAAGTAATGCTGATCTGCTCGCCTCCTTTCTTGGCTACCAGAGCACACACTTGCCACTAAACTCCATTAGACATCTGGTTTAATATAGCCCCCATTCTTCTCTCCTGGATGTCTCCAAATTCACTGAGGTTTCTCCAGTCAGTCCAATTTTCCACTGGCAGCTTGCGAGGCTATCCCAGGGTGGTTCCTCCTGGAGGACTGTCAGAACATTTGGGGCTAGACTCTTTAGGGATTTCTGATGCTCTAATCGGTGCATTTAATGCAGTTCCGGTCAATGGGATAATGGCTCTTATTCTTACGGCTACAGGGGGGAAATGGTTTTGCAAATGCAGAACAATTCCGACAAATGACTTATTTTGAATAATCTAATTTCCCATGTCTCCTTTAGTTAATGTCACAAATAAAACATTGAGCTTAAATCCAAAGTTCCACTTCTAAATTAACAGATTTGTTTTGACCAGACTGTTTTCCGACCCCAGGCCCGTCGGGGGGTAAAAACATCCTCATCTTGCGTCCCCCCGTGAACAACAGTGCTGAACAGGCCCAGAAATGTGGTGAGGCTGTAAGGCTTGGGGAACCACCCTTTCTCTGGAAACTACCTTTGTCCTGTTTTAGCGTTACAGTGTCGGTCTGTTTGCGCATCTATGTGCAAAATAATTTCTTAACAGTCAATGTGTGTCAGGGTGGAGGACAGTGTGAGTATTTAGTGTATTTTTATTATGTGGCCAGTCACTTTGTGGTGCATACATGTACATTACATTTGTGCCATTTGTATGTGTGTGTGTGTGTGTGTGTGTGTGTGTGTGTGTGTGTGTGTGTGTGTGTGTGTGTGTGTGTGTGTGAGGTAGGGGCAGCAGAAAGTTACCACAAGCTAGTGGGGCACAGCTCCGCTGCTAACCAAAAAAAGCAAGCGGTTGTGAGTCAGTCCCATCTGGGCAAACCTGTGGCCACCAAATTAGCTGCTGAGTGCCAACCCCAGGATGGGAAATTAACAGCCGCTTTGGGTGAAAAGATGTTGGGGAGTTCAGAAAATACCCCTGAGACTTGAATGAGAGGTGTAAAAAGCCCATCTGTGGAGGAAATCAGCTGTAAAACAGCTGCAAATGGCATCATAAATACACTATAATTAGCAGTACATAAAAATGAATTAGCCTTTTTTATTTAAGAGAGTCATAAAACAAAGTACAAAAGGCAAAATAATCACTAAAGGGAAGCAGTGGTACGATAGTAACAACTTTGAACCTTAGCTTGTATCAGACTGCAATGATGTTTATTAACTTTCTCTAACTAAATATTTATAAACTCCTCATTCAGAAAATTATGCAGGTAACCTCGTTTCTCCTCTTACTGTTAAAGCCATTTAGATTTTGCTTATCTTAAAGTTCAAAAATTCGCTGCTGCAGATCATATAAAATCAAATACACACGTACATTCATGGATACTTTCCTGGATTTGGTGGTTGACATTGTTGATGTGTCTGCAACTAAATTGTGTTGAGTATCGATAGCTAATGGTGAATAATGTTAAGGGACTAAACCAGACTTAGTTAACTGCTGTGTAAACACTGTGGGGTCAGACTGCTACACACTTGGTTTTCATTCACTGAGCCTTGTTCTGCTGGAGGTTTTCCTCCCTGTTAAAGGGGAGTTTTCCTCTCCACTGTCACTTCATGCATGCTCAGTATGAAGGATGTGGCTGGTGAAATCAAGACTCACTGGTTGAGGCTACAAATTGTAGCATCAGTTTCTCTATTTATCTCAGCTGACAGGAGAGGTCTTTTGTCTCTGTAGCCCAAGTTGCTTCCAGGTTTGACACAATGTCCGATCAGAAATAGATTTCCACTTTCCAAGGTTGTTATGAGTGGTAAGTTGAGCTACATTAAACCTTCTATAATGTTGATCAAGTCTCTTCATTCTCCTGTCTTCTGACATCAAAAAAGTTGTTTTTGTCCTCACACCTGCAGCTCGATAGATATTTTCTCTTTTTCGGTTCATTATCACATGACAGTCAAAAGTCAGGCAGTCCCCTTTCTTCCTTGTTTCAATGATCTGTTTGAGCTTCAGCAATGGTTTAACTGGATAAATGCACTGAGTTGCGGTGATCTGATTGGCTGATTTCCTATTTTAATTAATTAGCAGTTCAGCTGCTGTACGTAAAACAGTGCAAACTCCCACTCCCCATATGATAATATTGAAAGTGAAAGTTTGACCTCACTAAAGCCAAAAAGGTTCCCCTGAGCTCCAGGATTAAGCTTTTTAAAACTCATCTCTGCTTCATAGACTTTGCTTATGGATACATATTGTGCTTTCCTGTATTTCATGACTGTGATTTTTTATTTTGGGTGATGCTTCTCAACCAAATATTCTACAGCGTTCATGTTGATCTTTAACATGAAGGAACACAATGTTATGAATTACCATGTTGTTTTAACTTTCAAAACAATAGTGTTAGTAGGTTCCACTCTACTCCTCAGAAAACCATTAAGCGTAGAGTTGGAGATTTCTCCGAAATGTAAGTACGTTTCTTTTTCAATAACTGCGCATGCGCAAGACCTTATTACCTGCTCTACTGCTACTTAGGGATTTCACGTGAAAAAAATCTCCCAAAGCAAAAGATATGTGAATAATTTGTTTAATTTATAACAAAGAAACAGTTTTGACCTGTTGTTTATCTCTTAGTTTTTTTATGTTTTAAGTAAAGGTTGTTGAAAAAACAGCATATTAAAGTTTTTTTTTGTTTTTTCGTTCGGTCTAAAAAATATATATAACCACATTTTTAAATGTTTTAAAACTTCCCCATGCATGGATAATATACTGGGATCTTTCTACAGAGGTCACACTTTTACGGGATATCACAGACTCGAAGATGGATGAATGAATGAATGGAGGGGCTGATGGAGGGATGGGCAGAAAAATGGATGGATGGAGAGATAAAACTTTGAAACACCAAGACAAGGAATAGGGCTAGGAAAGTCTAAAAATCTGTGTAGTTTTCCATCTATTGCTTCCCTTATCCTTTATCCATAAGATACCTAAATCAGATTCCATAATTGTACATACTTTTCCAGAGTGCTCTGTGCTGGAAACGTTTTAAAAAGATGGCTGCAGGGACAAAGCACAGGATACGCTTGAGCTGTACACCACCTGAAAGAAGCATTAATACTACCTATGTAGATTTAGCTGCCGTTGTTGTCTTGTGAACACCTTGTCACTTCCCCTTTGGACATGGTAGAGTGATCCCTTCCATGTAATTGAGGTGTGCATGAGTGGGGCCGTGGAACCTGCAGACCCCAGCTGTGTGCAGTGTGGACAGCAGAACAAGGTGCTCCTGCAGAGGAATTCAGCACTTTGGACAGCACCTAGAAAAGCTCTCCCCACTCTGGAATTCTGATTGTGCACTCTCGCAGGCTTGGCCCAAGGATTCTGCGGTCAGAAATGTAACCACATTTGTACCAAGGTGCAGGAGGGAAGCTGCTCAGGGCAGAGAAGGAAAATGGGGTGATTCATTAAGATGGTGTGCCAAATTTAGAATCTATTTATAACATAATAATTACTTTCAATGACTTAACGAGACTTGCCAGAAATATTGTACTTACTGTATTTTATTGACCCTCCTAATGTTTGCTTTTAAAACTATTGCTATTTTTTCTAAAAACAATCTACCGTCTTTCTTTTAGGCAGCCGGGAAGCAGCTTTCACCTATGCCATCACGGCAGCAGGGGTGGCCCATGCGATCACAGCTGCCTGCAGCCAGGGCAACCTGAGCCAGTGCGGCTGCGACCGGGAGAAGCAGGGCTACTACAATCAGGAGGAAGGCTGGAAGTGGGGAGGCTGCTCGGCTGACATCAAGTATGGCATCGAGTTCTCACGGCGCTTCGTGGACGCCCGGGAGATTAAAAAGACTTCCCGTCGCCTCATGAACTTGCATAACAACGAGGCGGGCAGAAAGGTAAAGATCCTTTCCCAGAACCTCACACTTCTCAGGCCGCTTGAAAAGAAAGGCACACTTAATTTCAAGCCAGAAGATATGAGGTCATGAAACACAGGATGAAGACAATTGTTTTAATGTCATCGTTTCATACTCACAAAAAAAAAAAAGGTTTACAACTCTGGGTGTATGTGGGGGTTAGTGTCAAGTCTTCTGAAGCTTCTAACAACTTTACTTTCAGGATGCCTTATATTTAGCTCCATCCCCACAGCATGCTGCCATCTACATATTTTACGGAAAGGCTTTGCAGTTTTGGTTTCTGCAGAAGAAATATGAAAATATACGTTCTCTCTACAATTTTCCAGGAAAGTCAGACTTGTCGAGTGCAGTATGAATAGATGTCCTCTCAACGCATTATCCCACCTGAGTAAAAGGTCTCTGCATCTCCCCCAGAGTTACAATGGGCAGAATACAAATGCATGCCACCGTTTTTAGTTTTTCATATGTAAAATTAATCTAAGCAAAATATCCTTTTCCTTCTACTCCCCTACACACAGTTATGCACTGCTTTATATATGTATATTTCATAAAATTCCCTAAAAATACATAGAGGCTCTTTAGGTATCATTGTTAAAGTGATTGATCAACAATGTAATGTTTCAGCAGCTGGTTCTGCTCAAGCCAATTGCCGTCACTTGTTCACTTTTTGATTTAGGATTGTCTGAGAATACCCATGAAGATAAAAATAAAGAAAAAATCCTAAAGTCATCAATAAAAGGAATAAAATGAATGATCTAATTGATAGCACTGTTTCTTTTCTATTTGGGGGAAATGTAGCCTGCTCATTAGTTGACAGATGGAAGACCTTCTTTGCAGTTCTGCTCATGGAATCATGAAGTGGGAAGTCAGGAAGTGGATATTATTGCAGTTGTCTGCACAATACCAAAACATGTCACTCCCATTTGTCTGTGTCTATTCATGGTGTGAAAGCAGGCTGACAATGACGGTGTTAGCAGAGCAGACTGATCAGGGCCAGTGCTGGTGGATGCCAGGGTGCTGGCATGCTGGGCTGCCAGGGTGGGCGCTGTTTTTGGTCTCACCCTGGGCCTCAGACACTCTATTTCCAGTATTTCAGAGTATTTTTCAAGGTTTTGATGTAAAGAGATAGAAGAAGATTTTTGTGATTGGTTCCTACGAGCTTGCTTAATGGAACTGGTTTTACTGTGCAACTATCAGCTAAATCAGTGGTGTCAGGTAGTGTCTATCTTAAACTGGGATTAATAATTGGTGATGCTTGGGCATAATACATTTTAGGTAGAGTTTTACTGCGGGACAGTGAAAATGTACTAGAATTTTATATTATGTCTCAATACAAGGTGGTCCTAAAACTTTATGTTTAGTAGGATTTAGAACTAGAGATGATCAAATGAACTCAAGGCTTTAATCTTTAATTTCACAGTTTGAAGAACTTGGTCAAAGCCCTTAAATACTCCTTTCGTGTCCCTAGGGGTCAACAATTAAACCGTGTTAGTTGGGCTATCTGCTCTGGTAGCCTACAGTCAGCTGTTTTCAACCTGCTGTTTGTTGCTTGCAGTTATCTTAAAAAGAGTGACAGGTGGTACTCCTTTAGTTTCACCATAATGACGTTCCAAACAGCTGACTTTGTCTGTCTTGTACAGAAGAAAAAAGGTGTGCGTTTATCTGACGCTGTACAGGAACCGGTGAGGAAATTGTAGCGGTGTGATATTCTGTTCTGTAAGGCTGGAGAAAATTACATTCACTTTCTCTGGGATCTCATAAGACGTACTTTCAACAGGAACAGTACACTGTATTGCCCAACAGTGCTATAAACTCAATACAATTCTTTAACATAGCTAAATATTTTGAGGTAATCAGTTTCATAAAATATTTTTAGTTCATTGAACCTGTTGGGGTTTACAGTGTATGATGGAAAATTTGTTTTGAGACTAACTTTACAAAACATTGTGATATACTAGAAACTGACCAATGCCTAATTGTGACATAATATTTTCTCACACACCCATAACCTATGTGATATAACTTTCCTTTCTCTGACAATTTCGCTATTGTTTCTATGCAAGTCTATTAACTTTTTGTACATTTGAATCATTTGTCATGACGTATTTACATTGTTTTATTTCATTCTTACTCTATAAGAAGACTTTTTTCCCTTTATGGAGAGGAAGTGTACAGTAAACCAATCACTTTTGCATTTGGTCTATAGCTAGTAGCCTAAAATACATATTTTACATCTTAAAGTGAATTGCACTTGCAAAGTCAATTCCATCAACACAAAATGTCTTTTTTTTCTGCCTTACTTGTGGCATCAAATGCCACAAATGTTTGGTTAAAAAAAAGTCCTTTCTTGACTAATATATTTATTGTCTATAATAAAATTTGTGATTCTTATGAGAGAAGAAACTGTGGCTAAGACGGGATGAGATTTTTTTTTTCCAAACACTAATATGGGCCATCATTAAAACAGAAGACTATAATTACAAGATTGTATTCAGTGACCAAACCGAATGTAAAAGAACACCCAGTAAAACACCACACTGCTTAAATCTTGCAGGGTTGTGAGGGTTGTGGGGCTGTTTGACAAGCAATCTTGAGATGGGACTCTGGTCATGCTGGACTAATCAGTAACAGATCGGAGGCTTTGATCAACGTAGTTTAAGTAAATGTTTCCATGCATCTGTCAGGCTCTCTATGCCAGGCATTCCTTGTGGGTTTTGTGCTGCGCATTTTTGGAAATCCTCACTCTGAATCAACATCCGCGGCAAATCTGACAGCTGACCCTGGCTTTTATGTAGCCCGGGGAACTCATGCTTTTTCAATCAAACGTCTTTAAACTGGGAAACTGTGACCACATTGGTGCATAGACAAGACTGACAAAGATACTGAACGTCACTTGTGAATGTTCATAAGTGTTGGACAGAAGGGATGACTTGTGCCTCTGGAAAGGCTGAGTGCCAGGAAAAAGCTGCACAACCAACCAACATATTATACAAAAAGTCAAATGCTTGGTTCAGGCAAGTTGAGGGTTCCTAATTGGGTTAAAGGCCTCATGTCAGACTATTATAGATGTGTTAATAGGAGCCATTTGAACTCCACTCCCTTGTTTCTATGTGCCTACAAGAATGATTCAGCGCAAACTCAACAAAATACAGTTTTTCTTGTGAGTGTTTTAAGTTTTAAGTGGCAGAACACAGCAGTCATCACATCCTCAGAGGCTAGTGGACTTTTCTTCATAGTTGCCACATGTGGTAGATAACCACAAAGAAACACATGAATCAGGTCTTAAGAGGGAAGTGTCTCCACCTAACATTCGATCATTAGATTTAAATCTGAACCTAAAAAACAAAAACAAAATCTTTTTCGGCACGTCCAGTTGTTTACTAATTTAATTACCAGTATATTATTCAAGGCATCACATAAAGTTCCCCTTCAAATTGTGAACCCATAATTGAGCTGATCTCTGTTTGGATTTCCATGTGCAACACATTTCCTGAAACAATATTCTTGATTTAACTCTTTCAGGATGACTGATGGCTTATTTTCCTCTGTGACTGATGTGGTTTAGAGAAGATAGAGAAAATTACAGGATGGGACATTACTAGTGCATACAATTTACCCTCTTTCAGGACAGGCTGTTACTTGTAGAGTGGAGAATTAAGATGTGTTTGGATTTGCTCACCAAGATCAGCAGTCATCCAGACTGACAGCATCTGATGAAGTGCCTGTGGCTGCAAGTGATCAGCACCATCATCATCATCTACTGGAAATGTCAGCAAAAACATAAAATGCATTTTTTTTCTTTTTTGGGGGGGTGTTATGAATTGGCATTAAGCCTTTTATTGTAGGTTTGTAAAGAATAATCCCGGTTTCAGCTTCCCCTGCCAAAACATAGCATGGCATTTAATATTGAGAGTTTTTTTCAGCCTGAGAAGATCTCAGAGGTGTTGTGCACATAGGTTACACAATGCTATGTCAGTAACTGTAAACAACACCTTTTCACTACGTAGTAATCGTTGTGGAAAAGACAGTGCCATGAGGCATTCAAAAATCTTGTTTTATGCCAAAGATTGCTAGTTAGTAACTAAAAGTGGGTGATCGACTGCTTGGTTAATCACTTGATTGGTTTGTTAATATCTTAATTAGTAGGGTAATTGGCTACTTGTTGATTGGTTTGTTAAATATTTTGGTTAGATGTTATGTTGAAATAGTTGGCTAGATCTTTAGCCAGTTGGTAAATGGACTGAACTTATATAGCGCTTTTCCAGTCATGCTGACCACCCAAAGCGCTGTACACTATAGCCACATTCACCCAGATGCACGCATTTATTTTCTGGTCTTATTATTCTGGTCTTATTTCTTTCTACTGAGGCCTTCCTCTTCTCCTCATAAACATGAATGCGGTTCAGTTTATGCGACCATTTTCAAAGTATACAGTGAGAGCAGCGGAGCTACAATGAACGGCTAACACCGGAGCTAACCTCTAAGCTAACCAGCTACATAAACACTAGCAGTGCGCATGCTCAGCAAGCAAGCGGAAATTAGCAAGGGACAACCACGCACATCGGTGTAACGTGAGCGCGTCAGAGTGATTGGAGTGTGAGACAACCAATAGATAAGCCGATTTCCCTGGAACTTGAGGGGGCGTGGGCAGGACCACAACTCTGACCAATCTCTGCCATTTGGTCCGAATGACAGGATTGGTCAACGTTCTTACAGGCCTGCAGCTCTCATAGACATCTAATTTTCCATTCTCCCTTTTCTGAATACGCAATATATTTACTACTCTCAGGATGGAAGGACCTTTTCACCCAATATAACAAAAAGTGTTTCTGAACAGGATTACCAACGATAGCTTTAATGGTTGGTTGATTTACCCTGGTGTGGGTTAATTTATTGATTGGTTAGATTATTGCTAGATTAGTTTATTTTCGCTTGTTTGATTGATTATTTAATTGTCTGGTTTAATTCAGACATCTACCATGTTTATTTTTTTGCTTTATTTCTCTGTATAATTACCAACGATAAGTTTAATGGTTACCAACGATAGCTTTAATGGTTGGTTGATTTACCCTGGTGTGGGTTAATTTATTGATTGGTTAGATTATTTCTAGATTAGTTTATTTTCGCTTGTTTGATTGATTATTCAATTGTCTGGTTTAATTCAGACATCTACCATGTTTAACAGTTAGAGTATATACACATTTTCAAACAAGTGGAAGCTTGGTGACATGCATTTGTTTACTGTAGCTGTTTCATCTTCTCTGTCACTCTGCAGGTTTTGGAAGAAAGGATGAAGCTAGAGTGCAAGTGTCACGGCGTTTCCGGCTCCTGCACCACCAAAACCTGCTGGACGACGCTTCCGAAGTTCCGAGAGATTGGCTACGTACTCAAGGAAAAGTACAACGAAGCCGTACACGTGGAGGTTGTTCGGGCTAGCCGGCTACGGCAGCCCACCCACCTCAAAGTAAAGCAGACTCAGGGCTACCGCAAGCCCATGGAGACAGACCTAGTTTACATTGAGAGGTCACCAAACTACTGCGAGGAGGACGCAGCCACGGGGAGCGTGGGCACCCAGGGACGCCTGTGCAACCGCACTTCGCCACACACTGACGGCTGTGACCTCATGTGCTGCGGTCGCGGCTACAATACACACCAGTACACCAAAGTGTGGCAGTGCAACTGTAAGTTCCAGTGGTGCTGCTTCGTCAAGTGCAACACGTGCAGTGAGAGGACGGAGGTTTTCACCTGCAAATAAGGCTGCATTGAATGTCACCATCAGAAGGTGAAGCACCGAGGACTAGTTGAATAAAGACCCGACAGAGCGAGATATCCGCACGTCTTCGAGCAACGAGAGATTGTATAACTAAACAAATGGAATTTACTCTATCAGCTCTTTGTGGCATCGTTTTGCACAGCAGAATCTATCTAATTGCTTTTCAGAAAGTAATTGCTAAATATCAGTAGGTAATAGCCCAGAACTTTACTATCAGATAGGGATTGTGCTCATGTACTGATGTATCCACCACTAAGCTGGGATTATCCATACAGAAGGAGGCCCTCCCCGGGAACTGTGATTCGCAGTTTGGGAAATATGTGTGTCGTTTGTTTGAGAGACTTGCACGAAGAGGAACTCAGAGAAGCAATAAGATCACAAGAATGGCCACAGCTGATGTGAGGTGACTGGGAAAGATCTGTCAAATCTATGATTTAAAAAAACAAACAACTTGTATAGAGCTTGTTGTGTTTCCACTAAATTAACTGAATCTTGACTCGCACCCTCTGGATTGTCTGGGGCCGGTGTCAGAGGCCGAGAAATGAAGAACATTTTGTAAGTGTGGTGCAATGTGTTGCGCCAAAGTTTGGGTGGCGAACTCTGTTAAACCCTTTGCTGCCAACTGGAATATGGTGGAGAATGTTAGTTTTCCAGTAACACTGGAACTGTCTGTTCTGAACACTGAAAATAAATTGTCTATTTATGTTATAGTATCGTAAAACAAAGCACTAACGGGTAGAGATGTCTTTTTTTGTACTAAATGTAATGAAAAACACTTTCTAGAAACTATCAGAAGATGACCAGGCCATTTCTAAAGTATTACCTTAACTTTTAGAGAGAAAAAAAAGCTTTCATTGCTACTGTTGTGCTGACAACAAAATACATAATTCCAGACTTCATAGTTTTAAGTTTCTGTTTTTCCTTTCTAAGCCTACGCCTAAAAATTCACATTTTCATCTGGGGGTGTACAGCAGTAGCTAACAGAACAGAATTGCCATCAATTAAGGTACTCCAAATGGTCACTGCTAAACGACAGAAATATGATAATAAAACATAACTGCTAAAAAAAGTTTTACATTTTAAAGATGTGTGCTTCAATGTCATTGAAAAAGTTCATTCACGTTAGTGATTCAGTGATGAAGTGAAACCCATACATTAAATGCTGAGATTAATTTTGCACAGTGATGCATCAAATGATTATGGTTCGTAGCTGATGAGAACCCATTAGAGTAACTCAGAATAATTTAATATTACCTAGAACCAATGTTTAAAATAATATTTTAATACAGAAACGTTACTTAATGGTCATGCTTTGGCTAACACAACAATGAGAAGACTCCTGCCTTGACAGCTGTCCAGCAGACAATCACCAACATCCGCGAGAGAGATCACAGCGAAAGAAGCTGCGAAAGAACCAGGTGCAGGGGATGGAAAGATTGTGGTAAAAAAACAAGAGCTGGGGCGCCAGGGATAAACTCAGCGTAAAAAAGACTGTAAAACAAAGCCTGTTCGAGAGTTTGGGTAAGATTCATACGACTGCAGCATGTGCTTAAACAGCCAAAGCTCACAGTTGTATCCAGGACAGGGGCTACAACTTTCACTGTCCTTATGTTAAGTCATTTATGAACCAAAGACAACTTCAGCCTATTACAGGGGTTATGAGAAAATGGACTAAACTGTTGCTCATGCTGATTAAGACAATGCAACGTAGACTTCCTTGATACCTCAGCAGAGCCACAGAATAATCACCGCCATGCCATGCCGAATTCAAGAAAAAGCAGATATCCAACTCCTATATTACAAAGTACACAGAAATACCTTTCAGTGGGAGAAAGTTTGATACATAACATTTTTCATTGGTTTTATGTGATACTTTTCTGAGAAACACAATTTTAAGATTTAATTACCTGTAGATATATTCATCAAAATGTATCAAAAAACCGGTGTTTTTCACAGCCTTTACAATCAGATTATTTTATTAATATAGGGAATTCTATCAGTACCAAGAAGATTATTCTTATTTTATATTTTATATTATTATTATTATTATTATTATTATTATTATTATTATTATTAATGCCATAATACAAAACCATGGTAAACATGGAATGCATACACATTTTTTAAATTATGTACGATTTCAGCCTAATTTTTGAATACGAAGGATTAGTGTTATGTATTATGGGATATTATAACTGCATTTCTCATACATTTGAGGTGTAGTAGATCAGGTTAGATAAATGCAAATATAAACGAGTAAGGATGTAGACTGTTAAATAACATACTGCTATTCCACATTCAGTATACTAAAAGGAAATCATGTCCTGATCATTTTTTGTAATGAAAAAAGCTGATTTTCTTTTGATTTAATGATGCACTGCATTATGAAACATATGCAGACTTATCCCTGAACCCTGTGGAGTAAGAACTCCACATTCTTCATCTATTGCTTCTGCATGTCCGTACAAGACATTTTCTTTTCGGTGTTTAGTTGCCAGTTTCGACTGTTCCAACAAGCTTCCCAAGCTATTATTTGCATAACTTTTTCCTCTTTGAAGGAAAACACACACACACACACACACACATAGACAGACACAAACATACATAAAAACACACACAGCTGGCAGCCCGAATCAGGGGAATCATAAATCATTAAAAATTAAACCTAAATAAATCAAGCACTCAGCTGACTGCGATGTTATTTTGTGCACAGCATATGTTCATAATATACTGCGGTCATACATCCTGATTGTGGTCCGCATGGAAGAAACAGTCCTGTTTTTTTTTCTCTGCTCGCATGTAGAAAGGTTTTCATCTCTATGAAATGTGACCAGACTCACAATAACGATGAACAATAAGCACAGATAATAGGAAACAACTGATGTTCATACACAAGAGACACTGTTGGAAAGAGAAGAATATCTGTAAATATCTGTGATGATCAGAATTTGTTTCGAGGATGTAACCCTAATATTGACCAAGAAAAAAAACGATACTGTTGCAACTCTATAAAACACAGCAGAAAAGATTTCTAACCTATGTTTTTGTCACTGTCTCGCATTAAATCCCATCCAGCTTTCCTGTATTAGGTCAGTTAGGATTAATGAGTGATTCTTCTTTAAAGAATATTTTTATTACTGTTCACAAATTCAAAAGTTTAGACACATTTCTTTAGGATCTGGTAGAATTCCCTTTAAACTGTATGACTTGGGTCAAACCTTTTGGACGTCCTTTCAGAAATGTCTTAGTAGTTTGCTGGTCTAAGTCTAAGTCTAAGTCTAACTTTTGGGCACATTTCTTCAGAACTGGTTTAACTGAGAAAGGCATGTAGGCCGCCTTGCTCATACACATCTTTTTATCTTTCTTGAACAATGTCTCTGGGACTGAGATCAGGACTTTGTGATGGCCACTTTAAACAACACTGATTTTATTGTTCTATCTACTAATTTGGTTGGATGCGTGGAGTCATTGGAGTCAATCTGGAAGATCCATCCATGCCCAAAATTCAGCTTCCTGGATAATTTGTTGTTATTTCCTTATAATGCTCTTTCCTCAAGATGCCATGTGCTTCGTGAACTGCACCAGTCGTTCCTGCAGCGAAACACACGCAACTGGATGAAACCACCCCTGTATTTCACAAATGGGAGGGGTTTCTCGAACTTAAGTGTGTTACCATTTCTCCTCCAAATGTAATGAATGACATTTTGGCCAAATATTTCAGTTTTATTTTTATCAGACCTCAGAACATGTCTTCATATATTGAGGAGGGAATTGGCAAACAGGAATCTGTCTTTTAAATCTTTTTTTTTTTTTTGGAGTAATGGCATCTTCTGTCCTACCAACACATGCTGGTAGACAACTGGTTTCCCTGGGGATAATGGCCCAATCACCTTCAGTAAGCATCTTCACTAGGTCTTTTGCTTTTCCTCTGCTGTCGGTATGCACATTTCGAACCAAAACGTGTTCCTTTCTGGGACACAGAACCCCTCTTCTACCTAAACCGAATCATGGCTTGACATTCTCATGCTGTTCACACCTACAAATACATAATTGTTTGAACAGATAAACGTGGTACCACTGGACATCTGAAGATTGTATCCAAGTCATGAGTTATGACTTAAAATAACTCCACAGGTGTATCTCAATTTTGAGATAAATCCATCCATCCATCCATCCATTTTCTAACACGTCTATCCCTCTTGCGGTCGAAAAGGGTGCTGGTGCCTATCTCCAGCGTTCACTGGGCGAGAGGCGGGGTACAACCTGGACAGGTCACTAGTCAATGGCAGGGCAACACAGAGACAGACAGGACAAACAACCATTCTCACACACACTCACACCTAAGGAGAATTTAGAGAGGCCAATTAACAGTAATGTTTTTGGACTGTGGGAGGAAGCCAGAGTACCCGGAGAGAACCCACACATGCACAGGGAGAACATACAAACTCCATGCAGAAAGACCTCCATGGGTTGGACTTGAACCCAGGACCTTCTTGCCGCATAGCAAAAGCACTACCCACTGCGTCACTGTGCAGCCATATTAATATTATCATCATTGTTATTGTTATTATTATTATTATTATTATTATTATTATTATTATTAGTAGTAGTAGTAGTAGTAGTAGTAGTAGTAGTAATAATAATAACAATAACATTATTAATAATAATAATAATAATAATAATAATAATAATAATAATAATAGTAATAACTTATCAGCAACTTACAAAGTCTTGACATCATAATTTTGGGCCCCAACATTTCTTTGAAGTCAAAGTAATCATATGTAAACTTCTGAAAATGAAGAATATATTTTGTGTTAATCTGGCTTTTAGCAAATAGAAATCATTGTGGTTAACAGTTCTAATGTCAGGCTGTGAAAACATTGTGAGAACACTGTGCGTAAATATCAGGTTTCAGCTATTAATTTTAAAATGGGGTAACTTATGTAACGAGTGGTCAAAGGCTCCAAACACGTTGATGCGAGCGCAGACATTCCAGGTCAGTGTTTCTCAAAAAATTATATCCTGCACGTTTTAAAATGAAAACAAACTAAATCAAAGAAGAAAAAAAAACTTTTCATACTGGATGAAAGGATAACCAGTTCAGAATTTGAACCTTGTGTTTATTGCTCAGCCGGAGCTAGTTTGGCGACGTGAAATGAGAAGAGGACCTTTATGCAAATGATCCAATGTGAATGGGAAGTGGCTCAGTGTGCCCCTTGTTTATGGACACACAGAGAGGAGTGTAAGACCTTTTGTGGGGGTGTTTCAGAGATGGATGGGATGGCTCGATGAAAGGAGGTGCATGCGTAGCCGGAAACTGCGAGTGAAAAGAGCGGTTATTGAGGAGAGGAGCTAATTGAGAGTGGGTTTTTTTGGAGAAAGAGTGGGTACACTGTGTAAGTAGGAGCAGCTGTTGAGGCAACTTTGTTACTGGTGCAGAGAGTAGTTAAAAGAAATTTATGAGAATGGTTAAAGTTATTTACTGTGGTAAAGCCACTCTCCCGGATTGTCAAAGTGGCTTTTAAAGAAGTAGGACATTTCTTTTTAAATAGACCCCGTTCCTTTTTAAAGCAAAATAAGCTTTATTAATCAGACACTACAGAATACATAATTTCCCATACTAAGTTTATTAAAGGTCTTTATGATTTTGTGAGAGCTGCGCTAATTCATCCAATTGCTGGACGTTCACCTCCTGTGTGTGTGTGTGTGTGTGTGTGTGTGTGTGTGTGTGTGTGTGTGTGTGTGTGTGTGTGCGTGTGTGCGTGTGTGTGTGTGTGTGTGTGTGTGTGTGTGTGTGTGTGTGTGTGTGAAAAGCATTGTAGGTGGGCAACAGAGCAGAAGTAAGATGTGTTTTGTTAGTTGTCTGAAGCCCAGGGGACCGGAACCCTGTAAGCTCTCCTATATTATGCCCTGTGTTGAGAAAAACTAAATCAATTTGTTTCACATAATGTGATTAGAAATATGAGAGTAAAAAAGCCAGACTGTCTGGAGTGTAGACATTCCATTGTTTTGATGGCAGGATCATCATTAGTTCGATGAGGTATGTTCTGATCAGCAAGATCATTCTCCATTTGTTTTTATTTTTATTGTCTGAGTTAGGAAGCCAGAATGTTATGCTGATGATACTCAACTATATTTATCCATCAATCCTGATGAACCTAATCAGTTTGATAGACCCTAAACATGTCTTGAAGACATAAAAACCGGGAATACTTTCAATGTTTTTCTTTTAAATTCAGACAAGAAAGAAGTTGTTGTATTTGGAGCAGTGTCTTTGGATAAGAAAGTGGTTTGTCAGTCACTTCATCTGGATGACATTAAATGAAAAGTAAAATACCATGGGGTTATTTTTGACCTCGACATGTCATTTTAATCCTATGTTAAACAGGTTTCTCGAGTTTCCTTTTTTTCACCTCCGGAATATTGTCAAAATTAGAAACATTCTATCCAACTTCTGAAAAACTAGTCCATGCATTTGTTACTTCAACGCTGAACAATTATAGTTCTTTACTATCAGGAAGTCCACAAATTGCAGTTCAAAGTATTCAGCTGATTCAAAATGCTGTAACAAGAGTTCTGATGTAAATTAAAAAGAGACATCTTTTTAATTTACATCATTGACATCCTGTTAAATCAATAATATAATAAAAAATTCACTTTCCCACATATAAACCCTTTAATATTCCTTAATAATCCCCTTAAAGCTCCATCATACATCACAGATCTGATTGCGCCATATGTTCCTAACACAGCATTTCATTCTCAGACTGCAGGTTTACTTATGGTTCCCAGTCTCTAAAAGTAGAATGGGAGGCAGATGCTTTAGTTATCAGGCTCCTCTCCTGTGAAACCAACTCCCAGTTTTGATCCGTGAGGCAGACACCCTGTTTACTTTTAAGACTAGGCTTAAAACAAAAGTTATGCTGCTATAGGCTTAGGCTGATGGAGGTCATAATCTCTCAGCTACATTCTCCTACTACTCTCCGATTTAGTAATATTTGTTATTATGTTATTATTTTAACTTTTAACATGTTTTCTCTCTATTTTTTCTCTTCATTATAGCTACATCTGGCATCGTGTTCTGTTTAGCAGTGACACCGTCCCTGTTAGGGGGCATCAGCTGAGCTATTGCTATGAACAACTTCATGTTCTTCTTCTATAGATGATACAGTTAACCCTAACTTTCTCCCAGGTATAGCTTTTGGGTGAGCTTTTACTGCGACTGTTTAAGCTCTTTTTAATCCTATAGAGTCGAAAAGTGGCTTAGAGCTTTCCCACTTAGTTGTGTTTCTCTCTTAGATGAAGCCACTGAATTAGTGCTTCTGCATTCTTTTTGTGTGCACAATCTGTGTTCTCAAACCCCCAAGTTGATTGTGGCAGTTGCCTGATTGTGCTGGAGGTGCTCCAGTTACAGGGAAGATTTTCCTCTCTACTGTCGCCACATGTATGCTAGGTATTGCTGCAAAGTCAATGCCACAATACAGACAACTGTCCACTGTTGTTATGCACTATTTCAAGAGGATTGAATACTGCAAGTCAAAGACTCGATGCCATCTGCTGGGTTTCGTTAGATAGAAATCTTTTTAACCAATCTGTCTGTAGGATTTAATTGAATTGACTTTGTAAAGTGCCTTGAGGTGACGTGATGTAAAATTGATACTATATAAATAAACTGAATTAAACTGAAATTGAACTAAACTCAAACACATAACTACTCAAAGCATTTTAAACATGGACATCATCAATCAAAGCCAGGCAAACACACAAATTGGATGTTAGTTTATTTTATGTCATTTTGCCATATAGAAGCAAGGTATTTGCTGAAGGGGATGAGTTTCTGCTCTAAAGAAGATGGGAACACCAGACCTTAATTTACATTAAAACCCTTGTATTAATAGAGGGTGTATTTAATGTTTTCCCTAACCTTTCCACATGTTGTCACGATATAAAATATTTTCCTCCATCACATTTTATGAGAAGTAGCTTGAGCTCTAAAAACGTTACTTACTGTAGGCCAGCTGATCGGCAGTGTGCACCATTCTGTCACTCCATGCTATTACGTTGACATTATTTCTGGTATGTCATGACAAGGACTGAAGTAGCTTTGCGATAAAACATTTTAGCGGCTTTGAAACTGTGATCCCTTAAATCCTTGCCGTTTCCTGAAACTGGAACCCAGACCGTGGCTAGTCCCAAAATAACCTATCGCGCTAGTTTTAACTCTTATAGACTTGTTTGCTATTCCACGGTGTGAAAGCTGTGGTTGACGTTATATAAACCTTTGGAGGTACTGCTGTGTTCCTGGCATCAGTATAGTGCCTTCACTGGAGGGACATTCAGTTGGCTTTTCCGCTGTCGTATAGCGATGTCAGACCTAAACCTTGAATAATGCAGATGAACACACAATGCAGTGCGACCGCAGCACAGCATGCAGCAATTAAAACGGCACAGTCTTTTGTGTCATGTGATCAGCCTCAGAACTGTTTCTCTGTGTTGCTATATCTTTGTTTTGACTGCTTGTCTTTGTGAAAGACAGTCACTTGGAGGTTTCTCGTCATCTGTTTGATATTAGTGGTGAGGAACATATGGCCAATCAAAGGCAAAAAAAAAAAAAAGCCAACCCTGTGTGACATCATTGACCACAAGGCAAAGCGGGGATCATGGAGACCCCAGGCTGAGGTCTGTTAACACAACCTGACTTTATTCATCCGTCTGCAACTAGATTCTTCAAATAGCACACCAGCAACAGCTTTCTGTTGCTTCATGTGTGATTTCTCCAGTGCTCTTTATCCTCGGTGGGAAATCAATGACTTTGTTCTAAAATAAAAATAGAATTGCTTGGAATAAAGGTTATTTTTTTATTATTTGAACAGCTGTATGTTTGAACTCACTTATTTTGTTGAAGCACCCAAATCCATAGCAACGCAGCTTTACATTGGTCTAACAATTGATTGTGGATGTGCACAGTCCAAATGTTCTCTAAATACCCTGTAAATAGCTTAAAATTCACAGATAGTGTCGGTAAGTGTTTATTGTACCGTGTACACCTAGAAAGGGAGCAGTCTGGGTGGATGTAATAGTGCTAAAACTGGGATGTGCACCTGTTTATGTTGGACTGGGGAAATGAGCTATACTTGTAAAATGAGGTTAATACTCTTGTGGTGATGGCCGCAGGCCTCACAGCTACAGGGAGGACAGCATCAGCAGTCCGAGATGACGGGACAGAGCTAACCTCCGGCGCTGTTGTATGTCTGTGTTTTCGGTTCATTTTTGCATAATCTGGTAAATTCTCTGGGGGTCTGCCCACCTCACCTTTCTCTCTGAATGCCTCTTCTTCAGGTGTGAAGTGTTTCATTTCTATTTGGGTGTTTTGTGCTACTGAGAGTCCAGTGGTTAGCTTGACCATGGCTTCACCTTGAGGTTATTTTTCTCCCCATACTTTGTTTTCACGACTTGAAGTCAGGCTTCTGGAAGCAAACTCCACCCAGGAAAAAAAAAACTACAAGACCCTCAGGCAACAATTTCTGAGCAATTTACCCCCCCCCCCCCCCCCCCACACACACACACACACACTCTGTGATATAAAGCAGAATAACATTTTATAGTTTAAATACACATGAAATAGTGAAAACTCAGATCTTGGCAACACATTGATCAAGACCCCCAGTGCCTACCACTTTTTTAACATTTGATTGCCCAACAATTCACTTTTCCAATCCGCGATTATTTTTTTTCTTGAGTTGAATTTCACATATCATTCAGATGCAGCAAATAATAAGCTGAAGCGAAAGCTAAAATTACAATGAATTACCTCAGTCAAAACCAAAGAACCTCAGAAAGGCTCCAAGTTCTGCACTCTAAATGATCCTTTCTGATAAAACAACATCAATATGGTGCGCAGCTGAGACCGCAGAACCTGACACTCCACAGCTGCCATTTGTAAAAATCTGGTCTTAGGGTTTGTTAAGTTACACAGCACCAAATGTTGTCCACACTATTAGGAAAAATATCCTTAAAGCAGTTCATAGCTTTTGAGCGACTTCACTGTGAATCTTCAAAGTAAGTCTACTTAAGCCCAATGTGGGGTTCACAAAAACGGGACTTTAGCAATATTGTTTGCAAAACTTCCTATGTTATTTGTTACCACAAATTATAAACTGTGTTTTAAAGAATCTGTAATCAGTGTAATATAACCTAGTGCATGTTAGACTAGTCTATATTTTGCAGTTTTTATGTATATCTAATTCAAAGACGATCCTAATGAAAAAATCGTTGAAAATGATCCCTTTTGTGTCTTCAAATTAAAGTAAATGTTGCAATTAATATAATTTCAAGCAATGACCTCATCCCTTGGTTTGCAGAGAATGATCCAAAAGAGAGAAAATATCCAGTGAGTGAAAGTTGTGAAGAATAATAAGGCATGTTGATGTCAAAAGTCAGAGGAGAGTTCACAGACTGGTTTGAGATGAGGCAATGGTAGGAAAAATAACCAGTTGTTACAACCAAAGTGTGCTGAACACCATCGCAGAATGCACATTTTTCAAACTTTTACCCAGATGGGCTACAGCAGCAGAAGACCAGAATAGTTACCACTCCTAGGAAATTGAGACCACAATTTGCAAATGCTCAAAATTGCTCAGGCTCAAAATCCTCGGTAGGGAAAGTAGCCCCTGGCTGTCCAAAGAGTTGCTAGAAGTAGTCTAATGACATCATACAGTAACAGCTGTATCATTGACCATTTACATGTATTTTTTTGTCACTATTCCAACCCTCCCTCTTTATCTAGGAAATTCTGGTTTGGAGAGGCCTTTTATCCAGTCACACGATGAATGCAAATGGAAACATAATTTTGACATGAATACTTTATTTGCAATATAAAAACACTTTGTTCAACAATTAAAGCTACATGCATGTATGTATGTAGAAATAATTTTTTTTCAGTTTATAAATGTTTACTAAACAAGCAGCATATAATAAAAATCAAAGCAAATATTAAGGAACAAAAACTACAGCTATATGAAATACGAGCTAGACTTGAAATGTCTCATTTGTGAGCCTATTTTACAATGTCAATAAGGCTAGGTTTGGACTACAATCCTTGGCAAGAGGTTTAATAATGATTCTATATAAAGGTCTATTACCAGCCCAGGCCTGCACTTGTACCTGACAGTGTTTTTTAGGTGGTTCTTGTTCCTCCCAAACCTCCCTATTGCACACTGTGAGCCCCATAGTACTAATTGAGCCCATCTTAGTATTATACACCCTGTTGCAACCTCAAACATGGTTCTTGTTCACAGAGGTGGGTAGTAACTATTTCATTTACTCAGTGACTTTTAGAACAAAATGTACTTTTAGAAGTACTTTTACCGCAGTGTACTTTTTACTTTTACTTGAGTAATATTATTGTAAAGCATCACTACTCTTACTAAAATAAAACTTCTGGCTACTCTACTCACTTTGAGTAAATTCATTGAATAAAGAAAAGACTTGTTTTAACCAAAAAGAATTACACCTAAAGTTTTTTTTTTAAATTGTTTGTAGACAAGCTTTTTTATTTTGATGTGGTTTTCTGTCTGCTGAGCTCACTGATCCATTTGGGGGTCAAGGGAACATACAGTTAAAAGTAGATGTTACCATTGGAAGTACTTTGCACGGGTCTAACACACTATATATTGCCAAAAGTATAAAGCTTGGTGTAGAGAAACTTGATTGATTTTGGGGATGAACTAGAGCTGTGGCTGAAATTATGGTTTTCACATCTAAGTATGATCAACCCCTACCTCTACTCACCACCCAGCCAAACCTTGAGAAAGACGTTTAAAGAATAGTTGAAGTTGTTATTGCTATTGCGGAGTGGAGATTCGGTAAAAAATTAACAGGTTTGCAGCAGCTGAGTAATGCTATTGTGTCAATATGATCCACCCTGCAGACAGTAAG
The DNA here is from genome assembly GCF_011125445.2 of Fundulus heteroclitus. Classification (NCBI taxonomy): domain Eukaryota; kingdom Metazoa; phylum Chordata; class Actinopteri; order Cyprinodontiformes; family Fundulidae; genus Fundulus; species Fundulus heteroclitus. The sequence continues at coordinate 1,939,584 of NW_023396945.1, read as the reverse complement.
AACTCTCTCCTAACAGTGGCAGTAGCTCACTGTTAATAACAGTAGTAACAGCGTTATGGGATGTAACACTGTTATTTCCCATAAACTGGTTAGTAAACTTAGCCACCTGGGCCTGGGCAGTCCATGTTGCAGGTGCAATTGGATTCTACATTTCTTCAGGAACGGACCGCCAATCATCTGGGTGGTTTAGCACCCATCATCAACCGTCATCCCGAACACAGGAACCCCACAGGGGTGTGTCCTCAGCCCCATTCTCTTTTGAATTTTCACTCACGATAGCTCCCTTATCCACCACCACCATAGTCAAGTTTGCTGATGACACCACTGTTGTAGGTCTGATTTCTGGTAATGATGAGTCAGACTACAGGGAGGAGGTCCAGGTGTTGGAAAAATAGCCTGGACCTCAACATCTCATAGCGAAATAAGTAGTTGTGGACTTCGGAAAATCCAAGCGCACCACACACGCTCCCCTCCTGAGGTACTACAAGTTCCTGTGTGTTCACATCTCTGCTGACCTCACCTCCATTAGCATCTATTAAAAGGTTGAGGACTTTAAAAACCAAATCCAACATACTCGAAGACAGTTTTTGCCCAAGACTGGTGAAACTCATAACCCCTATCACTATGACACCCTTATGGAGAGAAACTAGCAATTATCCTGATTGCTGTTAAGCTTTGTTTTGTGTATTACTTGGTGTATTAGGGTTAGGGTTGTCTATATATGTGTGATATTCACACTAAAAAACTGTTTTTGATTGTGTGAAACAATGACAATAAATTTTATTCCATTGTATGCTATATTAACACACATCTTCATTCCCAGGACTCATCATCATCTCGTACATTCACCTCAAACAAACTTTACTTTGACAAGAAGTGTCACAGCTTTTTTTATATGCTGAGATACAAAAATAAAATGTTACTTCCTCAACAATAAAAATTACTTTTTCATTTCTCCTCCACTCAACAGCAACATTTTTATAAGTAATTCAGTGAGTTACGTGGAATAACCAAACCTCTGAAATAGTGAGTGCCAGTGAATCCCAGTTCCAGCAGATCTTCCTTCCATGTCAAACTTGTGGAAAAAGCAGCAGAGGAGGTTCCATGATGTGGGTCATATACATGGAAATTCCTGCTGAATTTGTTGCTTTTACATTGGAAATGGAAGGTCAACGGAACAACACACAGTTTAAACATACATTGCAAAATTTTAAGTTTGCCCAGTGATACACAAAGCTTCCTTGTTCAACTAAAGTATCTTTGTACATTTGATGCCTTTTCCAGCTGGGTGAACCCTAACACAGAATGGCAGAGTTTAAATTATTTTGTCAAATGATGATCAGCAGGGAGTTGACAAAGTTCCTTAACAAAGTGAATTAGACCGCTCTCAGAGTTGATGGCAAAGGCGTCCTTTCACCGTACCCGACCTCAGAGGAAGTAACATGAGAAAAAAGCGATTGCCCAGGTCTTGTATATTTCTATCTCCATCTGTGTTAGATGTTGGAGGTGGGCAAGTGCACATGCCTTATATGTAGGGCATTGGACACCAGCTCCGTGTGGTTTGGGAAAAGTCAGAGCCTGGTTGGGGCTTTTATCCAACTACGCTTCTCCAAGTTTTTCCCCTCTTTTTTTCTCTCTGTGGGTCTCATTTTCCCCAACAAGCTCCCCATGTACCACATTGGCCCATCAGCACCCCAGCCTTAAAAAACATCCCCTACACTTCCTACCAACTAACTGTCCCTCGCCTCATCGCCATCACAGTCCTGACATCCAAATATCTGATGGCGGCATTAAGGTTATATTGATATTATAGAGAAGTCCTTTGGTCCATCGTTGCCTTTTCAATCAACACTGTTAACCCTCTTTTTGTATGAGCCCCTTCAGTGTATTAGAATATGGATTGAGTTACACTGTACTGTGTATTTGGGAGGGTAAAATCTCTTTGGTAACACGTGTCTTTGTTTAAGATACTGTTCTGGCACTGACAGTCCTCCGAACTCCTCTGCTTCTTCAATGCCCAAACAAAGCTAACACAGAGCAGATCTCACAGGGAGAAACCACAAGGAAACGCATACATTTAACTAAAACAGTTGTCTGTTCACTTAGTCTGTCCAAGGTTAAACCAAGACAAAAGCAGGTTGGGTGTTTTAATGCAGCACGGTTCATTTGAAAATTGATATTTACTTATTAAATGCAGAGTGCAGGCAGCCTTTGGTTTATTTTCCTTGGCTTAATGAGTTGAAACAACACAGCTAAAATTTCTTTGGGTGTGGATACTGGATTGTTTAAAATGTCAACTTGTGCAATAAGAATTGTTTGATTAATCAGTCATCCTGATTCCAAACCAGCAGAAAACTATTGAGGGGTTTTGGAAGGAAAGGGACTTCAACAGGGCATTTTTACACACCATAATTTTAACTAACTTAAAATGTTGGGAGGGGACTTTTACATTTGCTTTGGATGTTAAAACATATTCTAACTTTGTTGTTCTGAAAACCTTCAGGCCATACTCGCAGAGAGGGAAAGAAAATACTGTGTGGCAAAAACGTAGAGCTGTTGTCTCAATGCATGCTGGACAAAAGCCTTTCTGCAATAGGGTGACCAAACGTCCCTGATTTTCAGGGACAGTCCCTGTTTTGATGACCTGTGCCTGACAAAAGCTTTCCCTGGGAATGTCCTCAATATCAGCTTTTATGATTGATAAAAAAAATGTTGCACACTCGCTCTGTGTACTCCTGTTTTCTGGAAGAGGTTAATAGCCTGAATTCTACAATGCTGGAAAAACGTGGATTGCTCTGGATCAGGGGTCAGTCGCTGCCTCAAGTTGAGGTGTTTGTATATCTTGGTGTCTTATTCTTGAGGGACGTAAGATGGAAAGAGAGATAGGCAGACAGATTGGGAAGATACTCATTCCTTTGGCAGATAATCTTATTTACTGGCTCAAATCAAGGACAAATAGACTAATTTTAAGAACATTTTATTTGTTTTTAGATCCGTTTTTGCGATGCATATGGATCATGACCAAAAGAACGAGATCCCCGATACAAGTGACAGCCTTAGAGCTCGGATGTCCGGGATATCTGTTTCTCCGCATTAAAAGGAGTCAGTTTACTTTGATTTCAATCTTTTTCAACCTAGTAACAATCACCTGTTTGGTAAAACCACAGACTTGAAAGAGGATGTTCCTTCACTTTTTAGAATAAAACAAATTCACTAAAATAGCCCTCATGACAGAGTTAGTACTTTAACAAACAAGTAAATTCCCCTAATTGGAGGTCAAATAAGTGTCAGAATGCTTTTTGAGTTTGAGTTTTTTGAGTAACAAAATTTAAAAAACTATCCAATCATTTTTAGTTACTGCATGACAATGTAGTGATGCAGTTCTGCTGATTAAAACAACAATGGACAGCTTTTATAATAAATGACACCCAATACACACATATCAATAGTACTTACTTTCAGAGGCTGTTTGGCGTTTTCTTCCTCAATCTTTGGCCCCACAACTCTTTTCATCTGACTCCATTGCTGCAGATGATAGCAGAAACCCTCTGGATGTCACTGCTACAAGTCAGCTCAATTTTCTCCTACAAAACCAACGGCTACTTTGTGTTTCAATTAGTTTTTCCAATGGACTTTTTCTTCTTGATTTTATCTGTTGTGTTGTCCTGTTACAAATTCACTGGTTTTCAAACATCACAAAGAAACTGATCCGAGACACATATCCTTTCAGGTAGTTTCACTGGTTATCTGGCTAAAAGGCAAACATATCTTGATGTTTTCAAGTGCCCGCATTGCTCTCTACTGCAAATCCAAGCTAGCCCATCTACACTTTGGGTCTCCATTGTATCATGACCCTTTGTCATGATCACCTAACTGGTTGCCAAAATGTACATTTACAATGTACATTTGAGCAAAATTTTATTGCAAGGCTCTGAATAAAAACAGAAGAGAGAGGAGAAACTGTATAAACATAAGTATGTGCAACATCAAAATAATTTAAAATATAAATATAAAATAAATAGAAACAGAATAAAAATATTGTGACATTTGGCAAGAATGTAGCAGCAAAAAAATACTTTTTATATGTACAGAAAAGTTATGTATACAGCACTATGAATAGAGCAAGTATATGTAGCAGCAGGATGTTTTGCAACAATAAACTTTTGCAGATTTTTTGATTGTACAGGGATGGATCAACTGTAGTGAGAGGTTACTGTAGGGATTGGGATGAAATCTTGGTTTTTTTTTTGGAGACTTTTCTTAGCTTCATGTCTGCTTTCAAGATGAGCTTACTTGGACATCCAGACCTACCATGTCAGCAGTAACTCTCTTCAACAGGAGCACATCAAACTAAATGTATGAGGTTAGAGGTATCATATCATACATATATGCTGCATATTATTTTAAGTATCATATTGCTTTCTGCATATGATAACATCAAAAAAGGTTCCTACAGATAAATATATTATGTGAAAGAAGAGCATGTTATTTACCACCCAAGCTTTACATCTTTTTTTTTTACATCTAAGAATCAGTTGTTTTATTTCGCTTTTTTTTTTTTTTTTTGATACCACAAAATATTTAAATCAAAGACATATCTTTAGAATATGGCTCAACTTTAGCTTAAAGCCAGGCTTGGTGTTTGTAATTATTTTGTAATTCTGAAACATTGCTTGAAGGCTTTCTGTGAATAACATATTTTCTTCCTGTGAGACATTAACAAGGCTGTGAAGTACCATATGTGCCATAAATCTCATTAAAGTGTAGAACAGCTTGACTGAAATTTAATTCAAATACTGCAAACACAACAAATCAGATTTATGTTTTCACATAAAAATCCTGCATTGTTTCTTTTTTAAGTTTAATGCTTTTTGTTGTTTCACACTGAGTATGGTTCGGAAAAAAAAAAACCTTCTCTTTCAATTTGGTTAGCACAGATTTTAATAACCATCATAAAAGGAAAAAAAAGAAGTTTGAAAGAATAGCTGCTCAATATGATCATTACAGGATCAGTTTACCCGCCGTTGGATATGTTCTATCAATTAGCTGGTTTGGGCAGAAAGCAGAGGAAAAATTAATGTTTCTAATTTTAAGTGTCATGGTTTCAACATATGGACCCACGATTCATCCAAAGAAAACTCCTACCCTTATGTTCTCTGTTTTATTGAGCTGAATGGCAATAAAATGAGATCCACAAATGCATAAACCCCATTAGACCTCACTGGGAAGTGTCATTACCTTCCTGGAGCAGCGGTGAAATCCATTTAAAACTGGGGCCAACGACCTGTAGTCACACCTTTCATCACCTAGGCCGTTACAAAATACAAGCCACTCCACATGGACACGAGACAACAGAAGCGATAGAGCACACAGATACTGTCCTGTCGTGTCAGGTCCAGTGCCAACTGTCTGCTAAGACTCTTTGAATTTCTTTCCCATGTGGATGGAATGAGAAGGCAACAGCAGATGTCAGACAGTGGTTGTTGGCTGAGCGAGCAGACACTTGTCCCGCTGCTCTGAGCCACAGAGAAATGATTGACCCCAAAGACTGTCTCAGACTACTGGTAGAGTAATATGGGTCAGACTACTGGTGGACATGATGTGGTTAATCAGAGGCGGCTGGGCAGTGGCCGAATACTGGTTTCAAGGTCTACAGAGGATTTAAAAAGGTCTTAAAACTACTAAAAGTTTCCTTTATACAGTTCCTCTGGTTTAAGATTTTATTAATGAGATGCCAGAAAAAATGTTGGAGTAGCTGGAGTTTGTTCTGGCTGAATGGACCCTGGAGTATAGGACTTGACATTCTTCTCCACATTCGTAATTGACCACACTCAAAAAGCATCAGCTATCGTCTATGTACGTCTTTAGCATAACTGATATTGTTGTTTTTCTTCCTCTTCTGACTTGAAGCTTTTCGTCATGCCTTGTGTTTGGTGCCACTCTCTGTCTGGGAGTATTACTAACAAGGTTGACATGCACAGGCAACGCTGTCACAAAGATCTGGGCTCCATTCATCATCCATACAGAGGATGACGATTACATCACTCCGGCCTTTGGGTCGACTGGACAGTAGAGCACACTGCTAGGTATGAGTTACAGCTGATCTGGTGCTGTCGATTCCCCACCTCTTGTGCGTACTGCTGGTCAGCTGCCTTAAAAAAAGGCTACTACATTTTCTTAATACTCAGAGTGAATGCACAATTGGGCTGTTTGGAAATACATTTCCTTCAAAAAAAGAATAGAAATGAGAGGTGTGAAAACTAAACGAGCCCAATCCCTCCCTCTGTTTACGGTAATGCTGTTTGGCAAGCTATGAGCTACTTTGCAAGCTGTTTTGAATCAAACTAATAAGAGCATGTCTTACATTTTTAGATTCATGTTCTAATGCCCTAATGCCCTAATGTTATGATACCATGGCATTTTTAGTCATAGAAGTTACCATGCCAAGAGCATCTCATATCAGCCTGTACCTTGGGGCAGTGAAGATGTTTGTCAATGAGCAGACTCCGAGATCCATTCATTTGTAGCCAAAGAGAAGAACGGACTCTCCTTGAGCTGAGTCAAATGTGTAGAAGCTCCTCCTCAGCTCAACAGTATCGATTCAGACTGGGGCAGGACTTTAGTTTGATAGGCCTGATCTGCAACCAACCCCAGGGAGTAACAGACTAGGATGATACTATTATGTAAGAGAAGGATGGAAGTCTTGTTTATGTAGACAGACCAAGAGGAAGACTGAAAAAGAAGTGGCATCGTATCCATTCGAGCAATGTTCATACCAAAAGTTCACAAACATCTGTGGTTCAGAACTCAGTTGCTCAATAACTACAATGCAATTGTGTATATGTTTGTACCAGCGACAACGGCAATGGCATGAAAAAACACTGACAAATGTGCTTCCCAGTACACAAACCATTCATTGTTGTTAAATAAGCAAAAATAAAAGTCTGTAAGTAATATTAAATGAAGAGCCACTTGGGAGCAATAAGAGCCTGCTCTTCTAAGAGATCCAGTGCAAAAGAGCTGAATCTTTGAACTGGACTTTCAATCACTAACGAATGGGGCTATAGTGGTCATGACAAGTTTTTAGAGAAAAGCTCAGAAGTTCTTCATTTTCTTTCACTATTCTTTCATCACTACTTCCTAATCTGTTGGAACCCATTCACAACCAAACCGACTTTGATTTATGGCTCATAGATTTTCTGCTGTTAAAACATGAAGGCCTACGCCTTCCTCTTGTTCATAAAACATGCTTTCCTCGGTAAGTAAGATCAGCCCTGGCAGAGAAACAGGGAACACAGCTTGACGCTTGGTTAGCTTGAGTGATGGTCGTCACCATGGCAACATGCGTGTGTTTTCAATTGGACACATCAGTAGCTCCTGTTGTGTGCCGGTGTGCGGGGATGGTAAATGTTTTTAAATATACGAGGTGACTTATTAGAAAGTTTGCTAATTACAGAGGTGGGCCAAGGTATGTAGTAAATCTTCTAGATTATAGGTTAGGAGTACAGTAAGCCCAACTATCTGCAAACTCAACACTTAGTACCTTGGAGGCCTCATGATTGCAGAGCTGCACTGCCATAATGTTAAGCCGTGGCATGAAATACTCACAACTCAAACTGAAACTACGTGAAAGTCAAGCTGATGAATGTAGGTTCATAAAATATCCTGAGGGGGAGAAAAAGAGGAAGGTTTAAATTTAGCACAGCACAAACTTCACTTTTTCCATGTTACGTTGAAATACTGACATATATTATGACCTCAACCACATCAATTTACTATATTTGATATCTGATAAATCAGAGGACTTCTAAATTCAATTGTTCCATTGTTCCATTCAATTGTTCCCAAGATCAAGGGGGCTTAATTCTCAGCCTCACATTCACGGAGAAATATTTAAAGATATTGAACACAACCAGAACTATTAGTTATTTAACACATTAAAGAATGGAAAGTAACTGGATGGAGAGAAAAAATATCTAAAGGGGTTAATTTTCAACAAGGAACGCCGACATCCCATTTGCATAGAAAACTCCAGGGTTTGCCCCAAAGCTCCAAAGCCAAACAGTTTTTGGTCACTTTGTTAGTGGAAAATTAGTGGAAGGTGAAAAATCTTTTTATGAAATGCTCTTGCACACTGACTAAAGGTGGATTTATCTTGTTTAGGATAACTGCTGCCTTTAGATTACAGAAAAAATGGTTTGGTTTATGCTTACATTTTGCTGTGATTGACTCTTTTTGATAAGAGTAAGCTTTTAAAAATCCGATCTTGCTTTATTCTAAGTGGGGATAATAAATACTGCACCATAACATCATGTAAAAGTATTGTTTGTTGCTGGAAAAGACACATGTGGAAGAAACTGCAATTTGTTTTTTTGCTTTTAAAAATAAATACTTATATTGTAATAAAAATGTAAGTTAGTAGTAGTTTTTTTTATTTCAGACTTCAGATTTTGTCAAAGAAAAAATAGGTCTAGCATTTACATTCCTTAGTTAACCTGCCCTAACGTTGTCACATTAAGTTGCAAAATGTATTTTCTCTCTGGCGAAAGTATTCATAACTTTTGAAATTTTTCATGTTTTGTCCTGTTACAAACACAAACTTTGTGGTTTGTTCGTTGATTGGATTAGACATGATAGTTCAAGAAACTAGTGAATAATTGCAGAGCAGAAGAAAAAGAATACATTTTTCTAATAAAAATCAGACAGGTGTGGGATGCATTTATATTCAGTCCCTCTGAGACATAGTTTACAGAACAATCTTTTGATGTACTTGGAATTTAAAGTCTTTTGGGGTATGTCTCTCCCAGCTTTGCACATCGTAGCTCATAATAGCTTGAGCTCAGGCAGATTGGTGGGAGAGCCTGTGTAACCCGCAATTTTCAAGTCTTGCCACAGACTGTCTCTCTGTCAGGCTATAGACGCTTTTATCAGCTCAAGAATTGATTGCTGTGACGCTCTGTCGGCGTCTCCCAGTCATTTCTCAATTGGTCCACAATGCCAGTACACATCTTTTAATTGAAACCTCCAGACGCAAGAACATTGTATCCTTCCTCTACTGGTTTGTCTGTCCGATTTTGAATAGACTTTAAACGTTTATTGTTTTTTCTTAAAACTCTTATTGGTCGGGCTCCACCCTACATTTCTGATTTATTGAGGTTCTGCATGCATAGAAGATCCTTGAGGTCATTGTCCCAATTATTCTTGAATGTTCTGAGAGCTAAAAAATAACCATTGGGCCTTTACAATCACAGCACACAGACTCCCGCTGGATCTCTATTCAATCACTGACTTGGGCCTTTTTAAACCAAAACTTAAAACCCTTTCATTTAGGAAGGCTTTTAAACTCAGTACCACTGTGGCATTTTAATCCAGATTTCTAGCTGTTATTTATTCTTTTGTCTTTCATCTGTTCTGTTTGTTCTATCTGTTTTTAGAATCAGAATCTGTCATGATTTTACTGGTGACTCTAGTGCGGAGGACAATTACAGACGCAACGACCTGGATCTTAGAGAGTTTTATTTAACAAATTAAAGGGGCCTAGTGAGTCTTCTGGGTCCTGGGTTTTATGCTTGGATGCTGATGAGGAGAAATTGTTGTTAGCGGGGGAAGAAGGTAGGTTTTGATGAATTGGCAAGACATGGGCTTACAGTGGAAGGCTGATGAGGGATCCTGGATGGGTGAGCACACTCACAGAAGCTGAGACTGGCAGGCGGCTGCTGGATGCTGTCGTTTCTCCCTTAGCACCCCAGGAGAAGATGGGGGAGGCTGTTGGTTTTAAAGGGTGCATTGGCAGGGTGGTAGTGACCGCAGTGAAACCGCTAACGAGGGAGTGAGTCAGGATGTGGATCAAGGGATCCGGCACATTGTGACCTTCATAAGCCGATCCGAGGACAGAGATGGTTGTGTCCCACCAGAGATCCAGGCAGAGCTTACCCAGAGCACCCGAACCCCCAAAGGAGAGTTTACCTCCAGCCAAAGTGTGTGCTATGGCCAGTCCTGCAACAGCTGATTGCTACTGGATGCCCACATTCACCTGAATGTGAGACAAAGGATGAGGTTTGGCAGAGATGAACAGGGAAAGTTAGTTTGGGATGAAACAATTTAAAATGTATTACTTGTAATGTGTTTACATTGTGTTTATAAGGTTTACCTAAAGCTAACAGACTTAGCTACCTACAAGCAATCTTCTGAAACAAGACTATGCAAATGTGTTTTGGGTTGTGTTTTGAAGTTTTAACAAGTTTTATAAAGGGTTTTTAAACTGTGAAGGGAAATTAATGTCTGTATTTTCTGGTCTGCTCATTACATGATATATGGCTAAAATCCTTTTAAATAAGTCCATGCTTGTCTGCTAGCATTAGCTGCCATTAACTTCCTACTAGACAATAAATAAACTACGGTTTGTTTAAACATAACACTTGTTTTTGTTTCACTCTGTAATTATAAGATTGTGCCACAAGTGTTTCTAAAGCATTAATAGGGAACATTAATGCTGAATAATGTTATTATGTGTACTTTAGGAGAAAGCTATCAAGCTAATTGCCTTGCTTCTAACTACGTGATCCAGATGCTCCCGGCCATAATCTCCTTAAAGCGCCCCTCCACCATTTTAAGTTACAAATCAAGCCTAAATATTAGAGAAATAATTACATTCATTAAAAATCAAGTGTTCAAAATGTTATTGATTTTTAACTGAACAAATCATTCTTTAAAATGTTATTTTCTCAAATGATGTTTTATATAACTTGGAGTTGTTTTCTGAATGGGTTGAACACACACCAGTTGTGCTAATTTTCTTAAGTTACTTTCACCTCGTTCCAAATTCTTTATGATGAACTTTGCTGTCTTACTTAAAATCTCACTAAACTCTAAATTCATTTAATCTTTTTTATTTGTCCATTTGTTCTTTTGTGTGAACAAAGTACCTTAGTTTCCTTAATCTTGATTTTACTTGGTTTTAGTTAAGTTTCACTAGCCTAATAAAGAAGAGTTGTTGATTGAAATATATCATTGATTTGGGTAAACATGTGATGGTATTCCGTGGATGGGCATTTATTTCTGTTAAAAAATTCTTATACTTTAAGAGAAGTTGTCACTAATTGATTGCACATGTGTGTAGAGTTGGTTTTTATAGAATATTAGTGTTTGAATTACTCTTTCACATTTTGTCTGAATAGCAAAGCCAATTGGACTGATATTCACCGGACAATGCCTAACAAACGGAGAGTTATTTGAATAAACACTAAATAACTTCAAACCATGTAATTGCAAAACAGTTGTGTGTGGGATGTGTGGGTTCTGTAGAGATGTTTAGAATGTTTAAAATGTTTTTAAGTGAGAAAGTACACCTTAAAACATAACCTGTGCAGTCAGATGATTATGAGCCTACTGTAAATCTGCTTTTTAAGGTTTAGGAGCAGCAGTGCTCCATTTGCAGGTTTGCTGGATGGGGAATCCCCTGTTACTGCAGCATTTTTCTCAGCCAGACTTAGGCTGACAAAATGCCTATACCACTCAAGCCTATTAAGCCTTGGTGATCTTAGTATAGGTAGGAGGTCAGAGTAGAGTAGGGGAGGGGGTTATTGTTGTTGTTGGGGGGTGGGGGGGGCAGAAAGATCTTGATTTCCAACTAGTTTTCAAACTTGCAGAGGAAGTGGTTGAAGATGGCAGTTCAGGATCATGATATGGTCAGCAAAGGGCTTCTGAAGCTTGTTATGGTCTTCAAAGTCCTCCAACTTGTAGCAGGGTCATTAACTGAGAAGCTGCTTTTCAGATTATTACCGTGGCTTTAGCTGTCTACATCTTGTTGGTTAGCTGATATCTTGCCTGCTTGTACATGGTCTGATTCCCACTGCTGTAGCTCTCTTCTTTGGTCTGAAGCAGCTTCCCGAGATGTGAAAGAAAACATGGTTCATTGTTGTTGTATCTGGTCTTGGTCTTCACACACATTTCCTCAAAAACTTCTGATGTATGATGTCACAGCGTCAGTAAATGCATTCAGGTCAGTGGATTACGCTTCGAAAACACTCCAGTCTGTGCAGTCAAAGCAGGTCTGGAACATCTGCTTTGATTCCTAAGTCTGCTTCCTAAAAGTCATAACCGCAGATTTAGAGGTTTTCAGATTTTGCCTTTAACTTGGAATGAGATGAATCAGACAGTGTTCAAAGAGTCTTTGGAATTGTGGAATTGTGTGGTATGCTTCTTTTAATAATGTGTAGCTGTGGTCCAGAATGTTTTTATCTCATGGGACAATTTATATGCTGGCCATCTGAGGTGCAACCTTAAAAGGTGCATCATTTTTGAATTATTTTTATGATTTTATTGTAAAGCACTGTGACGTTCTAGCTGGTTGTTGTACAAGGCTATATAAATAAATTAAATTAAATTAATTTTACCACATGAATATCATTTGATCTAAATCATTACATTGTAGCTCTGCCTGTATTTTGGGGATTGTTGTGTTGCAGCCTCTAAGAGGATTTTCCTCCATTCTTTTCTGTATTTAGCTCTTTTCTTATATCCAATAACTCTGATCAGAAAATCATCACTACCCCATGATGATGCCACCATCATGTTTCATGGATTACAGTCACTGAGTCAATTACCCACTATAGTGTAAGTGTAACACTATATAATGTCACCCCTTGGAGATTAAAACATTTAATCACATATTTTTTCACATCTGAGATTTTCAAAAATTCTTTACTGTGTGTCTCTGTTGATATATTATATATGAACAGATTTTTAAATTGTAATAGGTTGTGTAAAGGGGAAATTGTGAAGATCTTTCTGATTTTTGGTGTTTTCTATATTGTAAATATTATACTGTTGGACCCAAGTAAGAATAGCTGTAGTTTTACCACAGCTAATTGGGATCTGAATAAAACAATATACATCAAGTGACTACAAGTAATGATTACAAGTGCGAACCCGATATTCAAACCAATACAGAGTACATTTGAAAAGTTTATTGAGATAGTAGAAGGTGGATGGCTGGAACAGAATGACAAAGAGATGCAGGTAGAGGCTGATTTGAATAGAGTAATCCAGGGGTAACCAAAATGACCAGGAGTAACAGATGATCTGATGCCGGGCAGTGGCTGGGAGATGGAAAGCCTTTGTATGTGATCAGAGTGAGCTACTGACGTTACGGCCCGGTTTAGGTAGACAGCCATCTCTTTGTAGTTTTAAGTTGTGCTACATGCTTTCCATTTTCAAATGATGAATTGCACAGAGCTTTGTGAGATGTTCACAGCTTGGAATAACGTTTTATATCCTAATCTGCTTTAAATTCCCCCACACCAGTTTCTCTGACCTGCTGTACCTGCTTGTCCCTTGGTTTGTTCTCCAACAGACCTAAGCTTTCATAAAACAGTTGTATTTCTGCTCAGATAAGTTTACATACATGTGGCCTTTATTTTATAACTATGTGACTTTTGTTGTTGCCGGATTTGAACTAAACCCCTTCCTCCATCCTTCTCTATTTTGGGCAAGACACCAAAATAAATAACTTGGATTATTTCTTGTAAATAATGCCATTAAGATCTTCAGGTGGGATGAAAACAAAAGAGAAACTTTAAACATTTCTGCACACTCTATACCCTCTTTTTTATTTATAGATAGAACAGGAGTTGAAACTTTAATAAAATTTGCAATTTTTTACAAAATCCTCTTTCAGTTTGAACAAAAAACTTTAACTTTTTATAAAAGAAGGGGAGAAAGGTGAAAGCAGTGCACAAACAGACACAAACATTCCTACTGGTTGGGAGAAGGCAAGGCTGGGTAATGAGAACGGTTTAGGAGGGAGACAGGTCTAGGGGTTGGTATTCATGCACAATGGGCCTTGAGAGGTTCCTTTTTCCTAAATGGCAGGCTCTTTCACAGGTTTCTCCTCCCCAGCCCTGAAAAGGACCCCACATGATTCCTCCCTGCCCCAACGGTAGACTTTTCTTTCCCATCGCTTCCACACAGCTGTTTCTTGGTCGTGTTGTGTCATTATTTGGACTCATTTAGATGCCCCCTGCCTGAGAGGAGCTTGGTTTTCACAGAGTTGTTGTGGTAACTTGCTCGCATTTGGTCTAAAATATGTTGCATGCTAGTTATTTGATGGTTTGGCAAATGTCAAGTGCTGGTTAAACTAATTTGGGTATTCAGACGAGGGAAAAAAAAAAAGGGCCTACAATGAGACTAGGCACGAAGACATTTTTCAAAAATCTTTTTTTTCTTAAGCTGTGCTGTCTCAACATTATGTGAATGGTTTTTCTTTAACCATAATATAATATTTCTGGCACGAAAGTTCCTAAAGAAATATTTCCTAATTCTGAATAGGGAACATAATCTGTGATCCGATATCAAATGAAACCAGCATGGCATGTTTTTGTGTGCAGAGGAAAACTCTGCTCTGCAATTTTGGGAAAGCAATGAGATGTCTAATACACTCTGATTTGAGAAGAGCAGATTTCCTCTGTACCACAGCAAATCTGACATTTTTGGGGCTTTCAGTAAACAGGTGCACCACCGCAAGTCTCGCTGAGAGTCTAATGTTTATAACTAACAGGCTATCGGTCCAAATCCACATGAAGACCCTGTGGACTGAGCCAGATATGGTATATCACAAAAAAGTGGCAGGGCACACTTTTTTTTTTTCCAGAGGAGCTAAAGGAGAGCTGTTTGTGGTGAAAGTGGTGAGGAGAGGCCTCCCAGTATTGGCAGCCATGTGTGTTCTAGACAATCAGGTGTCATTCCAACTAGAATTTCATCAGAACAGCTGCAGAGTTGGGTGACTAGCTGAGTATTGGTCAAATATTTATGTTGAGAAGCATTTACTTTATCAATAATTAATCTACAGTTTGTTTATACTTCATAAAACAGCACAAAAACAACTAAAAATAAGCTGTTTGCTACCACCTAAGTAAATTATTACAGAATGTATGTCCCCTGTTGATTATTATTTTTTCATTTTGACCCTGTTTTGCTGGTATAGGGTGGGATATTGACTCATGAATTATTTCAATATGTACAAAAGCAATATTTCAGCTATTCAAATTTTTCATCTTATTAGATAAAATACAGAATTTCTCAAAAATCTGTATAGTCAGGTTTGAAGATTATTCTAGAGTGTCCTGCACTGGAATAATTAGATGGGTCCCTTGGCCTACACTCCTGAATCAAATGGCTAAATTCCCCACTAGCCTGCAATCAAGCTGTAGCGAGTTCTGCTAGCAAGTTCATTTTTGAGTCAGGGGTGTTGTAGCATCTAAAAGTTACAGGACACCAGCCTCTGAGGACTGTAGTTTGAGACCACTAATCTGGGGGCATACATTGAAAACTTAAGGAAAGGGAATAAGATTAATGCCTAGTGAAAATGTATAGTCACTGTTTTCATGCTTGAACGATTACATAGTGTCTACTCACTCCAGAATGAATAATTAGCCTATTATTTATGACACTATTTTATCTCAATAATCAAATAACAAAAGACTGAACATACACAAACGAATATGAGTCACCTTAGAGGGGAAATGTTCAAGAGAATTGCGACTGGAGGTTCAGAGTCTCATTAGCTGATTGGAGATTGTACTTTATTAATCAATTTATCTCTCTCTCTGAAAAGTAAACTAAAGGTTTTCACATAAAATTTGGATTCTAAATGCCTGGATGAAGGCTGAGCGAAAGTTTGGAAGAATTCACAAGGTAGATTCAAACAATGGCCTGAGGTCTTACATGTTCTGATGGTAGACAATCTTAATCATAGGATAGAACAGGAGTACCTCCAGTAGTCAGACAGCTATAGTTCCTCTCTCTGAATTCAGAGAGGTTTCAGTGCAAATATGTAATCTCGCTGTATAAATGATGGAAATAATATTTACACTTGCGTCCTTTGACCTCTGCTCATCGCACCATTGCATTATTGTCTCAATTGCCCCACCTGTTTATAGTGTGCTCATAGGTCTTTTCTCTACTCCAAACTGTTTGGCTTCTATTACTGCACTGTTATGTTATTGTATAAGCAAGCACATCGTGTGGAATGTACAATCCAGTGTTAAATTCTTCGTATGTTTATCCAATTCTGATAAATGGGACCGGTGTCTGCTCAGGTGAAGGAGGGAAAAATAATTAACTTGCCGGAACATTAGAGTATTACAGTGAATAAATGAACACACCAGCATTTAAAAACAGAATCATGTGCAGGCAAAATATTGTTTTAGCTCGTTGTAATGACCACAGTCGTGGTCAAGGTTATTTCATAACTTTAAATGGTCTGTCCACTTTCGTAACTTTTGCACAGGTTGCTGCTTCCAGACATTTATTCTTGTATTAAATCATTTGACCAATAAATGGTAATTGGCTTGTACTTGTATAGCATTTTATCAAGTCCAACTACCCCAAAGAGCTTGACACAACAGAGTCATTCTCACACACGTTCAAAACCTAACGGTGGTGAGCTATGTTAGTAGCCACAGCTGCCCTAGGACAGACTGACAGAAGTGAGGCTACCGCACATCAGTAGCCTGGCCAGCCAGACTGAATTACACGGGGCATTACTAATCCTCCGGCCCAAAACAGACCGGGACTAATCACAACGTGGGAGACAGGACTTTACTCTCAGTGGCAGAATTACCCATAATGCAGCAGTGTGTCTCTGCTACCATAATAGTCGAGATACATCCGGAGATTTTTGTCGCTCGGTGCCTTCACATTTGAAATCAGACTCTGCCAGCTCCTTACCAGACTGATACACAGTGTATACAATGAAAGTCAGTCTGGCTGGCCAGACGAACACATCAGCACCACCACCACCATCAGGGAATGCGGGTGAAGTGTCTTGCCCAAGGACACAACAACTGAGACTGTCACAGCAGGGGATCAAACTGGCAACCCAACAGTTACAGAACAAACTCCCCATCTCTTGCACCATTGTCACCCTGCAATAACATCTCAGGCATCAGTTGTTGCCAGGGTCAAACAAATCTGTCTGCCACTTTTAGTCCACTGTCTTCAAGCTGAACCCTTGACTCACAGGCTCCAAGGAACACTGCAAATTGCACTGCTTGAGTGCTTGTTTTGTGTCACTGGTTGAAATGATGTTTGGAACTACACTGGGTTTGTAAATTTGACTTGCCTAACCAGGGGGTCAATGAGATACCAGAACACTGTTGGACACAAACAAGGAATGGTGCTTTCCAAAAGCTTCGGAGACAACACAGCAGATCTACAGCTGTATGAGCAGGTGTACAGAGAAAAGGAGCTCCTCAACAACAAAGGTGAAAAAATAAGACAATCTTAAAAACACTCATAGTCTCTGGCTCAATCTAAATACCCTTAAAAATTGCTTCTAGCTCTGGCTCCTGGCTCTTGTTCATTGACCTTTAACGGGGTCAACAGTAAGAACTCTATTGTGGATAGGAAAGGAGCTTTGAGCTGTTGTGCCGATTTCAGACAGCCTTTAACTCCGACGTCATTACGTGACTGAAACACACATGGATGATTCTAGTCAAATCCGGGTTTACAGTCTTCCGAAAATTAACTACAAAATGCATGCTCTCTATTCTCTTCTGACATCTTTGCTGATTTCCATGAAGGAGCTGTGCTGATACATCATGTCACGCAATGGACTGTGGGATACCTAAAGGGTTCTTAGCGCCGGTGAGGGACATTGCGATGTCCCTAGGCAAAACTAGCCATGGGAGGGAGCATTCAGGCTAATTGTCCTACCTCCTTCCTTACTGCACTATTCGGAGATCACTTATCATGGGGACCGCTGATGCACTTCCGCTTTGGTTAAAGAATCCTAACTCTATAAGGGTATTTGGATTGAGCCTGTATTTTCTTGGGGGTAAGCAAAGACTTTCATTTCGGGAGCACGATTAAAGCGCTGGATCTAAAAACGCTGGTCCTACGTTTATGTAATAGGCATAGGTGTTGAGTAGAAATCAGGGTAGTCTTTCAGCATCAGCTTTGATGGTGATGGAGAAGGACTTCTTGATGGTACTGAAATGCGTAGATAATCTGCACATCAGTATTAAGTAACAAGTGTGAGTAAACTCTTCTTGAGGAGTGAAAAGAAGAATGATTTTGCATACAAATCTTCAGGATGTCTAGTAAGAAAAATGCTGCTATTTTCCTAAAATGACATTACAGTTCGAAGAGGTTATAATCTATTGTTTTCTCCGTGTGTCACAGCTGTAGCTGCAGTAGAAGGAGACTTGTGCACTCCAGGTTTTGTTTGTTTAGTAAAGACATGTAAGCTGGCTACACGTTATTTTTCCATTCCAACTTTTATTATTTTTATCATGGTATGGTTACACTTTACCTTCCAACAGGCATAGAGGGATGTCTTTTACCGAAATAGCTGTATGAAAAGGTCTACATCTATCTAACTAAATGAGAAAGCCATTCTTTTCAAGTTTGAGGTCCATGGTTGGAATTCTGATCTCAATTTGTATTCACTCCATTTTACCCAAATATTATTAGTTGTGTTTTAGGTAGATTTAGTCACTGGATGTTATTTGTAAAGTTACTGGAAAAGATTACATAGACTTGCATTAATAAACCCAATTTATGTAACACAGAATATCTTCTCACCACTATTTTTCTGAGCTTTGAACTTGTGAGCCACAATTGTGTTGTCGCCTACAACATTGGGTTGTTGTTTCATAGCTCCTCCTTGTAAAAACAAGACGGTTCTTGACATTTATGTTCCAAAAGGCGTTGGACACAGTTCAATAGATTAAGGCATGCAACAACAAACATTGATGAATCTCACACAAGACGTTAAAAATAAACATAAAGACAAATGCACCCTAAGCTTTCTTTATATAACTGAAACAGAAGAGTTGATGGTAAGGTTGGAACAGGGTTTGTTGGATTTTTCCTCTGCAGGGAAGTAACCCAGTAGATCATGAGTTCTGTGTCCCAACAATCCCTCCAGTCAGCGTTTCGTTGTTAACCGTGGTGTTTCTTGTGCTGACACTAAGTGTAGGGACAGGTCAAATGACCATTCAGAGGAATTCTGTCTCGGACATTCCAGAGCTTCACATCATGAAGGGTTCAAGAGAAAAAGGTCGAACAATGTGATGTGGAATCTGGGAGGGAGTTTGCCACCTCTTATTTCCACCTCCAGAGATATGAGTTAAACATGCGGAATGTTAATCTGTCAATGTGTGGTCATGGTGCCTTCTTTCCAAGCAGTTGCGATTTGAATCACGAGGGCCTGCAGTTGTGCCGGGGCCCTCGCTGTCTATCAGCAGCGATTAAAGGTAACTGATCCTGACACCCCGATGACCATGAGAGACATCCCTCGCTCGCCAACAAAGCCACATGTCACACACGGCCATCTTGTTTTCTCCCAGCAGCCCTCTGGAATGTAGTTCATCCCCTTGGCCTCCTTAGGAAGGCCATTCTACAAATTCAGGTTGAGAGGCTATTGAATCTTAACCCTTCAGGGCGACGGATGCAAAGCAGCTCTCAGCATGTGAAGCTATGTAGAACGAATGCATTTTAGCGCCTTTTATATGCCGTTCAATAGTCTGTCCTCGGTTAAACAGGAACTCTAAAGGCTGTCTCAGTAAACTTGTCTCTGAGATGAAATAGTGAAACGGCAGAGAAGACATATGTGATCATCATCTCAGGACCTATTGGAATGAGAACAAAACCCTGTCAATGGGAAGCCGGGATTTTTAAACTGACAAGAGGCACTGAAATGTTTCAGAACAGTTTGAAAGGGTTGGAGGTGGGATCCCAGATCAGACTTGTACAATTACATTTGAATGTTTCTCAGTTGACAGAGAATGTATACTCAACTATACATTCATATTGTGTTGAAAAAAAAAAAATGTACACAATAGTTCCCGTTTGTGGCTGACTATTGTACAGGGAGTGGTATTCCACTGTTCTTTCAAACTATCCCAAAACCACTGCACCCATTTACTTACTCCAACCACATAGGCTGAAATCACTAAATTATAGACCTCTATAAACAAATCCAAATCTCTTTCAACGGTAGACTATTAAAGCTAAAACATAGAACAAGACTTACGATGCAGATGTACACCTTGTCGATTTCAAAGTATCACATTTGTGGCTGTTGTAAGTCTTTCAAATAGCATTGTAGGCTTGAGCTGGTTACTGCTGTAAATTAATACAATCATTTAGAAAAGTAACCAAATAAAGGTTTTTTTTCCTTGTCGTGTTTAGGTCAGAAAAGGACTTACCCAGAACAGAACTGACAACAGGTCTGGCGTTTTAATTGAAAAGAAAACCTGCAAAAATGGTCTTGCATGAGGAGATCAGGCAGTAAGCAGAGAAAGCGGGGAACACACGGAGCAAGAGAGAGACATGAAGTCGATGGAAGGATCTAGTGGAGAGATCTAGTGGAGAGGGTCTCATTTATAAAACATTGTGCAGAATCTACACTAAAAGTTTATGTATGAAAATGGCATAGAGAAAAAAGAAAAAAAGGAAAAAAGAAGGTTAATAACACATAGGTTGTTTACACACACAAACATGTGTGGCAACAATGGCCAACACCACTGTTGAGCAATGTAAAAGAAAAATTTAAAACATTTTGACATTCAAACACAGTGGTGATAGTGTATGGGTTGGGCTGCTTTGGACGTGGAAGACTTGGCTGAACTGATGGAACCATGAATGCTGCTCCGTTGCAGAAGATCCAGAAGAAGAATGTCTGGCCATCAGCTCATGACCTTAAACTCAAGTGCACTTTGATTGTGAAGCAATATAATGAGTAAGCCTGCCTCTGAATAGCTGGAAAAAAAAAACTTATCAAAGGTTGTGGAGAGGCATAGTACAGTCTGGACTTACTTTATTAAGAAGCCATGGCATGACTTTGGTAGCATAGTAAAATGTATTATTTTTGCTGAAATACTCAAATACTATCATATTTGTTGTCAAGATTCTCTTATTTTAGGAATTTCAAACCAGTTCATGCCTCCTGTTGTGTATAGCACAGTCCAGTATTGGTCCGCCTGTTTCCAGCAACCTCCTTACCCTCCTCTCTGCCGAATAAAGGGGAAAAAATCTTTTTAGGTTCTTCTAACATTGAACTGTCTGGCTAGTTTGGTCTGAAACAAATCTTGAAGACATTATTGCATCTACTCTCCTTGGCAAGGTTCTGAATCCATTTGGGAGGTAGTTGTGGCTTTTGTGGCCATGTGTTTATTGTTTATGATTTGTATTCATGCCTAATTAATGACGCGCTGACGAGTGCAGTCACTCACTATGGCGAATGACCGTCTGATCTCACGCAATGAGAGAATGATTTCCGCCCTTCATCCAGGGCTTTGGAAAGGAGCGAAGAGCTTCCTCGGGCCCAACTCTTTGGGCAGGAGCACAGACATTAATGCTCTAGAAAAACAGAAAACCACAGAGTGTCAATCTTTGTTCCTGCCAGTCTCTTTTTTGGAAGGCTTTGTCTTGTTTTCAGTGTGAGCTGAACAAGAATATTGTTTTTCCTAGTCATAATTGGTAAGCAAATTTCCCCTGGATAAAGACTCGGAACCCATGTGCAGATGAGTCATGGGGTCGTTCCAAGGTCTCTTTGACCCCCCCTCAAGGCAACTCTTCGATCCAACAAATCCCAGTCACAGGGTTATTGTTTTCAAATGACCTGCTTCCTGACAAATGATGTGTGACTAAATTTATAATAATGCAGGTTGTCTTCCTTGAGAAATTGCAACCTTTCTACAGTTGGAAGTTGAATACGTACGCGTTGTAGAAGCAAAAGTGACTGACACTTTTGATTAAATTTTCCACCCTGTCATTTGCATTTGACAAAAGTCTCCACGTAAAAAAAAATTGTTTTGCAGTCAAATGCTTGGAAATATAAACATACATTTGCAGTGAAATATTTGAAACTCTCACTTTTTTATTAAGCAAATTACATTTTAATGTATGAATTCTGATATATTCAAAAAAGCAAGATTTGTTTTTCATCATTTAAACATATGCAAAATATGCCCACACCCATAACAGTTTTAAAGCACCTGTGCATTAGTGTGAGCATTCTATATTCTTTAGGAAAAATACTATCAGCATCCCACATCTTAGGTTTACACTATGTGGCTAATATGTCTCACAAAGGTTCTCCAAGAACATGAAATTGTGAGGACATCTCTTGTCCATTGCTCTCTTCAGATGACCTGACATATTGCCTGCTTTCAAACTACAAACATGGATTTTCCTGTCAATAAACCATGGTTTCTTGATTCAACGGTAAGCTAGAACTTTCTGTGCTGCTCAAAATTATACCCCTGTTTTATCTTCAGCTGTCTAGTAGATTTTGGACTAAATAGTGCTGACTGGTGTTTGAAACTATTCATAATTTTTCCCACCTTCACAGAAACCTTAGTTCCATCTGGAGAAAGATAACCTCAGAGCATCACACTGCCAGTACTGTGTTTTGATGTGGGTATGGTATTCTTCTGATAACGATGAGTGTTGTTTTTCAGCCAAACATTCCTATGAAGTTGTGGTGCAAAAGTTTGCATTTGGTTTCATCAGACCATAACATATGTGATCAGCCATAGCAAAACCAGGAAAAAGTTTCTCCAGGGCCTTTTTGAGTTATTTACAGGTTCTGAAAGAGTAGAATATAAGCTTTCTGATTATGTCAAACCTGTGGAAATCAACAAAGAATTAAAGAAGATATGACCACTCAAATGTTGGTACTCTGCAAAGACAATTAGTGAGAAAAAAGGCCTGAAAGTTTATTTAGATCCACCCCAGTTGGTTTTGGTTCCTATGAGGAGGATCTCAGTTTTATCACTGTTCAGTTTAAGGAAGTTGGAAGTGAACCAGAATTTTATTTGGACAGGCAGAAGGTAAGGAAACAGGTTGGAGTGTAGAAGATAACTTATATGAAAGATAGAGCTGGGTGTAATCCGCAAAACAGTGAAAATCGATGACATTCAACATTCATATGAAAGGTAGGGGTCCCAGGACAAGAGCCCTGAGGCACACCAGTTATGACAGGGGATGGGTGAGAACTCAAGCACTTAAGCTGAATGAACTGAGTGAGACCAGTAGGAATGAAACCAGTCAAGGGGGGTTTGAGTGAGGCCAACTGAAGATAATATGTGGTGAAAGATAGAGTAAGAAATTGTATCGAAGGCCACACTGAGGTCCAAAAGAATGAAAATAAGGAGTAGATCCGAGTCAGCTGCCATGAAAAGATCATTGGTGTTTTTTCATGAGGGCGGTTTCAGTACTGTGGCGGGAATAGAAACCAGACTGGAATTATTTATAGAGGTTAATATGAGTCAAAAAAGAATGAATTTAGAAGGCAACTGTTTTTTTTCCAGGTACTTTGGAGTTAGGAGGCAAATTAGAAATGGGGCAAAGATTATTGTAGTTGTTGGGATCTGATTCAGATTCCCTCAGTTTATGAGTGACAATGACAGTTTCAAAGAGAGTAAGAACAATTCCAATGGTAAGTCAAGAGTGAATGAGTCATGATTGAAAGGAGAGTTTGAAAGCAAGGTTTAACCAGGGCTGTTGGAACTGGATCAAGCATAGATGTAGAAGATTTAGATTTACAGAAAACTTCAGGGATTCTGGAGATGCTTGGAAACTTTACTGAGGGAAAGGGAGAGAGTTTCAAAAGGGAGGAGACACACATTGGTGCTTTATAAAATTACAGGAGTCTGTAGAGAACAAGTGGATGGGAATGTATTTGGTGGTTGGAAAGAGTTGTTAAAGAGTAAAAACAAAATCCTGGAGTTACCTTCATTAGAACTGATTAAATCAGAGTAGTCTGAGTAATTAATTCCTTATGCTGTGGTATTTTGAGTTTTATATGTTTCTTTGTAAATTTAGAACGTTTCTTCGTCAATTTAGAACATTTGGTATGTGTTCAACCGATTCACAATGCAAATCTTGGTTATGCAAAACATTATTTTAGGAAATAATATTTTAAAGAATTTTTTGCTAAAAAATAATTAAGCCTTAGGACACATGATTTCTGTTAATTATTTATCTTGGAAACAATTCAGACTCAAATCAGTAACTAGCTAGAGGGCGCTGTACTGGACGATTGATAAGAAATGTTGGGTCGGGGCACTTCCTGTGGCCATTGTTTAGATTAGCTTACTTTACTTTAAATTTACATGAAAGTTACACAAAACACAATTAAATCAACTTTAATGCCCCCTATTAATGCTTTAATATTGCTCATAGCACTATTGAAATGATGGCGTAGCTAACGAAAACAAACACTGTGTTTAAAACAATTTGTAGTTATGGTTTACCAGGGTATTAGCGAGTTATTAGAGAAGCCAATGTTGGCTAATGCTAGCGGGAGCTCGGTGCTCGCTTAAGACTTTTAAGCCATATTTTGTTGTAATGAGTGGACCAGAACATACAAGCATCAATGTTCCATCTGTGTATGAAACCCTTATGAAAATAATGTGTGTTATAACCATAAAACATCAGCATAGCGTTGTTTCAAGGACAGTAGCGGGTAGCTGAACCTGTA
Organism: Fundulus heteroclitus; assembly: GCF_011125445.2. Taxonomy (NCBI): domain Eukaryota; kingdom Metazoa; phylum Chordata; class Actinopteri; order Cyprinodontiformes; family Fundulidae; genus Fundulus; species Fundulus heteroclitus. The sequence goes on along the minus strand of NW_023396945.1, from coordinate 1,915,091 downwards.
AGCTCCGGCTTGGTACTCGGTTAAACCTTAAAACAGTAAAACAAATTAACAGTGACCCATTTTAAGCATTCCCTGCCTATTCTCTCTGCCAAACCTCTGTCTTTGTATCTGTTCGGTCGACTTCGGGCATCCGGTTGGAAACTGCACGTTGAAGCTGGTTCGGGCAGCAAGCAATCCGCTCTCACACCTTGTGAAACCCAGCCTGGGATGAAGCTTTCCACTGGTCTCCTGTGGTCTGCGTTCGGCCCATGGAAGGGTGAGAGGGGGGGGTTGCAGCAGGGGAGGGGGGGGGGGGGGGGGCCCAGAAAGAGCTGGGGATAGTTCACGCAAGTTCCACATAGAAAGGCCCAAAAGTAAGATTAAGCTAGGAATCCTTCTAGCTGTAAGAAAACAGTGCTAACTATTGTTCTGTTATTTTCATTCAACTTGAAATTTATTCTCTCTGACTTGATGTACCTGCCAAAAACATACTCCGGCACAGTGGTTCAGTTTCTCCTCTCAGTTCTAATCTCCGAGGCAGCCTCTTCACCCTCCTTTCCTCCTCCTTCTCCCCCCTAGGCGGCTGAAAAGGTGTCATTGATGAGAACACTGTGAGTGGGTGAGTGGTGTTCGGGCCTCATGGGCTCTTGTAACAGCTCCACTGAAAAGCCCCCATAGACACACCTGTTAACAAACACCAACAATGGACTGCGTGGCTGCCAGTTCAGAGCGCTCCACAGTCTGACCCCACTCCCACCTCTCAATCCCGTCGGAAATTAAAGGCTCTCTGTTTAAGCATCCTGGCTCACAAGGCACAGACTACACAGAGTAGCTCAGTATCCGCCTCAATCCACTTTTGTGCGGTGACAGAAACTCGGTGGATTTATATTAAGATGCGCTGTAGTAAAAGGGAGCGATGGATAGCTGCTCTTGCAAATTTCCTATCTGTTAAATGTTGAAGGTCAAAAAGTGCACGGTGAACAACCTTTAAAATCAATTCAAATGGACTTATGTCAATAACAAAACAAACAAACAAAAAACGGTTGGTTTGACCTTTGATCCAAAAACTGATGTAGTCCAATTCCTTTCCAAATGTCCTCATAGGACCCCATGCCATAAATTAACATCTGACTGGACTATTTGTCCCACATTATCCCTCCAGCCCAGAAACCAGTGATATCTGGCTCAGATCAAAGCATTGAGTCAAGACAGTTTTTCTAAGAGAGGAGGCTGCCAACCCTTTAGGATTTTGGTTGTAATATTTTTTTTTCTCCTTGTGTGCTTAATATTTTTTTTATATAACATTTGTCTATTTTTGAGAACAGTTCATACAAAATTGTGTTCTGTTTTACAACATGTCCACACCTTAGATATCTGTTCAGTGTCACTTCATACAATCCATAAAGGGCTTTGAACTCACATTAAATATGGAGAAGCTATGAATCTATTTTAGCATAGCCTAAGAGCCCGCTTTTATTCATAGTAAAAAAGAAAGCACCATCTTATCAACCTTAGAGCTTTGAAAAAAGACTTACAAATTCTGGAGCAAATCTAGAGGAGCCACTTAATCTTAGTAGTTTTTTCAGACTGAGCATTCTCTGGTTAACCTGGCCATCCAGATTGATAATAGCACTCTATGTTCTGCATATCATCAATCTGGGACTGCTCCATTTGAATCCGTTTGGGGAAAGGATGGATCTTCAGCAGAACTCTCTGAGCTGATTGGGCAAAGCGACATCTAATGCCCGCCTACCAAAAGTTGGTTTTAGCCAATCACGGTATCAAATTAAAATGTAAGCTGCAGACATTATGAGAAACCACAAGAAGGTAAAGCTTGTCAAGGCACTTCTTGTTGTTCTACTATCAAAGAAAAAAATTGTTGATTTTTACAAAACAGACGTGATAGCAGCAGCTACGCGTGCGTCCTCCTGGGACATGTTTGTGTTGGTTCGGCTGTGGGCTCAGCCGCTCTTCTTTTCGTCGTACCGGTGTGTCCCGCCTCAAACCTCAATACTGCACCGTGATTGGTCCAAACCGTTTTTGGTTCGGTTGAAGCCGGAGTGACACAAGATGGATTCTCGTGTGTTTGTGAACCCACAGATACTGCAAGGATTCAGTTATTCTCTGATGGTTGTTAGTGTAAAGAAGGACAATTTTAGACCCCATATAACACGTCATTGTTGCTTTCACTTTACTATTGATAAAGAGTATTTCTTCTTATGAGTAAAATTATATATAAAAAAAATCTTATGATAAAATTGATGTTCTTGCTGTCTTTTCCCCCACCGTCAATAATCTAAATGCCAAATATTCTATTAAAACGTCCTAAACTGATTACACCAAGACATTGTGGAGATATTTAGCCTTTTCCTCTGGAATCTATTTAGCATGTTGGAATATTGATCATTCACCCTAACAAAACAAGTAAAACTAATTTTGCATTAAGAAACAGAAAAATGTTAAAAATTACTGAAACAATATATTTAATTCTTTCAATAACTGGTCAGCCCTTAAAGAAAAAAAGCTATTCATGAATAGATTTTTTTTTTTTTTTTTTTTGCTCACAGCCAAATCTTACTGATACAAAGTGTTTGTGGGGTGAACATCTTCAGACATTAAGCCACCAGCTGCTCATCATAACCATTTGGAAAGGGGCTGCACTTCACGGCTCTGACCATTGCTTTTGTGCTCACTCTGGGGGTTGCAACCATTCATCTCTATGGAACGGATAATAGCCTCACTGGCCGGGTTGCCCTCCATTCCCTGCCACTGCTCCATCCTCCCATAAAATTCCTCACAATAATTGCGTTCCCTGGAAGCCAGTAGGAAAAGAGGAGCTAAAAAGCAAAGGGAGGGGGTTAAAGAAAGAACTCTGTAGTGGGGAGTCTGCATTCATCCCTGGTCTATGCACTGCAAACAACAAACTGCGTACCACAGTCTAGGAAGAAAGAGCCATAATGGTCAAAAGCAGTGAAGGACTGGTTCACCAGTCCCCAATTCAGTGGGCCCTGGCTTCTTTAATAACTGACTGAATCCACAATTAAACCCTGCTTACTGGTAATACAAGTCTTCTTAGAGACTCAGTTGGCAGTAATGGGAGAAAGGGCCACTGTTGTGTCCTATAGATTAAAGCAAGAAAAGGAATCAAAAGGCACTTTTACAATACAGTAATCAGCGTGTTTTCTCTCTGAAAGGCCCTCAAGTCTCCATTTTAGAAAACACAGGGCATTACCTCATCTCTGCTCTTTCCAAAAACCATTTAATCTGCCACTTTATTATATGCAAAATCCTACATGTTGTCCGGGCTCTGTGAGGCATAAAAGTGGAGGTGGCGAACCCGTGGCAACAACTGAGAGGTAATCTGCCGATATGGCATTTTCTTTCTTTAATGTTTAAAGTTTGAACATTGTAACCTGGCACAGTTGTTTTCAGAAGTTTTCAGATTGACAGTGTTTTCCACCCACTTTACTGCTTCTGTGTTGTTTGACCTTTTTGTAAGATGTTTTCATTGACTACCCCAAGTCAAATAGTTCATACGTTTCGAAGGCTTTTTCAGAAACGCAAGAAGTTCACAAGAAGCCATCAATAGGTTCTAAACGAGATTAGAATCTTTACATAGACCCAAAATTTCAATGACTTAATCTTTGAGCCATCCCGTGACTTTTGTTTTTCACATAATGCCATATCACACTGGAAAAAAAGCATTGTTCATCTCCAAATTGCTGATTGATTAATTGATTTGTACAGTCGTTGTTGGAGCAGAGAAGGATGCCCAAGGCTTTTCGTTGCATTCAGCTTTTCCTCTGTGGGGAGAACCTTTTCCAGATGCCTTAAACAGTTTGAATCAGGCTTTATCTGAGAAATGTCACACCCATTTTCTGGTACTGAAAGGAAAAAGTCAGCCCATCCTCTGTGTTGTTCTTGGAAAGATGCTCCTACATTGATCAATTGCAATTCTCTGCCTCATTGTGCTTGCCGACACACTCACACATCCCTGCTGCTACTCCTGGCCAAGGTCTGCACTGATGGCGACCTAATCGCATTGTTGAACCCTCTTTAGTAGACATTCCCAGGACTTGCTGGCATTTCTTGGGCAACCTGACATGTTTTATGCAGCACCTCTCTCCTTTAATTTCTCCTTGATTCGATACATAGTTTATGTGGCGGCAGTTTTCCAAGCGGCAATATCCTTAAAGTGATGGCACCAGGTTTTTTTTTATCTTTAGAGGTAACCATGGTTGACAAATGAAGGATAAGTTCATGCACCACAATTCCATCAGACTGAGAGAATGAAATCAGCTAAACTGTCCTCGGAAATCCTGCCTCTTGACCCAGTGACAAGATAACTAAAACTGTACTAGCATTAATTCTTTGCTTTTAAGTTATACCAACTTCACAAGTAATTGAGTTTGAAATCATAATTTTTAACTGCAACAAAGTCTGGAGACACACCACACAACTTTCATAGTTGACACAGATTCTGAAAAGTTTTGGAGTTCACACAAAGACTGTTTTATTTTTATTTTTTTCATGACTGAAAGACTGGGGTTCGCACACTTAACAACACCGCCAGCTGAGGGATCACAGGCTACAGGATTTATCTTACCAACTAAAGCCAGCTGAGCACATCCAACTTGTGGAAACTCTCAAAAGGGCAACAGTTTGAGGGGAGAAACATACCAGCAGGAGGCAGTAATGGAAGACATTTTCAGAATTCGGACTGGTTTCATTTCAGTGAAATTCCTCAATGAGACGCAATTAAAAAAGAAATGTGCAGACTTTATTCTTTGCAATATTATTTTTGACAGTTTGGAATATACATATATTTGAGTTGTGAATTAGTTTGTGGGTTTTGAATTGACTGTCAGCAATTTAAATTTTTTTTATCTTAACAGACAACAAAATCAGAGAGTAAGGGCTGGATCATGCAACTAAACATTAAGAAAGTATGATAAATAGGTTTATTCTATTTGAATTTTTTTTATTTCAGAAACATAATTTCTTTATGTATGTGCAATACGTAACATGTGCAATAAGGTCCTTAATTAATTGTATGTGTTTTAGTCTTGAATAACCAATTGTCTTTTGTTAACATTGGTCATTTGGACTGTATGGATGTGTAATGAGAGCCAGGACATTAACTTAAAAGATGGATGAAATGCAACATGACCTTTCAGACTGCAGACACTTTGAAAACTATCGAATACGTATCTGATTCAGTATCACATATTTAAGAGGCACAAATCAGATTTTTCTGGGGGTCAAAAGATCGGAAATGGGTCGTTCATACTGCCACGAAAAAGACAGGTATGAGTCGCATATGGGCAAAAAAGATTGGATTTGGGTCGGGTTTGCTTGCTGTGTGAACTTAGCCTAATGTCAGATTGGGTTAGTTCCTCTGGCACACCTGCCCAAACTGGTATTAAGCCCATCTCACACTAACAGAGTTTTGTGCCAGACTGACTGAATTTCCCCACTGGGACTCGTGTGTTCAATCGGGTAGAATATTCTGAAGCCTGTCTGAAGCAATTGTCTGAAGCAATTCCTGTCAGTCTCAAAACCTTTGGCGATCATTGAACTACAGTGGTTTGACTTTTAAGCAAGTTCTTTTTTGTTTGTTTATTTATTTGCTTCTTAAGACAATAAGTTACTACAACTTGTTCCATTTGATGATCTGTCCAGTGTGCATCCTGCCTCTTACCCATCGAATGCAAGCCATTGGAGTATAGCAACATATCATGCCTCCTTTTTTGACCCTACGATGATTACGCAGGTGTAGAAATTGGACAGAGGCACAGAGTTAGGAAGTAAGTAGTTTAAAAGAAAAACTACCAAAAATATGTCCTCTCAGTTCACAAAGAAAATGTATTTCTTTGATCTTATGTTATGTATAGAGGGTTCTGTGGGTGTGTAAACTTCCTTTGCCTGTCTGGAATTTTATTACAAGCTGAAATGTCAATTTTTCTTGGTTTGCAAAGTTATTATTAACGTTGTTGGACTTTTTTGTGTTAAAGTTGTTTCATGGGACAAAAGTACAAATGTTATAGTTTTCTTGTTTTACAGGCATGGAACAATGCAACCAGGTATAAAAAGAAATTAACTTTGTGAGGATGAAGCCGGCTATGAGAAGAGGAATGCACCCATAATGACTGGGTGCATTCAGGAGAGACTTAATTTAAGCTGATATAGATAAAAAAGCCTACTCGTGTGAATACGCCCTCGAGCTTCATTTTATGTGCGGTTGTCCACAGATGTTACCCCTTTTTCATGTAGGTCTTGCTTGCAAGACCATAAAGCTCTTTAAAGACATTCTGATTTACAGCAAATGTTTAATGTTCTTGTGTATTTTCCCTCAACACTGTAAGGGTGTTTTCACATAAGTTTCGATGCAAGCCGTAAAACTAGAGCCAAAAGCAAGAGAGAGGAGAGGAGCCCTTAGCCGGGTACACAAAGGGTGCACATACTGTATGAGAATGAGAGCATCAGCTGTAGAGGAAAAAATTCATAAGGTACCATCACTTGGTATTCCCTATTGTGAAAATGTAGTGAATGTAATGAAAGACAAATGTATTTGTTAGCAATTTTTGTAGTAAAAATACAATCATGTCTTTTCTATCCCATTAGAAATTGACATTTTAACTTTGTCCTTCTAAACCATAGCTTTTTGGTTTAGGTGATGATATGGCTTTAATTTTCATCAAACCAGCTCTAGAAATCTTTTTATTTTGTATAGCCAAATTGCTGTTTTATGCCATCAGAAGTAATCTGGCAAGATCTGCAAAAATCTGTCCCGGGTAATGAACAATATTGCCAAACTTACCGACATTCTGCGAAGAATAGCACTTTCACATGCCTCACGTTAGAGCAGTTCTATTTGCTATTCTATAGAGGGCGAACAGATGTAAGGGGATCAAAATAAATCCTGGCTCAATATCTTTACACATTTCTACGCCATTAGCTCACTTTGGTTGTATACAAAGTTTTCCTCTTATACTACTGAGCCCTGTTGGCTTATTATATTTTATTTCTAAGTTTTACACTTTTTTTGGCTCTATTTTTTTTAGTAAACAAAGCACTTGTGTATATTTACCATAACAATACATTTGACCAGAAATACGATATTCTGCATGCACATTATGAGTAAACACGGAGAAGCAATGGAGCCGATTGAGTCAGCAACGCACAGCGGATGTACGGAAACAAAGAGATAAAATAACCCTTACCATGTAGATCGGATGGGTCTTCAACCATGGCAAGCTGCCACCTTACTGCGAGGCATTTCAGGACGATCTACTGGCCCTTACAGGTCTGTGTCAATTGTTGCCATATTGCTTTCTGATAGATAACGCTGGCAGATGACACAACAATCACATTGAACATATAAATACAGGATTAATTACTTATGATTTAGAATAAAAGGAAGTTGCAAACTGGAATCATCCAGTTTTATATCCTTTTTCCTAACAGGCATGTGTTGCAAAAAGTATTGTAATTTATAGAACTAATGCAGAGCATCTAAACCTGTTTAGTACCAGTGATTGGTTTGTCTTTTTTTGGCAACTTTAGGGACTTAGTGATGCAGCAACAACTGTGGGAACTGCAGGTGCTCTGCTTTCTGTAGAGTTAAAAGAGTTTTTCTAATGTAACAAACATAACAGTTTTTGACATTATTCACAACTGAAAAGTAATTATTAACACAGGAATTCACGTATGCAAATAGTTTCTTATTATTGATAAAAACTCACTTTAAAGATGCTAATTAGTTGTATGAATAAAATGAAATACTGTGAAAAACAATCTCAAATGTAATTTTCTTTTCTTTATATGAATGGTAGGTGTAGAAGATGTTAGAATACAAGAGCATAAACTCCCTGAGAGAAAAAGGAGGGAAAGCAGGAAAGATGGACGGCAGAAAAAAGAAATGTCCTCTGTAGGTTTGTGTGTTTTCCATATAAATCCTTAAATATATGAATGGTTCTGTATGTATAGACCTTTGCGTTTGGGCCACATGCATGTGGCAGCTGAGTTTGCGAACAGAGTTTTTTCATTGTTGTTGTGTACTCTGAATCATCAGCTGTGACTGCCTATGGCTTTGTTTTTGTGGCTTTAATGCAAAAGAAAGGGAAATAAAAGATAAACTGCTATAATAGATGCATGTTTGCAAACTATGCAAATTCCTACAAAAGCCGGACTGGAACTGAAGCATAGAGCTACAATCCACACAATAACAGCCCAGGTCTCAGCCCTGTTCACTCTTCTCTCCTCAGTCAGGGACCAGAACCCTTCCAGTCACCCAGCCATCAGTTCCCGGTTACCTCCAGTACCAATTCTTTGATTGAAACTTTTACATTGCCTTCCTGCCTCCGTTTGTTGCCTTCGGGGTCAAAATGGAAAATCAAAACCTGACATAGGTTCCTGGGTAAAAATATAGCTTGAAGACAACGTCATCGTCTTATTAGAGCTTGGGGGATGTGGGTTGTCACTCTGGTTTGGCAGGTTGTCAGAGAAACCAGCTCAGTCTGCCAACTAACTGCAGAGATGTTGATTGCAGCCTGGCAGTATCGTAGGAGACGTTTTACCTATGCAGTACTAAAAAAAAGAACTGAATCACATGACAGTGCTCTGGTTTTCATCCCAATGTGAGGAAGCAACAGTGCTTACTTTGAAAAGTAATTTATGCAGAATCCGTTTGATTCCAGATAAGATTCTCGACTGTTCTCGATAATAAAAAGATATCACTCTACATCAACAAATGTGACCTTTTGACTTAATAAAAAGACTCTTAAGAAGGTAATGAAATAAAAAAAATTAGCTACAAAATAAAAAAGGTGAGAAAAAGTAATTTCTCGAACATTTATGACTATCCTAAACATTTTCATGTTCTCAAAAAAATAAAATTTTAAGAATTTTCAAAGTAACAAATTTCTTGAACTTATTTTTAAATATTGACACTTGTTAGGATCTGGGTGCTGTTGACTTAGACTTAGACATCTTTATTTGTCATCTTGTATGTACAGAGTGCATACAGAATGAAATTGCGTTGCAAACAGCTTGTTGGTTTTCTTCACCTTTTCCTCTCCTTGTTCATGTCCTCCTCACAGCAGGTGAGATCCACCTTGGTCTGCTGGCTGACACCATGACTTGGTTTTCTCCTCAGTGCTGCTCTACTCGCATGCGGCTGATTCATTCCTGATGGCCTGCAAGCTTTTAAGCCGGTCTCAGACAAGTATCCAGTGCCAGTCCGTTGACCTAACTTGGTGACTCTTGGCTTCCATTTACTCATGGAAAGATTTTCTTGAGTTTTATTGTGACTTTGTCTGTGCTTTCAAGGATTTTTTGGGAAACCTCACTCCGGTGTTGATTTGCTCCTCCAGTAACCGCCGGAAAAGCCCTGCTCACGCTGTGTGGTAATTTACCATACCTGATCCCACCATACTTACCATACCATCTCCCCAGTCCTCTCCTTGCACCCGGACTCTGGTTGACCTTACCCCCCCACACCTCCTTCAGAGCCCGACGTCAGCACTTAAAGTGAGACGTTTTCCACTGTCAACCTTCTCATTGGTTTAAGCTCTGCATTATGACTACACCAGGAGGTTCATAGGTTACTTAGTGACCTTTGGATTTATCTTACATCTAAAGGTTCATTACCTATATAAAAGCAGGTAAACAGGTGAAGGGAATGTACTGGATTGGGCTACAGCGATAGGCAGAATACAGGTGCAGCAGATGAACTTGATGAAAGCAGTGCAGGAGGGATATGAGAGATCATACAGAAAGCTGGGCCAGAATATGACAATTTATTAGGATGCAGGAAATCAAATATCAGTAATGCCAGAACACCAGCCTGTATATCATTAAATCAGTTGCACAACATACTACGCATACTATTTTGCTGTCAATGAAAAATGATGGTTGAATGGACAGGAACTTGGGAGCTGCAGAGTGAGTATGCAGATTTGATAATAGAAATAAGTGAACTTACAGGGAATGAGGAGCAGAGGAACGTAGTGGAGGTAGCATAACAGGAAGTTTGATGGCAAAAATAACGGAGGACCCAGTAAATGAGAGATGACCACACCGCTTAAATACAGAGGGAGTTAGGGTTGAAGGTATGGAGAGCAGGTGTAAGTAATCAGATGAGTAATGAGTGACAGCTGAGAACTATGAGAGGAGAGAACTGAGACAGAGTGTGAATATGGCAATCCACCAATTAAAGGAATAAAGAAAAAGAAGAGTGTGAATATTAGACAGGGGCAGAACAGGAAGGAAACACAAGAAGAGATCTAACAGAATATGATACAATAATGATATAGAATGAACTACAAACAAAATTCCCTAACTAATCTACAGTAGTGAAAATAAACACTCAAGAAATACACAAAAGATACAATCCAGGATGCTCAATCAGTCCAAACACATTAATAACAGAAAATCAAAAGACAAATACCCAAGGATCGTGACATTCATATGATAACCCTAACCTGTCACAGAACATAACAACTCACAAATTTGATTGCCTTTTTCCCTTTATGTTAGCACATTGTGAAGTTGGTATTTTCCATTTGCCACAGAAGTTGGAATTTCCAAGTCGTGGCAAATGGAAAACAGCATATTCCTCTGTGTTTGCTCAAACTTATATAAAGAAAACCAAAGAGACTGGGCAAAGTCACACAAATATAAACACACCATGCCAAAGTAAAAGGAGTCAGTCTTTTTTAGGGTTCTTCATGCTGTCTCACCAAGGACATTTTTTTTTATTTTTTTACCACAGTTTGCGTTTCCCCAATTTCTTATCCAGTAAAGATACCAAACAGTCAGTATTTTAAATTAAATTCTGGTTGGCAAACAGCAAATTTGGAGAAAATTTGTCTTTCTAGGAAACTTGTCTGGAGATTTGAAGAGAATGCACATTACTGAACCGAAGTTGAAGCTTGTGTGTTGCTGTTTGTGTCTGAACGTGTTGTGAATACTGATTCACTCCTCAGTCTAAACACTGGTTAAGCTCAGACCTCTGATTGATATTCTGTGGAAGCACTTGTTAGCATGCACCATCTAGTCCCTAATCTCTTAGAAATGCCAATAAAAAGGGGAAGCACACAAACATACACACATTGGCCTCCTTCTCTTGTCTTTGGCCTAAAGTGCTGAAGGGAGATTAGATTCCTCATTACTCCTTTTTGGTGGGCTATAGGCAAGATAAAAAATAGCCTTGTGGTCCTAATCCTGAAGACACTCAGCACGCTCATATTGTTCTCAAGGGGCACCTCTTCTGGCTTCCCATGCTGCCATGGTGACAGGTAGTTGTAAAACCATTAGTGAACTTGTCATGAGATTGCAGCAGGAACGCACAAATCAGGCATCCAGCGTGTGCAATTTAAAACCGCATTTAGACAAACACGCTGCCCTCCCTTGAACTATGTTTTATGATGATTACAGCGATCGCTCCTCTTTTAGCATGTGGTGTCATGATGAAAACATATGCGTTTAACGCAAGAAAAACACAGTGAGGTGAGGTGAAAATCCCCTCAATATGGGATCTCAATGATGAGTGGTGCTAGAAGCCCGGCTTACAGCCAAGAAACCATTACTAATCCCCCAGGGCTGTTGGAGTAAAGGCTGTGTGCGCCAGAGGAGCGCAAGTACCATGGAGCATTCATGTGTGTTGGTGTGTGCTTCCCAGCTCTTGAATTTGTGCCTTCCCATGACCCCTATTCCATCTAAAAAAAAGTCACAAAAGCTAGTTAAACAGTTACAAAAGAGAAGTGGAGGCTCCAAACACCTGGTAATAGAATAAAAGGAGAGTTTTATCTTTAAAAAAAAACCTATGTAAAGGAAAAATCACAGTCCAACTTTAAAAAAGCTCAAATAAAAGTATGACAAACTAGTCAGAATTCTTTCTACAAACTTAAAACAATTTACAAGCTTTTTCACAACTGCTGGAATATAAATGGCGAGCTCAAACTACACTGTAACATTTACTGTGCGAATTATAGGGTCCTTTTGATCAGTTCTCTCTCACAGTTAAAGAAGTAATCCTAAAATAGGGTTTGATAATGATTTTGTTTACCAATCAAAGGCTGGCTGTGGGCCTCTGAATTCTTGCAACTCGACAAACCCAAACTGAAAAACGCATTTCCACTCTGTTGCCCTGAATAAATGCCCTGAAAGCCACGACAAACCGCTCTCGTGGATATCCGCACGACAGCCTTCGATGTCCTCGGAGAAACCACAAGAAGATGAATGGACTCCCACACTCATATGCACGGGGAAACATAGAGGAAAATGCATCAACATCAGCATGGTGAAGTTCAGAGTTCAGTACGGGCAGCCTTGTGGTTTAGTTTGGCATTTTGGCTCTAATTCACAGCATACTGGGCTCTAACAGTTGAAAGGCTTTACTGCTCTTTTATGAAGTGGATTTTAAGCCCAAGATTTTAACAAAATGCAGACTGCACATTAAGATCAGCTGTCCCTGTTTAGGTCGCCTTGTTTTAATCATATTCTTAGAAAATGAAGATCATGTGGCCGGGATCTCTTCTGCGCCTTTCATTTTCTGAAATTCGCCATCTTTTCTGGTGAAACAAATCTCCCTTCTCAGAAGGGATAATGTTGTTTTTTGCTTGCCAATAGAATAACATTTACTTATTTACTAATCATACATTCAAAACAAAATGCAGGGTGCGTGTTGAGCTTGGCCGCAGGAATGACATGAAGACATTAATTCCCCCAGAATCATAAAAAAGGCTCTTACATGAAGCCAAAGCAAAGGAAAACTCAAATAACATAGTATCCAAGTCGTTTTTTTAATCCTTTTTTGCAGAACCATAATCCACTGCGCTGTGCCTGAACCAGCTGCAGAACATATTTGTACTCTGTGTTGGTTAAAAAACACTATAAAGAAAAGGAAATAATCCCACTGACACCTATCACAGCTATCTGAGTCATGCTGCCAAACAATTCAACATGTTTACCCCTGACTACTCTGCCCTGAAGTATCCATGTTAGCGCTGGTTGACTTTGCAAAGTTATACATTTTTAAATTCACTTGCTTATGTATTGATCCTGGGGTGCTTGTGTTCATGTGCTGAGGCTCATTAGGCTGCACTACCTGTGTCTCATCACCTCATCATGCCACTACTTAAAAGGACTAGAGAAGGGGTCTCCAACCCTGGTCCTCAGGACTCACTGTCTGGCATGTTTTAGGTGTTTTCTAGCCTCCATGCACAACATTAATAAATGTGTGATTAACAGGCCTTTGGCTGCTGAGGAGATCATGCAATCACTCGATTCAGGTGTGGTAAAACAGAGACACATGCAGGACAGTGGATCAAATGGACTATGGGTAATAATACCTAGACATCTGAACGTGATTGCAGTAATAAAGCATTCTTTCTATGATGTCTTCAGTGATTGCTTACATGCCGTCTCTTTGCGGCATGTAAGCAATACTCCTAGAATTGCCTATCTGGGCCTTGCAGGACCTACTTCAGCCACTGAAGGATGCTGAGCTCTTTCCCCATCAAGGGGGATCTCCACAACACAAGCTTGACTAAAACCAAATACTTCACCTCACTTTCCCCGCTCCTTACACTATATCCTGGTCTGTCATTCAGGGCATAGGGCTTCTTCTATACAGTGGTATACAATGTTATCTTAACTCATACCCACCATTTATTAATGTGTTTCTGCACTTTGGTCAATAAAAGCTTTCACAACATAACATCTCGCCCTCACCAAAACAGATCCACTGAGAACAGCTTTATCTGGGCAAGGTGTATGTTTTTGTAAACACGAGAGTCCTTCCATCGCTCAGGCAACATTAAACCTTTACCAATGACTGGAACAATTATCAGTATTGCTTAATGAGATAAATAATAAACGTCATTCTCAGCCCAGTTTTACACTCGTCCATTGGCTTCACCTCCTTTTTCAGTCTTCCACAAAGCCAGTTGCCCTCTCCCAGACATTTCAGTGGTGAAGTGCAAAGTTGTAGCGGTCTTCAGCTGTTCTCCTTGATCCTTTCCAGATGATGCTTCAAAAATCTCTCATATTAATGGACTGTTCAAGGAGTAGGCCAAGAAGAAAAACTACCGAGATTAAGACGGAGAAGCTGCTTCATGGCAACATTCAAAATAGATTTCCACACTCTAGCAGCCAGATCTAGGTGGGACGGCCCTAAAACTCAAAGATATTTTTCAATGCTCAAAGATTAACTCATCTGCAGAGATGATCCCAAACCTTTAGGGCAATCCTCCCCATTTTTTCTACCAGCTACTCTGTGTCTTAACCAAGATCCTTTGTGGATAAATGCCTTGAACCCCGGATCCAAACAGAGCGACATGGACATTGCCTTACTTCAACAATGGCACATTGGCACAGAGCCTCTATTCATGTCAATATCAGTCCAAGCTTTGGAAGGAAAGTCACTCACCACCATAATTCAAAAAACCCAGGCTGTTGATGATTGCCAACCCTCGTGGGCACCACATATTAAACTACAATTCTGGGTTTCCTATGAGTTCATGGAACACTAACTAATGTTCCTGAGGGGTCCCACCATATTCAACAGCTTTTGAGTAAACATAAAACCCCTTCCCTTCAATTCTGTGGTTTACAAGACTCTATAGACTTTCTTTATGAGCACGACTTTCCCCCAGCTGCTGTTATAAACTTTTCTAACCTGAAAAACACTGAATGAAATGTTACATTGCCGAGTCTTTTGCTGCAGGAATCATTCAATAGTTTTCTTCCCTCTGGGGCTGACTTTCTTCTTCATACACAGAAAGAAGGGAATTTGTTGGATCTGCGTCAGGTAGCGAGGGCTAAACCAGATCACAATCAAAAACAAATATCCAATTCCATTCATTAACTCTGCTTTTGAAGCTGCCCATGGAGCTACTGTTTTCTCTAAACTTGATCTCCACTTCGTTTATCATTTCATCAATGCAGAGCAAGGGCATAAGTGGAAGCCTCTATTCAAAACCCCCTTTTGTTTCTTGGAATACCTCGTGATACTGTTTGGTATCTTCCAAGCCTCCTTCAGCAATGTTCTCAGATGTTTCTTTCAGGTTTTGTTTTTAGTTCCTCTTCTTTTCAAAACACCTGGAGAACCCTCTGAACCCGAACCCTTAACCCTCACGTCAAAGGGTGGGTTATAAAACAGACTTTTCATTTCAGTCTTTCAATTTTGCTTAAAGCAAAACAAATGAGCTCCTTTTTTTTAATCATTACACATTTTGCCAATTTATTACATTATACGCACTGTTGATTGCAGCAAATATTTTATTTATTAGACTGAATTTCTAAATCTTGAGTAAACTGTGCTGTTTGGTGGCGTAGTGGGTCACACTAGCATGTTACACTTGGGTGCCACATAGAAAGGTTCAATTATTGATGGTGTGGGGTCTTTCTGAGTTAAGCTCTGGAAAACAATGAAACAGAGTTAAACAAAAGGACAATTTATTTATTTTTTTTGCCAATTTACAAGAGTAGAAAGCTGAAAGAGAAACAAATCTACCAACTACACCTGTGACAACTTGCAAATACTGTAGACAAATATACAATCACATGCATGCAGCTTCACAGTCCATAACAAGAATTTATGTTAATAACCCGTAGTGGAAGTGATGACAGATGAATATACCGTGACTGCAGGCGTGCCTCTTCTTCATCCGTCGTGAGTGGATGTGCCTGGCTGCCATTGCTGTGTGCTGTAGGTTGGTTAAAAGTATGAGTTTTTTTTTTTTCAGTGTTACAGAAAACACAGTTCAGGTAGAATTTACATATAGAAGACGAGTGACATTTTGCTGCTTTAGAAGGGTACAGGCTTATGTTTAAGCAAAAGCAAGTCTTAAGAGTTAAGCCCAAAGTAATTTAGCAGCGAGTAGTCACTGGTACGGAAAACTCTGCTTCTACTCTGCCTTCCCGAATATCAATTCTGGCAGCTATTCATGCTAAGACCAACTAATTCATTTCAATTACAAGTAATCAACCTCACATCATAGCAAGTTGCAATTTAAATCAACTCCCACTTTAGCAAAAATGTGTGCAACCAACATTTGAGGGACAGATATTTCTAACTTTCCTAATAAGCAAACATTTCTAGGGTGTTTTGAACTAGACAATGTATAACTCCAGAAGTCTCAGGTGGAGGCCACAACAATCGTGTGGATCATAGACTACCTGACAAACAGACAGCAGTTTGTGAGAATGAAGGGTCGCGTGTTTGACCAGGTGCACCATATGGGAACGTCTCCTCACCATTCCTCACCACGGTGTACAGAGTGTATCAGAGGTGGACAAGGAGCTGAGTACAGTGTGCTGGTGGACTACTTTGTGGGTGAACAATTGTCTCATCTTGTATGTGGATCTATGGCATCATTCAAATACCCTTAAAAACAGCTTCTAGCTCCTGCTCCTGCCTCCTGTTCCTAGACCTTTCATGGGGTCAACAGTAAGAACGCTATGGTGGGGAGGAAAGGAGCCTCGGACTGCTATGGCAATTTTGGACAGCCTTTTACTCCGACGTCATTACGTGACGGAAACGCTCGTGGATGATTTGAGTCCTAGCGCTGGTAAGGGACTTTGCGATGTCCCTAGGCAAAACTAGCCATGGGAGGGAGCATTCAGGCTAATTGTCCTACCTCCTTCCTTACTCACTGCGGTATTCAGAGAGCACTTATCATGGGGACCGCTGATGCACCTTCACTTTGGTTAAAGAGTCCTAACTCTATAAGGGTATTTGGGTTGAGCCTTTGTTTGAGTAGCTTGCCATTTTGCTGGGTTTTTCATTAGTTTTAATAGCTTTGACTTGCTATGAGCTTTGAAACTTTGAACGTGCTCCTGGAGTTTGTTTGTAGCTTGATTGTTTGGAAGTGACCCGTGTTTAGATTCCCTGTTTGTAGCCTTCTGGTTTGGTTGGCTTTAGGGCTTCGGTCAAGGTTTTGTTAAGGGCTTTGGGCTACACCTCTGATTTTAAGATGTGAATTGGTACTTTATGGATTTTGCTTTATTTAATGTTTTGTTTTTTAAGTCTGGTTGACTTTTGATTTGTTAATTCTCTATTGCTGAGTTTGTTTTAAAACTGAACAATAAACACAAAACTGTTAAAACCTTTAAAATATGGGTTTTACTGTTACTCTGCCTTCCCCCTATTTGAGCCTGGTCATAACAACAACTTACAGCAGGCATGAGGATCACAAATGGAGAACATGACTGGGAAACAAACCATGAAGTACTACAGAACAACAGAGGGCATGCGATCAACAGGAGAAACCGCCAAGAAACTAGTACGTCTATATACAGGGGAAGATGTGGTAAATAACATGGGCTACAGGTACGAGCAATAGGGTAAGGCAAAGGAACAGCTGATACTAATAATGACAGACCAGCAGAGGGGAGAAGTGTAATCAATAGGAACTGAACAGAGAAAAACACAGGGGGGAAATCTAACAGAAATTATACAAAATGTTCATAGAACCCAATAAAGAAACAAAATGGCAGCAAAAAGACATAATAGACACTGAAGATTATGACAGAATGTTAATAAAACAAAGAAGATGATTGAGGATTTCAGGAGAAACAGGAATAGGTCAAACAGCATTTGCCTAATGGAAGATGAAGTGGATAAATATAACTACTGCCTTGCTCACCTGGACAACAGATTGGATTGAAGATACAACGGTGAAGCCATCTACAAAAAGGGAGAGAGCAGATTGTACTTCTTGAAGAAGCTTAGCTCCTTTGGTGTCAGCATATCTTTTCTGCCATCTTTTCTTGGGGTAGCAGCATCAGAGCCAGAGTTTAAAAAGGTTCAACAAGCTAATAAAGGCTGGCTCTTTTCTGGGGATCTCTAGAACCTCTGGAAATGATTATGCAAATAATATGCAAAGACAATCGTTTGAATTTCATTTAATATATTGCTACCATACTCTTGATTTAAAAATATTTCAGCTGGAGGTCTAAAGCTTGTCCATTTGTCTGTTGGTCATGTAAATTGGAAGAATTGTTTTACAGCAATTAAATTTTAAGTATGTTCTGATCCAATGACAGGAATTGTCTAGGGGTTCTGATTCAAGGCTATTAAAAACTGACTGGTATTGGAGTCACTGAGGAAAATCAGCTCTTGACAGTGTGATGTTGGTCTTTATCTCCATTTAGCCATGTGGTCACATTCTGCACAACCAGTTTTGTAAAACAAAAAGTAAATTGTTGCTTGTCTGGCTTGTAAGACTGTATCAGTGACCATGAAAGTTATGTTGCTGATCTCATAAATCTGGTTTTTACCAAACAATCTAGGTATTTCCCCCCCTTTACGATAACGTTCACAGTAAACGAGATGCTGTATTGAGTTCTGCAGCTCCCTGTCTGTGTCATGGTATCTGCTTTGTACTTTGCCTATACTCTAGTTCCAAGTTCATGAAACCGGAAAATATCTTTTTGGCAAGTTTTGGCTCTGCATGACTTATTGAAACTGCATTTAAATACACTATCAATAAGTCAGATCGAAGAGAAGAATAAACATGCAAATAATAATGAAGTTGTCACAATCCCCAGGTTCCTGGGGATTGTGCCCTTTTAGTAGTGTTTATTATCTGTAGATGCAGTTAATTCTTTATTGTTCCTGTCATTAGTTTCAGTTAGTTTTCTGCTGAATATGGTTGAAGAAGTTATTCTTGTTTCTGTTAGATCTTTATATTTCTGCCTGCCTGTCTTTAGTTTAGCTAGTGAGTTTATTTTATCACATTCTGTTTATTTGTTGTGGTTTCTGTATTCTCATTAGGTCCGGCGTTTCCTCCCTGGCTCCTGCCACCTCATTGTGCCCCTTCAGCTCGATCATTCTGATTGCTGCCACCTGTGCTGATTATTATCACCTGCAACAATTAAAGACTATCTTGTCAGTAAAGGTTCCCTGTTATATACAAATATATACAGATGCATCAAAAAACACAGCTAATAGGGTAGGGATAGCATTTATCATACCACAGTTTCATATTAAGGTAGGAAAAAGGATTAGTGATGGAGTTTCAGTGTATACAGGAGAAATGCTAGCTTTGCTTTTAGCAGTTCAATGGGTGGAAGAGGTAAGACCATTAAAATCAATCATTTGCTCAGATTCTAGTTCATCATTAATCAGTTTGCAAAATAATCAGTCAGACAGTAGACCTGATATATTAATTGAAATACAACAAACGCTTTACAGAATAAATATGATGGGGTTAGTAGTAAATTTTGTTTGGGTTCCGGCACATAATGAGATTAAAGGAAATGAAATGGCAGACAGAATGGCTAAGGAGAGTACAAATAAGGTAAGGGTAGATATTAATGTTAGTTTTGGTATAACAGAAATAAAGGGTATAATTAAACAAAAAGCCAAAGATAGGTGGCAAAAGTTATGGGATGAAGAAAAGAAAGGAAGGTGGCTTTATAAAATACAAAAGAGAATTGGACAAATGAGAATAACAGAAAGGAACAGGAGAGAAGAGATAATTATTTCACGGCTTAGAATGGGACACACTGGATTGAATAGATCATTATTTTTGATAGGTAAACATCAGACAGGGAAATGTGACTGTGGGGAAGATGAGACTGTGGAACATGTCATTTTGAATTGTAATAAATATTGGATTCAGAGAAACAGGTTGACAAGGAAACTTAGTAACATGAAAATTAAACTTGATATTGTTGATTTATTGCGAAAGGAATCAGGAAGCAGAGGATACCAGGTCATATTTGAGTTTTTGAAACAGAGTAGGTTGTATAATAGGATATAGTTTTTTTTTTTGTTTTGTTTTGTTTTTGTCATGCAGTCCACACTCCATACCAGTTGGTGGCGGTAATGCTCACCTAAACGTTTTTTGCCAACCGCCAATAAAAATCAAGAAGAACAAGAAGAAGAAGAAAGGTTCCCTGTTTTGTCAACGTGTCTGAACTAAGGAGTAGGGTTGTGAGACAGAAATCTTTTATTCCAAATAAAACATACACTAAAGTCTCTTTAAACTACTAACTTAAAAAAACCTGCACATCATTACAATATCAGCATAGCCACAGTGAAACTCAGTCATGTTAGCGTCTCTATCCGGGGTTATTTTTCCTCACATGGAACTGAGCACATTATAAATGGTTCTAAATGCCAGCCAGTAGTGGTCCAAAATCTTCAGCCGTCAGCTAGAAAGCTTAAGATAATGAGGGCTTTTACGTTGTCAAAATCACTGTGAATTAAAATGTACATCTAAATCAACAAATTTCTTTATGTGAGGAAAATGAAACTTCCACATGGCTTTACCAGAGCCCATAGCTAAATCTGTAGTACGATTTGTGGAGTCACCTGAAGAGCGCTGTGAAGTCAAGGTATGGGACAGATTTCTGCTACAGGCTAAAAGTGAATCAAAAGGTGTTTTACACATGTTTTAGTTAGTAGGTGTGCACACCTGTGCGTTCAGGTTACTGCATTCCTTTCATTTTGTTGCACCTTTGTTGTTTTCTATAACAAGAACTTGCTATTTTAATCAGGTTCTATATATTGTTGGGGTCCAATGGAGAGCTAAGTATTTCACCAAACTAGTCTAAGTCATGCCCTGGGAGCATGCTTTCTGACATGAAACAAAGCAGTGTTCAGCTTCTAGATACAAGGAACAGTCCATGATAATGTCGTTCACATGAATGCTTCTTGATCAGGTTACTGATTTAGTTAGCCGTATAACTGATGTGACATACTGGATCAATTTATTAATCTTGTCTCTTTCTTTGATTAGCAAATCCATTTACGGTTACTCCAAGTTTTTTAATCCATGCATTTTTCCCTGGCTCTGATCCCATAGCAGGTTCTGACAGGACATCTCCTCAATCCAGACTGATGAGAAACCATTTAGCCACTCCCCCTGGCAACAGACCCATAAAGACCCATAAATAAGTATAAAAGGATGTTAACACAGGGCAGATTGGAGGCAGAGGTATTTTGAAACTAAAAGCATCTTTTTAAAATTAAAACGTTATACCCCAAGATGCAACCCATTCCCCTTTCTTTTTTAATCATTGCATTATATTATGTTAGATGGTTAGTTTCAAAGTCTATGTGACACAGATCTGAAAATACAATTTTTATTTTCAAACCAAAGGAGAACTCTGTGTGTGGGCGCAAAACAATGAAAAAAGTTCACAAAAGATGTTTTGACTGACTATTTACGGCACTTTTCACTGGAGCAACATTTACTCAGCTGCGCTTACAATTACGCACACACATATAAAAACATATACGCAGCCTGGCAGACAACTTGGGGTTAAGTTTTATCAGTGATTTCACTCTAGTTCTTGTGTTGTGTTTTTTTTTATGATATTTTATATTACGTTTTAACTGCTATAAAAACACAGAAAATCCTTAGAATTGAATGGCAATTGTGTCTTTGGCGGGATTCAATTCAAAATGCAAGTTGTGTAAATTTATCCTGCCTTGGATTTCGGACTGTTTTTACCTGAAGCTCTCACCTTTTTACCAGGGGATTTCCTGATTGCAACAGCAACACGCACACCTCTCAACCTACTTAAGTGAGGCATGGGTGCATCAAAGCCCTGGTTGGAACAAGATGATCAGAGCTGCCATGAACTGCCAGGAGCTGGAGTTTACTTCAAGGAGTTATGTTGTGGTCTTTCTGATTTGCCTTGACCTCAGGGGTCATTTGTCACCAATCTTAATGGAGCTGTTCCATGTGAATGTTGATGGTAAAAGGCTTCAGGGCCTGGAAGTGAACCAGCAACGGGCCAGCCAAGGCAGCACCTGCATGAAGAATATTTAAAGTGCCGAGACCAGGTGCAGCAGGTGCTTTCCCGCCCTTACTAAATGATGGGTTTCATGAAGTCTTAATGACAGTAATGGGATGGTTAATATCATTTTGTGTTCATAAATAATTTCGGAGAAACTTTGTTGTGGAAATGGGTGGCAAGAGAAAAAGTTTGAGAACCAAAAGACATAAAAAACAAAGAAAAAGTTTGGGTTTATTAAACACGTCAACCCTAACCCTAACACGTCAGTAATCTTGTGAGATCAAAGGCAGGATGTTGAAAAGAAAGCATCTATTGTTCCAGACCACATATGCACATTCCGATTAATTTTGTTTCACTTCATAGTCACAGCTTCAATCTATGTTGTTCTTATTGAGGTTATTATTGAAAGGAAACGAAAACACATATTTCTGTAATTTAACTTGTGATAAAATAATGTTTCCTAGAGGAGCCGTGTGGCTTTTTACAGGGCCGTTGATTAGTAGACCGGATCTGAATCCCTGAAGTGTAGCTGAGAGGAGGTTTAGTTGTCCAGTCAACTTGTGTTTGTTTTGTGTATTCTCAGAAGTCTTTATACCACGTCCCCTGAATAATTCTGTAGAGGGTGCTGTCTATATCCAGGATTTTACCACTGCCCCCACAGTATTGAGTGCTACGGATACTGTTGAGGGTTATAAGTTCCTTGTAAAACCAATGAAAGAGCTGTGTCCCCATCCTTGGCACAAAGTCAAGCTTGTTCCTAGAGTGGGTTGGACTGCATCCAGTCTGCCCCTTGTCCCCTGTCATATTTGTGGTATTTATGTATTAGATATCAATGTGCAATCAAGGTGAGAAGGGTCTCTGGTTTGATAACCTTAGGTCTCACTCATGGTTTTTACAAGCCATGGCTTTAAATGTATACTTGAGAGGTTCTTGGCAACGTCTGAAGAGACCAGGATGACATTCAGCTCCTCCAAATCTAACAATATGGTCAATGCTGGAAAAAGGTGCCATGCTCCCAGCTAGTTGAGGGTCAGGCATTGCCTAAAGCCAGGGATTTCAAATAACTTAAATTTACTTTGAGTAATGCTCCTGCTTCACTTCATCAAATGGACTCTATTGAGGTGATTGTCCAGGCATATACCGCTAGGAGGAGACCCCAGGGCAGACAAGGAAAAGGATGGAGGCAAAATAGTTTCTACTCTGCCTTTGGAGTGCTTTGAAAATTCCAAGAATGAGCTGAAAGTGTCACTTGAGGAAGAGATGTCAGGGTTTTGCTCCTGGATCCCTTACCCTCTTGACCCAGTCCTGTATAAGCAGTAGACAGTGGATGAATGGATGAATACTTTTGGGTCAATCAGACACAGGTGGTAACTTTAAAAAGAAATTATGTCCTAAAACCGAGGTGTAAAGTAATGTCACATGCCTTGAAATTACCCAAAAACAACCTTTTTGGAAAGTTGCAAAACTATGCACAACAATGCCATCCCAGTAATGCTCACACACATCATGAAGCAACCACAGATTATAGACCACTTCTTCCGTAATTGCTACTGGCCAGGCCTAAGGCATAATCTTGCAATTTCCTCTAGGACACGCACAGCATGCAAATGCATATAGGCACCCAATTCCACACAGATCACCATGTTCTTTGACATCTTGAAATACAAAGTACTATGAAAAGGTTCTTAAAGGTTTTGTGAAGCTCTTTCAAAGTTCTTCTTTAGATGTTGACAGTATTTTACAAATTGTGTGTCTTACTTTAACTTGACAATGACAGAGCAATGTGCGGGAAGAGTAGATGATACTGTATGTTAGGACTCAGATAACTAACTGCACCACATTAACAATATTGTAAAAAATATGGGTTTGAGAAATAGGAAGTACTCCAACAAATGGCTAACCTGTGGCATCCAGCACCATCGCTTTAATTCACTGTATACAGAGCTGCCAGATTGTTTTTTGAAATCGCTTTATAGGCTCTGAAATATTATTTTGTGTGTTTCAACCTATGTTGTCATCTGCATTTTTTAATAAATCAATTTAAGAAATAGGAACAAAACAAAACTAGTTTTATGCTAAAACTGTCCTGACTGAAACAAAGGTCTAGATAAGTGATTTAAGAATAGTAAAGAAAACATTCATACAAAAAACAGTTTGCACTGTTGATTAGGGCAACTATAAAAGATTCCTGTGCAATCTTTTAAATTGCAAAATTTAAATTAAACTGAAAATTTAATTACCTAAGAAGCTGTATGCTTGCAAAAAAAGATCACCAGTTCTCTTGATGGTGTTAGAGGTATCTGTTGTCACTGTGGCTTGAACAGTGCTGTATTGTTGTTGCTCAGCATTGGATTGTTTCTTCTCTTGAAGCCAAGTGTCTAATTGTTTTATAATCCTGCTGTAAATGTTTTTTGGAGCCAAAACACTATTTTTGGTGGGTGAGGTGAAACCTGTCATCTCAACCTGTTTACTTTCACAAATCTCACCTATTTTCATTGCTATGACAATCTTTGCGGAAAATAAAAGTGCACATGCCATCCTTTTTCGCTGTGTCAGTGAATGAAAAGTGCATTTAAAACTGTGTTCTCTGAAAATAAAAATAAAAATAGAAAAATAGGATATGGTTTATTTATAATTAACTATTTCAAGGCATAAAGGCTTCCTGGCTCTAAAATATGATATTTGCTCTTTAAATATGAAGACATGAGGGACGACACAACACTTTTGCGCAGTGCTTAAGATTTGACAGATAAAGGATTAGCTATTACCATGAGTGTTCGTGCTTCAATAACAAACACATTTTATGTGGGCTCATTCCCCCGTGGGCATGGCAACTCAACATTTGCCTTCGTCCTCTTTGGCGTCACACACCTTTCTGCAGCACTGTGGAACGCCTGCACACAAATAGACTCACAGTGTAACACAAGTCAACCAGGTATTGTTTTGTCTTTCACAAGCTTGTACAAGAAACAAGTGTGAGCTAAAATATTTGATTCCTAAAAAGTTTTGTTAATGCCCAGAAGTACAGTACTGAGCAAATAGGAGAGCAGTCAATTTAGTCTGAAGTTTTGCTAGATTTATACAAAGCTTTACCTTGTTGCAGAACACTTCAATCCTGGACCCAGGACATAGACGATCTACAGAGATTGTGCAAAGAGTGGTCAAAGATCCCCCTTTCTGTATGCAAAATGTTATAGGTAAAGACGCTGTGCTACCATCTAAATAGGGTTATGCAAATAATTGTGAGTATGCAAAAAAAAATAAAGTGAAAAAATAAAAAAATAATGTAGGGTTTTTCCCCACTGAATAAATGTACTCAACAGTTTGGATGTTTCTCAAATTTAAGAGTAAGATTATGTTGTTAAATATATTATAAGGGTTTCAATCCATCATTACTTGTGGTGCTGCTGAGTGTGGAATGTGTTTTATAGCTATCATTTTATTTGGCAGGAAGCAAGCAGAACAATGTGTCAAATTGCAAACCTAGTAGACAGCTTAAAAACGCAGGCATCACTGTCGTAAAAAATTAGATGTTTAAATTTCTGTACAAATTCACTGATGGTTGGTCCCATCAACCAGAACAAAGGGAGTGATCAAACTTCATCTCCCAGCATTCACAGTAGTGGTTTGGTTCAAACCCATCGCATAGACAGACAAATTTGTTGCTTCTTCCACAAGATGGGCTGCCTTGAAAGCTGGTACTTTTAGTAGTGTTAAGAATACACAGTGCTGTGCCTGCTTACTTTGGTTGTTTACTTTTTCTTTTTTTGTCCCCCTCTCGTCTTATTGCTAGGGTTGGCAATTGTTCCGGAAGTTTCCCCGAGTCTCTTTTTGAATAACTGTCTGTGCATGTACAACACCATCTTACCTTGTTCTTCTGCTCTTTAGGGGGATCACGTTAAAAATCTCCCAAATCCACTCTGGTCTTATTTCTTTCTACTGAGGCCTTCCTCTTCTTCTCATAAACATGAACGCGGTTTGCTTCCGTCGACTCTCAGCCATGTTCAAAGTCTACGGTGAGAGCAGCAGAGCTACAGTGAACGGCTAACACCGAAGCTAACCGCTAAGCTAACTGGATACATGAACACTACAAGTGTGCATATGCAGCAAGCAAGCGGAAACTAACAAGGAACGTGCGCGCACACTGGCGTTACGTGAGCGAGTCCGAATGATTGGCATGTGGGACAACCAATAGATAAGGTGATAACCCCAGAACTTGAGGGGCAGAGGGGGATTAGTATATAACATCTATGGGTGAGAGCAGGAACGAAACTGACAAATCCATGCTCTTTGGACTGAACGGCAGAGATTAGTTATAGTTTTTACAGGTCTGCAGCTCCCACAGAGATTGATTTGGTCCTTAGACTGGCCTGTCACGCTATTAACAGCCATTGTCTTTTGTTCCTATTTGTGGCCATCAGTGTGTCCTCTTCTCACTTCATATGCTAGCTAGCTTGCTGGTTAGCCTAAAAGAAAGGGGGGAAAAAAGAAAAAAGAGAAATTTAGCATATAAATCCAACACAAATTCGCCTCAAAGTTCACCATTATCTAGCATACAGCCTACAGACAGGTCTCATTTGTTTTCCAGCTGGTTTTGTAGGGATAATAGTCAGCACATCAAAATCCTGTTTTTGTGTGTATGTGAATTGTGTTCAAAAATAACACATTTGATCGGTCGAGCGCTTCTTGTTTTCTTTTAATAAGAGTACAGTAACAAATAGGCAATAATATGTGGCTCAGTTTTATGAGCTTTGAAATGCTTGCAAAACCAGTCGTATTATCTATAAATGAGATTTATTGGAGGATTTTTGCTTTAACATGTGTTCAAGAGTTTTTATTGGGTGTTTCATAAAACTTCAGACAGAAAAAAAATGTCAGCTTTATACATGAATTAATCTGGAAGCTTCAAACGTTTATTTGAAAGCATTTAAATATTGCTTTCTTGCTCTTTGTTGCATGGTGGATTTTTAATTTGGAGTAATAAATAGTCAGAACAGTGGCATGCCTTCACAGTTTCCCCCTGATCTGCAAAAGTGACATTAGAATTTTGGCATCTTGGACTGTTTATTCTTTTCCTGTAACGGAGAACGATGACTGTGGGGATGTGCACAACAATGACCCCTAGTGTTGGAGTGAACAACTCTGAAACGCATGCCTTAGAGGCGACACACAGACACCTTTTGCAAGACAGTACCTGCAAGTGATGTTTTACAGAGCGAGAAGATTCATGTAGGTATGCACAACACCAACAAAAAAGCAACACTTGACTGTATGTTTGTTTTTCCCACGCTGAATTGTGAAAACAAACAGAACGAAGGCTTCAACCAAAATATAAATTAGGCAAGAGGTGAGTGATGCTGATACAATTAAATTTGACATTGTTCCCAAAACCACATAAAGACAAATAAACATTCCAGCATATGTCTTCCCACACACACACATGCATAGGCAGATAAACAGTAGAGTGAGGCTCTTAAAGCTGGAGGGCTGAAAGTGATAATTATGCGTGTAAATTCCAGGGCCCCTCAGAGCCGCTCTGCTGACTGGTGTTGAGAGGTGCATCCTACTGGTCCTGCTGGTAAAGCTCACCCACATCCAACCAGCTGTCTGTCAATGGTCCCAGCCCATATTATACATTTTCACTGCATCGCTGAAGTTTTGGTACAGTTCATTTGCACGTGTCTTGCAATGCTCAAAAAAGACTGTTCAGTTTTTAATTAAACGCACAGGTCTAAATTATACTGTAAGTGCAGTTGAGTAACCTACACTACAGGGCAGAGCTTATCTTTAGATTTAATATGGGGAGGCTTTGTTAGTTGTTAGTGATGACACACTTGGTATGCTGCCTTGCACCTACAAACATTAACAAGTTAAATTCTATGACCTAATAATGTTGAAAAACAGTAAATAAACCGGGGTGTAACCAAACATCCAGCAGATGAAATGAAATTAGACGATTATATTTTAACACGTTTTATTGGGAAACTTTTCTAAGAATTTCCTGCAAAGCGTTTAATAATTACAAATGCTACCCTTTCTTGTATGATTAATATGAATCTATGTTTTAAAAATTCTCTATTCAGTGTAGAAAAACCCAGTTCAGATTTCACATTTAATGGGTCAAATTCTTTCAGATCTTGCATGACAGATGACCTAATGAAGTCCAGAGTCACTAAAGAAATGTGAAACGGTCATGTAAAATTAGTGTCAACGGGAAGCTCTAAACCTTATGTTAACTTGAACATTCAGGTTGTTGTTTTTTAAACAACAAATTTAAAATGCACATTTTGGTCCTGTCGAAATCTCCTTAAACAGCACATAATGAAGATGACCACATGTTGTGGATGTACATTTGCCTCCGAAAGTATAAACAGTAATTATTTATTTTTTTATCTCTGGGAACTCAAATTACATTCTTTGATGGCTAAACTTACAAAAAATTGACCAATCTTCTGCTCCCCACTTCAGCCGTACTCCCCAGCTTGGTTTTGCAGCTATTTCCGTTACTGCCAGACTAATTTGCAAAGACCTGGTTAGTATCTGGGTTCACAAAATCAGTAAAAACCTCTG
Source organism: Fundulus heteroclitus (assembly GCF_011125445.2). Classification (NCBI taxonomy): domain Eukaryota; kingdom Metazoa; phylum Chordata; class Actinopteri; order Cyprinodontiformes; family Fundulidae; genus Fundulus; species Fundulus heteroclitus. The sequence goes on along the minus strand of NW_023396945.1, from coordinate 1,886,780 downwards.
TCTGTTTGAGCAAAACGGAAGTCTTCCTTGAAATGTAAAACACCATGTTTCCCTGCTACCTGGATTGTTGAAACATTTCAAAAGATCTCAGTAGCGTTTTCATGAGTGTCCAAACCAATCCATGCATCCATTCATCGTCTATGCCATGTAATCCATGCAGGGTTGCAGGGAGCTGGTGCTCATCTCCAGCACTAAGTGGGCAAGAGGTGACGTAAACCCCATCCTAGATGCCAGTGCTAACAGTACAGCATGAAGACACACAAAACAGAAACCATGCATACACAGACCCGCACACAATTTAGAGTGACCAGTTCATCTGATGTACATATTTTTGGACTGTGGGAGTTCACAAAGAAACTTTTAAATAGTTACAAATATTTCAATGCCCCCCCCCCCCCACACACACACACACACACACAACCTATAATGCTTAAATGTTGTAAAGGTGATGGCCCCATGTGGTCATTTCAATTAAATGACTTCCTGGGAATTGAACCATGAGTCCAGTGTTGGTTGTGCAAATACCATCCACAGTATATTCATATATTTCAATATACACCTACAATGATGAGGTGACTTAAAATGACCAAACTGACCTCTTCCTTTCGTGATCAACGCAAAAAAAAAACTTTCCATGAGGTCAACATGACCACAGGCACCACAAAAAGATGTTTCTCCTCCTTCACTTTCTCCCATGGTAATTACAGCAGTGGGTTTTCCCCCTCTCCTGAATGTTTTTTAGCTGGTAGGCATGGTGGTGGTTTGATGTCTGAGGTGCAATGAGCCAAGACTGCTGTGAATACATTCCTTTCCATACCTGATTGATGAATGCTCGGCATCTAGATAAAGTGAGTGCCAGTGAACCTTACCCAGGCCACACCACCACTGCTGTGTGTCTTACTTAGTTGGAGGGAAAATGGTGCGTGACAAATATAAGCCTGAATCCACATCTGCATCTTAAAGCCGGATGTCTGGGATGCTGAAGAGAAGAGCACGATTTATTAAATACAGCTCATGTCTGGCTTGGCAGATGGCAATCACATAATGCAACTTTTTTAGCATCACAGTCGCAAGCAGGAATCAGCTGGGTTAGACTGAGATGTGACTATGTGGCACAAAGAAGAGGAAATGGAGAGCTCTGTGGCAAATGGCCTAGACAAACTCGGGCTATATGAAGCTGTCAGCAAAACAGGCAAATGACAAAGGGAGTAAAGGAGTAAAGCAGAGAAGGAGGGTGGGTGGCAGTGAGGGTAATGGGGTCCGATTTCTGTTACATCATCTGTGGTTGACAGACAGTGTTGCAGACTTATCTGTCTGTGGTATCTGGAGGCACTTGTCTGGACAAGCAATGAGTCAGAATTTCTGTGTGCCCCAATGCGAGCCCTTTCCTTTCTATTCACCATTTGATGGCCGCATGAATGCCCGTTTCAGGAAAGCGTGCATCTGTGGGTTGGCATGTAATGCCAGTAATGTGCTATACCCACACATTAAAGGAGCAGTAAGTGAAATGTCATTATTTTAGAAAGAACTAAAAAATAGTGATGTGAAGAACTAAAGGTATGTAATGATTCAGCTTTGTCCTGTCTGTTTATTGCTGAGGGCTCCTGTCAGCAGATGTCACTCTACCTGCTCAGCTCCTGCAATTAGGTCTGAGTAGCAACACCTGCAGCGGCTCTGATTAGTGGAATCTCGTTGGAGTGATGAACTCACTATATAGTCTCGTCTCTTCCAGTGTGTAGCTGCCAGATTCTTGAAATCCTTCGTGTGAGTAGACCATCCAGTGTTCTTTGCTTGCCTGCTTGTGATTGACCAGTTTTGCCTTGCCCCTATCGGACTGTCCAGCTGGCTTCTGTTTCTGGGCACCAAAAACCTGAATTGTGCCATGACCAAGCTTACCTGCCTCTGCCCCTTTGGAAACCTCTGGCTGATGTGTACTTTATTGTGTGGGATCCAAACCTGGACCGCAGATTTCCCTTTGGCCTCTGTCCCTTTTGGAGACCTCAGTCTGTCATTTAACTTATCGTGTATGATCCAAGCCTGGACCACGGATTCCGTTTCTGTCTCTGCCCCACACCAACCTGCCTGAAGTGGATCGTTCATTCAGTGATTCAGCTCGGTTCCACCTATATACCATTGAGTTGGTCTCGGTTGCTGACCTTTTACTCCTCCTTACAGTGGTTCCAGAGCGCACTCTGCCAGTTTCAGTTCCCACTATACCAGTTTCTCAATAAACATTTTAATCCATTCGTATATGGCTGAATTATCAGGTCTTCAGCTGCTGAGTTATTACAAGGTAGATAAGGTGTGGCTTGTCACACATCTTGTTTTGGTCTACAGACAGTGCTCGACAGCCAACGGAGTGGTGACATTTCACTTATTGCTCCTTTGCAGCGGATCCAGGAGATTTATTTATATTTATTTTACACTTGCTTATCTCTAGGCAGATATTGTCTATTCACCATAAAATTACTATTACTACTCGTTGTTGCTTATCCTTTTAAAAGAGCAATGTTTCTATGATCTCCTGTATAACATAAAACATCAGTATAGACAGGCACAGAGGTGCTTAAAAGAAGGTTTATTACACTTTTCTGTGATGACCTAAACAGGTATTAAAGCCACCTGACACACTATAACTCCTCACATATGACTGCTTTGTTCCAAGTCTAAGACGTATGCAGGGTTTCATCTTACTATTTTTCTAATTCAGCATTTTTGTACTAACAATAGAGGACACTTCCAAATATATTTGAGATTTTGAGGTGACTCTGACTCACCGGCCTACTTGGGAGTTTTATTTTTGTTTGTAACTTTTAAATTCATGCAAGTTCCAACTGCTAATTTCCAAATCTCTACACGGTATCAGTATCATTATTATGAGGTCCAAGACAAGTGTGTGCTTTTTGGTAACTCTCGTGGAAGCAAGGGTATTTTTCCAGCACGGTGCATTTTTTCATCCTGTTCTTTGTCTCTCCCAAGTTCAGTATTTAGACTAAATGGACCAAATAAAACTACACTAAGAACAATAAAGCAAAAGACAAACACTAACTCTGTCCTTGATGTTTGTAAGTTGGTGTACTTACTGTAGCAATATGCAGAGTAATTTCTCCTTCCATGTTTGTACAATGATAAGAAAAAAATCATAGACTTCTTTAAATGCATTGATAAATGTATTTATCAATGCATTTCCTTAAAGCATCACAGTGTGACTTTTAGCCACTAGGGGCACTAGACTTGTAACTTCCAGGTTTAGCAACCCTGAAGGCCACAGGCAACACTGCATGCACTGTCTCCCTCCCTGTTTTTGAATCTGATAGCAGACCACTTTGAACCAGCAAATTGAGAAGTCATGGAGTTAACTGTAAAGACAGGGCCACATTTATCCCTCTAGATTAAATCCTACATCAGAGAATCAAAATATGTCTGATCAGGTAAGTGTCATATCTGTTTTGTTCCCTAACAGTGCTGCTTTATATATGCAATTTTTTCAACATATGATGTAAAACAGATGCAGTCATTCTCAATTAGCAAAGGACGTCCCATCTGGGTCCAAATTGCATGTCATTTTTATTTTTATGTGTACATTTGAAAAACTATATTAGAGGCATTGTAAAGTCTTTCTGTGGGGCTAATGACTAACAAACTAAAAAAAAAAATCACCTTGTACAATAACATTCACACCAAAACAAAATAAATATGTGTATTAGCTGCAAGCCAACATTAGCCTAGCCCGGCAAACTGCTCTGCATAACATCATCAGTAGGAACATGTTATGAGTTTATTGAAGACTGTGTGTGCATCGATTCAGATGAACGTTAAGAAACATAAGGCCTTTCCGTCGGAAGATCATGGTCAGACAAATTATTGTCAATGTCAAGAGATACGGATACTGCAGTGTTTAGAACAAATTTGGTGTCTGTATGTATTCTATTCTATGCCATAAAAAAATCTGTATAGGGACATTATTAGTATCGATGAATGTTTAAAAGAGCAATGAGTAAGATATTTACTTTAAAATAAACCTAAATCATTTTCATTTGTTACCTGAGATGGAGGCAACATTTCCTATAAACAATCAGTCCTCTACATCAACAATGTGGTAACCAACTTTTTCTCCTTTAAACCCAGAGGTACGTCCGGAACTACTGTGTCCCGTGTACCCAGAGTACCCAAAACAGAGTGCAGCATTTGGTATTTTATCTCAAAAGAGCAGCAGCCTGCAAACATGGAAGCCAGTAAGAGAAGTGAACTAAAAATTCAACAGAATACAACATCATATACAGATCCTGTGGAAGAAAAATTCAGTGCAACAACAGACTATTGGGTAAATGGCTGGTCCCTGTGAAAGGCATTGTTCCAACTTGAACCACTAGGTGTCGTTGTTACTTATCGTTCCTTTAATAAAGTAACTTGGCCCACTCTAAAAAAATATTTTTAGTAATTACAGTTAATGTGAGCCCTTCAAAATCTCCAGGATTCCCAAACAAAGCTTTATAACCTATTTATATATTTTGGGTTTTCGTGACTAAGCTCAGATAATATCATGTTAGGAAGTGCCATCAAAAGCATTTTTTATCTCCCTTACATATTTACTATAGCATCATATAATTAGGAGAGCCGGTTCACTAGTTCCGTGTTATCTTGTGATTCGCTGTTTTGTGTTACTACTAAAGTACCACACAAACAAGAGAGAAACCATGTTGACCTGCACCAAAGAAAAGATAAAAGAAAAATTCCTTAGAAATCTCAAAGGAACACAATAATGTGGGACCGAATTGAAAAATGATTGTCTTAGTTTATAATTAAAGATGTGTCTGGAGTAGTCACCAGTCTCCCTTCTCCTCTTGCCTCCTATAACTGCTTGGCAGAGGCTTCTGTAACCCACCAAAGAGCAACTTCCACATTAACCAATAAAGACAACATCTTCAGCTGGTCAGGAAGCCCCATCAGTGGGACACAAACTCAGGATGGATGCTCATCCCCACTGAAAAGAGCCCCTGGCACTTTGCCTTGGTCTCCAAATCTAAACCAGCAGTGCTCTCGTGTGAATGACAGAGCTTTGGCCGCAGCTATTCCAAGTCCTCTCCACCTCTGTTTTGTAACTTGTCCTCCCTAAGTCGATGTTTGATTTTTGTTTGTTTTCTTCAACTAAAATCAACTCCTCTTAGAGACAAAAAAAAAATCTGTCATAAAAAGCAGTGTCGGGTAACAGTTTTGAAAAATGATTTAGAAGCTCTTGAGCCAATTAAGATCAACAGGGATTTGCTATAGGAATACCAAGAACAGCACTTGATTTATGCTGGAGGGATCCGATTAGTAAATTACAAATGCTAATCAGCACTATAAAACCAATAAAATAAAGAAATTTGCGCTCTTCCGATTTGGTAAATGTCTGTGAAACAGCACTTGGCTTGGCCTTTGTGGTTCTACTTATTCCTTGAAAGGGAGAATGAGCCTACAAGCTGCTTGGGTAATGATGTGTTCCTGCCAGCAAGACACACAGTGACAGTAAATTAAGTCAGTAACAGATTAACTGATAAAGTTTACAGAGAGGCATTGCAATCACTGCTGTGCGCTGAGGTTCTTGGGCAACCACATACACTCATTATTGCAGAGAGAATAACCCAGCAGTGAGAGAACATGCAATACAGCTAAACAAATTGCCAGGAAAGATGTCACTTAACTTTGACATAATGCTTTGGGAAAACGAGGATGTTACAAGAACGGGTATCTTAACGCAGGATCTGACAGAGTTATTGGGATAAATGTTGTTTGAGTTGTGGGGTGAAACCTCTGGAGGAGTATCACTAACTTGAGTTCTCCAGTCCAATTGGTATTGCTTCATCGTGTGCGAAGCCTTTTCATTCTGACTGGAATATCTGAAGCATTTTCAAACATAAACAGCAGTGGATGTTCATGATTTTTTTTTTTTTAAACTTATTTTATTCTCTATTTTACTTGTACTTAATGGTTGAATGTTGTGAGCGCTTGAAACCAAAGTCAGAATTCCTTGTTTGTGGCTAAAATCTTGGCCTATAAAGCCGATTCTGGCATTCACAGTTGAAACTTGCTCATTGCACAGACGCAGCTAATACCGGAGACAATATGTAGAGTGCTAAGAGGACTGTTCGGGAACAGAACGGACAGCCAAACAAACATAAAACAGACCTCTGACAGACAAAACAGGAACATGTTAATGTTTATAGGGACAAAATGTCTGTAGTAAATCGCAGGATTAATAGGATTCTTTCATACATCATTTAGAAATTAGTTGATGCTCAAAGGGCTTCATGTATAAATCATTGCTTTAAGACATAAAAGAAGTACACGGTAGGTCTGGGCAGGGAATCGAGCTATTCAAAGAAGCGCTTATCTGAAATGCAGAAGCTTGTGCCAGTTCACACTAAAACACAAGCAAATACTCAAAGAATGAGTCAGCCTCCAGGAAAGGCCAGGGCCCAGTGGAGATAGCTGCTAATCTGAGCATGAAGCGGAAACCCAAACCGAAGGTGACCACGGGGCAGGCCAGCAGAGCGCGGCGGCCAAAGGCATCAGATACTGAACCGCAAAACGTACGAGAAGCCAGGAGGAAAAGCAAAGACGGAGCAGCTGCAACCTACTGTTGAAATACCTTACCACACAAAGAATTTCCGTGGAGAATAGGTGAAAGTGAGAAAGAATCTACTTAGAGTCAATGAAAGATTTATCGGATGTGATAATATTTCAGTATTAAAAAATGTATGAAAATCGTGCACATTTAGGTTAAGAAAACAAGTTGTTTTTAGCAGGACAGCATCACATCTGGAGAGAAAATTCTGTTGAATCTTGCAAAATTCAGTTGTGCTTTGGTTACTGCAAGAAAATACACTTGTGGGCCACTTTGTTGGGAAGTCTTTACTGATTGCTTGTTAATACAATATAGAGACTCAGGCAATCACAGCTCCATTTCCACCACCTTGGTTACTCCGCTCCCCCCCCCACCCCTTGCAGTTTTTTCCAGGGCCAACCCAGGGTTTTCCGGGCCTACTCAAGAGCCGGATCACACTAAGTGGACTCTAGCCGAGTTTTGGTGTGAACACACTGCTTTTCAGTGATTAGCCAAGGGCAAGGAAAAACAAGGAGGTTTTCTCTGAGTCCAGCGAAGAATAAAATATAAAATGGTTCAGGGTGTGTAAATTTTACTATTTACACACCCTGAACCATGCGTGAAGGAAAAGAAAAAGGACACTTCAGCTTTCTATATGCAGACACGCTGTATCAGATCTTGGGATTGACAGAGGCTTTCTCTTATTTTAAACTCAATGAAAGCGGTTGAGTTTTGTCCCTAAAGACGGTTTTCTTCAAAAAAAAAGAAAGAAAGAAATTCACAGCTGCTGGTCGAACCACCATGTGTGAGAGAATCAGGGCTGCTCTCTGCCTTTTCTGGGGCAGAAGACAGAGAGCAGAGGGAGAGCTGCCTGCTTCTCTGACCAAAGACCGCTCAGCGCAAAATTGCAATATCCAACGTATAAAAATGCTTTCACTACAGTCAAAAATCTGCGGGTCTTCTCATCACTCCCGCCATGGCTGAGGCAAAAACATTCTCATAAAGCTTTAAATTATAACTCTAGAGACAAACTTTAGAGCAGATCAGTATCATCTCTCTCTCTCTCTCTCTCTCTCTCTCGCTCTCTCTCTCTCACTCACACACACACAGTACCTATGCTGTATTTTATTATTAGTTCAGGCTGACGTGTGATCCAGCTATTTGTCCTGGTAGATTATTTTATCCTTGAAAAAATATTCAAGACAATCTTGCATATACAGTTCTGTAAACATTTGTACTTTATGTTTTAGGTGTTTATTTATAGTGATTTTATTTTGTTATTCTTAACTGTTTCTCGCAGATGTCTTTAAAGTGTTCATGTCACAAATAAATTGTGGGGCGAGGGTAAAGATGACTTGATGAAGCATTATGAACTTCTCCATCATCCCTATTACAATCACAATTGTATGCACTATAGACATAAACACTTGCAGTCATTGCAACATTTCACATTAAAACTGTCATATAAGCGTATATCGAGTAAAATGGAGGGGGGGGGGGGGGCTTTATGCCAGTTTCTGCCCCTGTGCCAATGTTGGTTTAGTGGTGTGGAGATGGGCTGGGTGGCACTGGTGGTGTTGCGGAGCAGGGTGTGGTGAAAGGTTGCCCCTCTTGGTGTGTTGCTGCTGTGTGGGGTCTCCACCCACGTCGTGGTGTAGTGGGTTCCCAGCTGGCGGTCTTTGCCGGTCTTTGTCATGTGTCAAGCCTGCCACGGGAGCTAACCTAGGCTCTGGTGGAAATCCCCTCCTCCTGACCTCCCTTGGTTCAGCTCACAAGGTGGGATGGTAATGTACCCTCTCTCCCTTTGCTCTTAAGAGTCGGGGGCTCTCGAGGGACCTCTCCTACTAGGTGCTAGGGGCTCTCTCTGCTAGTGGCTTGTCTGTTACCAGCTGCAGGGTTAATCGATTTCCAGGTCTAACCTGCACCCAGGTGCATGCTGGGTCAGGGGGTTTGATACCACGCGTCTCTTCCTGGCTCTGTGCCATGGGGATTCTAATGACGTTCCTCTTTGTCGGGTGTCTGAGAGGTTGCAGGGTGTGTGTCTGGAGTGTTGCAAGCTTCCTGCACTTCTCACAGCTCCAGCAGGTTAAAACATTCACCCACACATACCCACAAACACACATGTTGATCCTTGCACCCATACAAATAATCCTAATGGTTAAAGTCACACAAGCACAAATTCCTATACCGTCAAATGATGTCTCTAATTTTACACCAAAGGTAGCTTTGATTTATTTGAGTCAATTATGCAGTTAAGACAGCATCTTGAGATATACTTTTTGTAGATTCAAATTTTCATCTCAAAAGTAGGCAACTAACTTCTACATATGATATGGCTGATATGCAAAAATTTGTCATTTTGTCAATTTCACATTTAGAAATATACTTGCTTTTTCTCACTGTATGATTATAGCTTAGGGCAAAATCCCACAAAAATACTTTGAAGAAGGCAGCGTGTCTAGTCAAACCACGACAATTCATACTGTCAGTAAAACAATAACAGCATGCTTGCTTCAAAACCAAGTGAAAAATACAGTTGTGGACATCCCCCATGTTTTTGTTCGTGGAAATGCCTGTTTGTCCTCAATATGGCATCAGTGCTCTATAGGCCATGAGTGGAACAACACACCACGCAGCCTTGACCTCATGTTGTGGGTTTCCTCAAAGAAGTAATCATACATATTTGACAAAACACATTTCACACAAACATGGGTGGCTCTGATATACATCTGTCAACAGTGGTTTTGTGAACAGTCTCCGAAGTTCATAGAAGTTGTAAATAATAGAATTAGGAATCGTTCCTGCACGCATTTAAAGATACAAAACAACACTTACACACGGAAGTAAGCAGGGCACGAGAATATAATGAAGTAAACAGGAAATATGGGCGTAAGAAAATGCACTCTAGTTTCAGCTCCGCTCTGTCCTCAGCCCGGCTGCTATTTTTGGAGAGGACTGTGAAAACAGTTAGAGCCCCTGATTTTGGAGGAAAATGTTATTTTATTATACAGTCAAATAAATGACAAGTCCAATGAATGACAGTAGATACAAAACTGGATTTGTGAGTTGAGCAAAGACCAGAGAGGAAGAATTGAGCCAGTTTTCCACGTTTTGTCTCCAGCGTTCTGGTTGAGACACTTGCACTGTAGATTAGCGGGTGGGCAGAGCTTTTTTTTTTTTTTTTTTGCAGACCTGTCAGCTTGCCAGCCATTTGGGTTTCTCTCATTATCTGCGCTTGTGTCTCATTAATGGCCACAAGCAGATAATGAAGAGGCGACTCTTTTCTATTAAAATAATACCCTCATCAAATAGGCTCACATGAGCAATGTTATGCCAAAAAGTGTTTTATACTTGGAGACAGCTCACACAGTTTGGGCTGAGGGCTGGAATTTTAATTGTGTCCTGGGAATCGGGTAATTAAGCCTCTCAAACAAGCTATGCTAGAAATGATGAGCAAGTCGGAAGAAAAGGGCTTAGGAAATGTTGCCGTAAATTAATCCTGCACTAAATGTGGCTTTTGATGATTTTCTTTTGTCATCATGAACAACAAAGGCTGGATAACAAAGAGGAGGGGACTTGAAAGAGGAAGCTTATTGGGAGAATCAGAATGGGGTTAGTGGCTGCCAGTGAAGTTTGCCAAAGGAGAGATTCATCCTTTTTAGTCTCAGGGGGATTAGACATATTCTTCGAGTGACAAAACACCTTATTAACCTCAGCCTGACCTCTTAGGATTGACCTTTGGCTTGTGACCCCAACACAGCCGTGCTTATACTCCTGTTGGGATTCATCAGCCTGAACCTTGTCATGACAACCGATGGTTGTCTAAATGTTAGTGACGTGTTGTCCTTGAATGACGCGGAGCTAAAAGCTCAGTCTCTGTAAGGAATGACCTGGAAGAGCCGGCTCCTATCGCAAAGAACCAGGGGTCTCATTTGTAAAGCTTGCATACGCTCAAAACGGGGACTGAATCTTGTGAACGTCACTTTCTGTGCAAAGGCAGTGATCTATAAAGAGAGATTTGACGTCACAATGCACGGTTCCTCATGGAAACTCTCAGCCATGCGTACGCTCGTTTTGGGAAAATTGCCGATGCGAATGGTGAGGTGGTGGATTGCAGCCACACGGCATCATAATTCATCTCAGACGTTCAACTTCGCTCCATATCATACTTTAATCTTAGATCATTTTTATCACAAGCATTCACAACTGCAGTGTTATTCCTGCTTGCACTGGTGAACCATAACTACACATAACGTCCTTTGAAATTAATAATAAAAAAAAAAACATAACCCAACTTAAATCTTAAATCAAAGTCCGCACAACATTTTGTCCGGATGTATACCTTCCCATTCCTCTCCTCAGTGATCACCATGATGACATGTACCACAGATTTAGAGATACATTTTGACACGGTGTGAGGTAATCGCACTGATTTTCTGTAAACATTTAAATACCGTGGTGACATTTCTGCATAATGCTGTGTGGCAGATGTGATACTGCTGGAAGACCTTGCAAGCCCCTAGTTCTGTTAATAACTATGATTGTTTTTGATTACATATAATGAAAACACGACATTTAAGATTAGAATTTTACATCAAACTGAAAGAAAAAAAATACAGTAATGTCGGCCTAATGAAAAGTATGATCAATTCTTAAATGTTGTTATTTTCAAAAGGTACTTTTAATCTGACAAATGGATCTCACTGGAACCCATATTCTACTTTATTGAATATGACTGATCTTTGGTTTGGGACACAGGCCTTTATCAAATACACTGGGAAATCTTCAGATTAGTCTCTGTTCAGGAAGTCTGGTCCCACAAGCTCAGAGTGGAAGGAGGAGAGATTCAGGGAACTTTGCAAAAGCTCCAAGCCACTAAGCTGGATGGTAGAAGGGGGCCTGTCTGTGTGTGCAAGTGCATTACCATGTGTGCATGCATTTGTGTCAGACTGTGAGAAAAAAAAGGGGATGACATGGGGAGGAAGGGGTTGTCAGGATGCTTTGAGCTCAAACACCTAACCTTTGACTGAAAAAAATTCCAGTGTTCTCCCCAGACTTAAAATGGCCAGCCACTTTCCCACTGTGACCTCTCCATACATAATATTCTTTTTGGACGCAGCCATTCCTCATGGTTTTATTAAAAAAACCTTTCTGATATTTACATGGCCTGCTGAGGTGCTCTCTATACAAAGCCTGTTTGGTTAAAAAATGAAATTCTCCTCCTTGAATAAACACGTCTTTCTCCTCTGCAAAGTTGCTTCACCACAAAGGCATTTGATACAGAAGCTTGCTCAAAACACTTGTGGGTAGACATAAACGTCAGCCGAGTGTGAATTGTTTCTTTTTAATTTCTACATTCTGACAGATGTCTTTACTTTTTTCCCCCGTTTTCTCTCCACCTTTTACCTGTTACTCTGATGGTGCACATCCAACGCTCCTCTGTGGTATTCAACCTGAGGGAAATGGGCCATCGGAGTGATGAAAAGGCGCAAGAATCACAGAGAATGCAAAGACGGCGCTGAATCTGTCCTAGCACAACCCGCGCCTATTTAAAGCAGGCCTCTTTCAACCCTGAGACCAGGACCACGGAGAGAAAACACATTAGGAAAGTAGGCAGAAAGCTGAGAGACAAAAGGCAAATGATTTATTATAGCTTTCAGCAGAAATACCAGCAGAGGAGCGCCGACCCTCAGGTGCTTTTCTGGCAGAGTATAGAAGAGGGTGAGAGCGTCAGTGCTGAGAGATGGACAGGAATGGGGAGCCTGGGAGTCTTTGGCAGCAGGTAAGCAAGAACCATGTAGGTAGCTCTCCCTGCAACTGGAGATTTTACACGAGGCAGTGAACGGTGATGAACGGTGAAGGGTGGTAGGAAAACATTTTTGCCGAAGGAAAATTGTTTTCTTAAACATCACGCATTCATGACCTACAAGGTTGCCGTTGTTGGTCTTGTCTGCTGCAACTGATTACCATCTTGAAAATATAAGAGGCCTCAACACCTGTGTGGAAGAGCTGAGGAATGTTTTCACGATGAAGGAAATGTTACCAATTAAACGCTTGCCATCTTTGAAATCCATTTTACAAACGGTCCAATAGGTAGAAAGAAACATGACAAACTGCAAAGTATCTATCCATGTATCCATCCCTCCATGAAATTCAATTGAAGCACCCTGAAATTCAAAACTTGTAAAACAGCTGAATGAACGATGCATGGTGTGTTCAGGATGAAAGACGTGTAATCTGTTCTGAGCAAGTCTGTGTGTAGGTGAATAGATATTGGAGAATTAATAAAAAAAATATTGCTAGCAGAATTACTAATACTACTAATAGTAGCAGTAAAAAAATAAATATATAAACAATGTTGATAACATGTGTGCTGAAGTTAAACTGATCCCCGTGATTAATATTTATACACTCACATACATGCTTTTTATATTGCTACATCCCTGTAATGTAGAATGTGTGAACTTAACCTGTGTGATGTTGTAATTATGATAAAACAATAATTATTAATATGATAATACATGTAGGTTAGGCCCAACAATTAGTACACAATGTACTTCAAGCTTTAAGTATCTCAATATTTATTCTTGTCAACATTTTGGCAAAATTGTGCAAACTGATTATATGTTCAGTGTTTGGCTCTTTTTCTCTGTTTATTTATTTTTTTTATTCTTTAAGAGTTATGGTTTTATGTTGTAAAATTGTGATAAACTTGTTAGGAGCTGACACATTACTGAACCTTAAAGGATTATTAAAACATATAGTAACCATGCTGACATTAGCCTGACACTTAATCGAACTGCTCTGAAGAAAAACATCAGCAGCAGTACCTAGACTTGAGTTTATTGAAGATTGCAGCTCTATGTGTTAAGTCAGATATGTCTTTACCAACAAATTCAATTCAATTCAATTCAATTTTATTTATATAGTGCCAAATCATGAAACATGTCATCTCAAGGCACTTTACAAAATCAAGTTCAATCATATTATACAGATTGGGTCAGATTATACAGATTGGTCCAAAATGTCCTATATAAGGAAACCAGTTGATTGCATCAAAGTCCTGACAAGCAGCATTCACTCCTGGGGAACCGTAGAGCCACAGGGAGAGTCGTCTGCATTGTACATGGCTTTGCTGCAATCCCTCATACTGAGCAAGCATGAAGCGACAGTGGGAAGAAAAACTCCCCATTAACGGGAAGGAAAACCTCCGGCAGAACTGGGCTCAGTATGAACGGTCATCTGCCTCGACCGACTGGGGTTACAGAAGACAGAGCAGAGACACAACAAGAGAAACAAAAAAGCACAGAAGCACACATTGATCTAGTAATCTGTTCTACATTAGCTGGTAGTAGCGGGTGAGCCGTCTTCTCTGGATGATGTCACAGTTAACAGAACGCCAGACCAGGTGTACCTACTATGAAGAAAAAGAGAGAGAGCAAAAAGTTAAAAGCTGAAATGACGACAGTCATTTCAATGTAATACAATGCAAAACTGGAGAACAGTAGAAATCAGTAGAGTGAGAAAATTAGACCCTGATGTCCTCCAGCAGCCTAGGCCTATCACAGCACAACTATAGAGATAGCTCAGGGTATGAGCCACTCTAACTATAAGCTTTGTCAAAAAGGAAAGTTTTAACATTAGTCTTAAAAATAGATAGGGTGTCTGCCTCACGGACCAAAACTGGGAGTTGGTTCCACAGGAGAGGAGCCTGATAGCTAAAGGATCTGCCTCCCATTCTACTAAATGACAAAGATAGGGAATTTAAGCAATGCAATGTCAAACATTAGCTTTCTAGACCGAATTAACTTGTGTAGAAGCGTCATATAAATAAGTAAATACAGGCTTGTGTCTTTTGAACTTTTTGGCAAGTTCATTGAAAATGAAATTTATGATGAATGTATTGCTTTACAATAACAAAACATCCCTTGAGTCCACAAACCACAGCACCAAGCTAATTTAGTAATTAGTAAAGCATTAGTAAAACTTTTGATTGATATATATCTTAACAGAGATGCATAAATAACTTCTGTCTTGATGCCAGAGCTGTGTTTGAAACAGCTGATCCTAACATATTGATTGAAAGACTGGAAAAATGGGATGGGTTTGTCTGGTACTGTGGTAAAATGGTTCAGATTTTATTTGACAGAGACTACTTAGTGTCATTTGGTAATTGTAAAACTTGGTGAACAAATATCCGTTGTTGAGTTCCTCAAGAGTCCATTCTCAGGCCACTTTACCATTTCACATACTATATTTGCCCTTTATAGACCGCCAGGGATGGGCACTGGCAGTCCACGACCCTGCACGGAAAAACGAGTATGGCTCTTTTAAATCAATGTTTGTCATCACAAAAGCACGTTAAAGATTACTGACTAAAAACTGAAACTGAGACAGAGGACTCATTCATGTCAGTTTAAAGATTTCTTACCGCATGTTCCAATTGTGAGTTAAACTGGCCAGCCAGGTTGATAACGTGGAACTCTCTCCGTTCTGCACATTATCAACCTGTAACTACTTCCATCGAATCCGTTCAGGGAAAGAAGGGACATCCAGCAGAACTTACCGAGCTGATTGGGCGAAGAGACATCTAGTTCCCGCCCCAAGGGTTTGTTTTTAGCCAATCACGGTATCAGATGAAAATGTTGCATGCAGCAGATGCCATGAGAAACCACAACAAGTTATGCGGGTCAAGACACTACTTGCTGTTCTTTCAAAGAAAAACGTGGATTCTGACAAAACAGATGTGATATCAGCGTCCTCCTGCGCTGCTATGTTTAATTGCCATGATCATTATGATCATTTAAGTCATGCGTTGAGTTTGAAAACCAATGTTGCCATTGCATTTGAAGAACAGTGAATTTCCTAGAACAGGAAATGTTCCCTGACACCTTTTTTTAAATGTCCATAAAAATAATTGAAAATGTAATTATTCAGAAGCAGATGACCTTAAAACTTAAATAACATCTGTTATACAATGTACTTCAGCATAGTAGAGAAAACAAAGCGATAAATTCAAAATAGATTACAAGTAAATGATGAATTATATATAAGATGGAAAATATGAATATGTCATGTCTGATGATAAACAAGGAAGTTAATTTTACTAAACAAATGTTCTAACATTTTTGCACTTCTTTTTGATTGCTAAATGCTGTCGCTGCTGCTTCTCGTTCTCTTGATTAAATCCAGCAGGCTGAATTTAATCAATATGAATATATGAATTAGAGATTTGATTAATTGTGCCGCCCTATGACAACTATTCTTTTGTTTTTCTGAACAAAAAACAAAAAAATGTTTACTTGTGTCAGCCTCATTTAGTATTTCTCTTCTGCTGTGATTGGCATTGCTAATTTTACTGTATGGATATACATTTTCTCCACATTTTCCATGTTTATTAATGTTTGAACAATGCCTCCACCAGAATGGAAAATGACATCAACTCTTGTACTGCAGCTAATCGCAGCCAAGTGCAGTTGCCCACACTCCAAGGTATCGGTCAGGTTGACTAAACAAAGTGGGATTTTTGTTTGGGTTTTACCATAGTACCACAGATGCCAAGTTACTCATTTGTGATGTCTATAGCCGTGTCTGTGTATTTTCTCAATGTAAATCCTGGAGGGGGGGAGAGGCTAAAAAGCTACTGTGATGAAAACAAACATGATTATGATTGCTCACATTTTGTTTTCCTCCCACGAGTCAGTCAGCAAATCCACTTGTACATGCTCACACTGGTTCACGGGATCGTGCGGCGACATCCATTCCATTCATTTTTTACAAACACCTCGCGAAGCATCCAGTCCCGCTTTAGTTCTAAAAGCATCACTGGCAACTTGAAAGGAAAAGCAAATATTTAACTTAAATTTAAAAATAATTTTCCACCTCACATAGAGGACCACACACGTGTACACGCAGACGCCAACACATATGCATGCATGCATGATGAACCCACCTCTTTCCCTCATCCACACTCTCTTTTGCTCTTTCTTTCTCACACTTTCTCTCTGTTTCTCTTTCTCTCTCTCTCTAACACACACACACACACACACACACACACACACACACACACACACACACACACACACACACACACACACACACACACACATCTGTTTTCTTTCAAAGCCACATCCTGGATATCCTCCTTCAGGGGAGAGGATTTACACTGTGGTTGTCCTTCAGGTAAACCTAAAGAGCCCTGCTCTGAAGCCTCTACTCACACAAACCCCTGATTTTCAGCTTAGCTGTACAGCAACCTGGGTAGACTGGAAAGAATGGAAGAGTGGCAGGTCTTCTTTTGGATACAAAACCCTACAAGCATTGAAGAAATTACAGATTTGAAGCTACGGTCCCAAGAATGATTGCTCTCTGATTTGAAAAACATGTCGTCTCAAGGAACCGGAAAAAGCAAGAGGAAACACAACAGCAGTCTCGCCTTCGTTGGTATTCTTATGCTGAATGTTTTGTGGTTTTGCTCCGCCACAGACGCACGGAGGAGGCTGAAGGGGGCTTGAATAGGGCACCCAAGGCCAGCCTACTGCAGGAGGCTGGACAGGGAGTTGACACAAGTGCTGCACATGCCCCAGGAACCAATACTCGGTTCCTGTCACTGTAGCATGAGCTAGCTGTGCAAATGAACATAGAGTAAAACTGATGTGTTTAATTCATGGTCCATCGTCCACTTGACTGTCTGCTCGCCTGTTGGGCATGAGTGATTTGAGTGAATTGGCCCCTCTGTACCACTCATGTATAGAGCCACTAGGTTTTTCAGCCGTCAGACATGGCAGACGACAAATCTGCCATAGTAAAACTCTGACCGAATAAAATGCTGATAAAGAAATTAAGATAAGATAAGATAGTCTTTATTGATCTCACATTGGAGAAATTCACTTGTCACGTCGGCTCAATAGTCAGCCAATAGTCAGGAGTTGGAAATTACTTCTTAAAGGAGAGTTGCCCAACAAGACCCCTGAAAGTCTGCTGAGTTATATGGCACCAAGCAATTCACAGCAGATCTTTTAAATCTATAAATTGCAACTAGGGGCTTCAATTTTTTTTCCCCAGCACATCCTACAGCTACTACATCGGGCTGAGATTTGGAGAATTTTGAGGCCAAGTCAACACTTCTTCAATCCATTCCTGAACACGTTTTGCTTTTTGACTTGATACATCACCCGGCCTAAAGTCACAGGCATCAGGGAAACGATGGCTGTGAAATGAAAGGGTGATCAAATACAATGCTAGAAACGCTAGGTGATACAAATCAAAGTAACATCCGCATGCATTGAAGAACCCAAGGTTTCCAAACAGAACTTTGCCCAAAGCATCACACTGCTTCCAGCAGCTTGCCTTGTGCCCATAGTGTATCCTGGTGCCATGTTTTTTTTTCCAAGTAAGTGATACCGATGCACGCTGCAATCATCGTGATGTAAAAGTGGTTGATCAGACCAGATCACCATCTAATGCTCTGTCCTCCACTGCTGATGCTCATGTGTCTGCATTTGGCGAGCTTCGTGGAACCAAAGGGACTACACATCACATTATTTGTCTGCATAAGACATGTGGCAATTCCACAAGTGTCACTTCCCCAGTGTCAGAATCTTTATGCTTTATTAAGTGCTTTAAATACAAAGAAAAGTGCTGTGTGCTATCACAACCATTTTATTACCTGCATTAACAACAAAGTCAGCTTACATTGAACAGTAAGGTGGAAAGAAATGAAAACCTTCAAACCCAAGCTGGAATCCATATTTCTGTAATATGTTTGAAGTTAAAAGCTAAAGCCCTGCATTGATTTAAAGTTTCCTTGTGTTTATGTTGTTTACTTGGATTATGTGTGTGTCCGTTGGACATGGACGAATGGGCCTGCCTCCAGTTTCTCCTGAGCTGTGGCGGATGACACACCTGCTTTACATCTTCTCATCAGCCCTGCAGCATGTTTACCCAGTTTTTCTTCCTACCCTCAGAACCTTTCTAGATTATAGTGGTCTCGGTGGGAGAAAAAAAAGTTTTTAGCAAATATTTCACCTTGTCTCTTGGGGATCTCCCAGTCAGCCTTCTCACTTAGCTTCACTCCACTGCAACCGAAATTCCAGCTCTGCAAGAGCTGCATGACTGCAGTCTTAAGCCTGAAGCCTTTTTTTTACCTGACCTGTTTGATTCTACTCCCTCTGTCTCCGTTGGGAGTCATCATCAGTAACTGTTTCTGGTTTAGCATTAGCATTCTTGAAGGTTTGCCCAGTGTAAAGGTCTATTTATGCCGCTATAATAGCATGATCTTTCAAATGGACTGTATGACATCTGAATTCAAACGGTAAATGAATGAAATGCGGTTGGATGCACTTGTTATTACGGACAAAAATAGGTGTTTTGCTTGGCTTGCAATGCATTGAATCATCAAAATAAATCATAATGTTAACAAGATCTTTCCTAGCAGGAAAAGAGGCCTAGTGATGCTTCTGAATGTCCGTTATTCTCCACTCAAACCTATTACAATAATGTTACATGTGTGTCAGAGAGCATTTATTACTAAATTTATGGTAAACTGACTTAGACTTTGTTAAATTTTACTAACCACATTGCATTTCAGACAAAAAATGTAAAGTGTATCCTTTCATTTTCCCACAGTTAACCTTTTGGGGACAGAGGGCCCCCCTACCAGTATTGTCTCCTGAACCCCTACCCTGAGCCTGGACCGCAGCACCTTCACAACCTGGCTCACAGCAGGACACAAGCCAGAGTTGAGATGACCATTGGGATGTTTAGAGCCCTCACCACCTCACCCACATTTAACTGATGCTCCAGCAGTTATTTTTAGACTTGTGTTCGGATGCATCTCAATCATTTAGATAGAGAAAGAAGGTTGAGTAGGTTCTTTGGCTGGGATTTTCTTTGTTGAAACGTTTTGTCTCCAAGAGACTTGCTCAGTCTGGAGAGTTTCAGTACCTGCGCATAGTTGCTCAACAAGTTTAACGGTGACAATTAAAACTGGTTGCTCACGTGCAAAAAAGGACCATCCACCTAACACCTGATCCTTAGTACTCTGATAGCCACTTATAGTTCCCCAAGGGCTGAGTTATGCTCGCAATAACAGCATTATCAGAGCAGGACAGTTGAACCTGGAGGCCTCCACGCCTGTTTAAAGACGGCCGGTTTCTCTTATCTCGTTATCTGCATTCCATTGTTTAGGGCTTCTTACATGCTTGTGCTCATGCTTAACATAGGAATAGGCTGACCCAGAGTAAAGTTACCTGATTGATATCACGTGTTCTGAAACCAACAACCCCAAGTGTGACAGAGTGGAGTAGGTCTACCCAGGGTATCTGCTTTCTACTCAATGTAGGTTGACCATGCTGTCTTGAATATGGTCCAGGATTGTGAGAGACAGAAGCTCCATCTGAATACCCCTAACAATACCTCCTAACTCCTGCTCATTGCTCCTGTTATTTGGCCTTTCATGGGGTCAACAGTAAGAACACTATCGTGGGTTGGAAAGGAGATTTGGGCTGCTGTGTCGAGTTCAGACTGCCTTTAACTCTGATGACATTCCGTGACAGTGTTTTTTAAAAGAACAAAAAAAAACACTGTTTAGCAGTGAGATAACTGTCCATTGGCTCCTAAATGCTGTGATGTTGTCTTGTACCAAGTTCCAGACCCAGATCATAAAGTTTCCACTCCATGGTCCATTCATTCTCAGGCTGTGGAGATGCTGTTCTTGGAGTTATACTAATGAAGCAGTTTTCTTCCTCCAAAAATGGTTGGTTGAGTTAATACCAAAGAGCTTTTTGTAATATTCTGTTTTCTGTTCTGGTTTTATTTTTAAGTTATTTTACTCTCCTGCTTTAGGTTCTCTGGTTACTTTGAGTTTTTGTTTTGTCTGGGTTTTTATTTACTGTTAGTTTATCCTGTTTTGTCATCAGTTTTAGTCTTAGCTTAATCTTCTGTTTTAGATTTGTACTTTAGGGTGATTTTGTTTCTTAGTAAGTTTGGTGTAGTCTCTGTCCACTTGTCCTGTCAGCTTTTTAGCTTTGGTTTCTGATTTATTTCTTGTTTTGATCCTCTGCACTGATGTCTGGTCTAATTACCCACTCTGCACACCTGCCTAACTCCACCCCTGTTGTAATCATCTCTGACCAGTTTCACCTGCTTCCTCCTCCATATAAACAGTCGAGACCAGACATCAGCGCCAGGTCGTCTTGTTGAGTGTAGGTGAGTCTCCTCCCGCAAGTTCTGTTATGTTTTGCTTTTTGAATTTCGACCACCTTGTCTCCAGGAACCTGTACCGTCCCGTTCTGTCTGTTCCTGTCTGGCCTGCCCCGTGAGTCCGTCTGTTTCTGTGCCGTCTTTTTGGTTGACGGTCCCTTTTTTTTTTTTTTTTTTCCCTGTTTCACTTTTTGTTAATAAACGAAGATTCTACACTGAACCTCTGCTGGTCTGGTTGTATTCTGGGTCTCCTGCTCTGATCATTACACTTTTTTTTTCAGATCTTACCTGAAACATTTAGATCTTCGTGGTCAAATGTAGGCTGTACATGTGCCTTCAAGAGCAAGGATAAGGTTTTTTTTTTGCAGATCTACGATTTAGTCCTTGACATCCTTATACAGCTTTTTAGCATTGCCCGTGGTGGCAGAAAGGCTGAAATGGAAGATATTGATTCTGTAGACAGGTGTACTTTGTATGTATAGCAAACTCAGGTTGGCAGTTTCTTGCATGATTGCTGGGGATCAAATTGTTTTTTTTCCTCCTACCGTGCGAAAGTAGCCCTCAGCATGTTTAAGCGGCAATACATGAACATTACTAGAAAAATGTAAGTTGTTTATTTATTTGTAAGTGAGCAAATTCGGAAAGACACCAGGGATTAATCATAAATTTAAGACTGCATTCTTCCCAGATTTTACACCTGTATAAATAAAAAAAATTCACTGTACTTCTTTCATCACCAGAAGGTTGGGGTAAGTATATACTCTGGCATATTAAGTACTGTGGGGCTGCCAGAACCAGCAAAAGAGTACAATTGCAACCAAAATGCTTGTTTGTAATGTTTTTTTTATTGCTGGGAAATGCATGTGTAAATGTCCCTTTCCTTTTTGTGTTGTTCCCTTTCTGCCATTATTCAAGATCTCTCCACAAGGTGACTGAGTATTTTCCCAACAGATGATGCCGAGCCAAGTAATACATCTCATTATCTACAGAAGACCAGTCCTTGCCAGGGTAAACCTATGCTGTTGTCCATATGCAGTTAGACTGTCAGTTCCCCATGAAACGAGGATTCAGGGGCAAAAAGCTACTGGATTTGTGGCCAGATCCACAATTCGTTTTGGCTGTCACATGTGTCATAGATCTGCCTACTGTCCCGATGATAGAGCAGTGGGCCAAGAACTGGACCAAAATACAAAGCTTTCTGAGGTCAGAGGAGTGAAGTGCACTGGACTGGCTCTCGAATAAAGCTGGTTTGTTTTTCTTGAAAAAAGGTTGAGGTTTTTGGGGTTTCAGCCCATCACCCCCATACCACACCACCTCCACGACTCTCCATTTGGACAATGGAAGCTTTATAGCTCATAGGGTTTGACCTTTTAAAATGTTAGCACAACCTGTTTTCATGAGAATGATTCTCTGGTTTGGCTTAGCTAAATGTCAGCTGTGTATAAAACGTGTGCATAAATGGTGTTAATTTTAGCTATATTTATACATCTTGAAATAAATTTTGAAAAACACATTTTATGCACTACAACGAACTTTGTGACTAAATTAATTTAAACCAGTTTTTTTTCTAAACACAGGACTTCAAAAGAACTTCAAGCTTCTGTAAATAATGCCTTTCTTAAGAACCAGTGTAAATTCTATGGATTTGAGGATTTTATTTATTACATTTAGAGGTACATACTTTTGTAGATGTGCCCAATTTCCCTAGAATTACCCTTACATTGACGTTACCAGACAATGATGGAATAAATGTCAGATAAAAGGGGAAAAAGACTTTATTTATATAGAACATTTAATACAGACGGGCTGCATAGTAATGCAATGGGTAGCGCTGTTGCCTTGCAGCAAGAAGGTTCTGGGTTCAAGTCCAACCCATGCAGGTCTTTCTGCATGGAGTTTGCATGTTCTCCCTGTGCAGGCATGGGTTCCCTCTGGGTACTCTGGCTTCCTCCCACAGTCCAAAAACATGACTGTTAGGTTAATTGGTCTCTCTAAGTTGTCCTTAGGTGTGAGTGTGTAAACTAAAGGAATACACTAAAGAGCTTAAGGAAGGACCTGATTTGGTAAGTCCATTCTGACAATGACAGAGATGAGGAAGTAAATAAGACAAGATCTAACAAGAAAATAATTAAAGTGAAGACACAGATGAAATTCAAAACAGAAACATCCGCAGATTGTGACAATCCCAGTGAAACTACGATTGTTATTACACAAAGGACATTATATGCAATCTTGCACTTGTTTCAAAATGTAGTCGGAGGAAGGACAGAGGTGTGAAAATCCATTTAAGCTCACATAAAAACAATTCTAATCCATGCAATTTCTCAGACTCGTGTATATGACAGCAGAATTCTTCAGACAGTATTTTTATTGACATGCAAATAGGAATGTGAATGGTTACAATCACACACACCTTTTTGACAGCTGCCTTACTCCATATTTAAAGGACAGCGGTATTTTCTGACATTTCAACGCATGTCTGCGGTACACTCAGGCCTAGTCCACACGTAGCAGGATATCTGGGAAAACGTATAAATGTATACATTTTTATGCAGTTAAGGCCTTTAATTCCCACATAAACATAATTTTACATATCACAACATTTCCTGTCTTTACCTCGGTATCGAGACTTAAAAGCAAACATGGAACGCTATAAACATTACAGATAATTCAGAGGATTTTTTTTGTTTGTGTTTACAATTGCTTCAATATGTCGAGGTACAAAGGAGAAAAAGAGCTTAAAGGTCAGCTGTTTTACACCGGCACAATGCTGTTCAACATCGCCTTTACTTTGAAGGACTCTGTCTGGTTAACATAGGTTTTAGTTTTGCAGTACATTGCCCCCTGTTGGTCTGGCATGTTTAAAACAATGGTCAGTGATGGATTTATACAAGGTTGTGTGGATGAAAACCTTTCTCAAAACGATCCTGTGTGTCCCTTATTATTTTTAAAAACAATGTGGGGGAGATATTCATTTTTATAAAGACTTAGCTACGTGTGTACAAGGCCTCAGGCTGATAAATGGTGAAAAAGTATTTCAGAAGATAACAGGAAGACCCAATAGGGTTCAGCAAAGTTGCTCTTTTTAATCTTATATCCAAAGTGTCTGTTTTATTGAAACTGACCCAGTTGCTATTTACAATCTCATACTCTTCATTTTCCAAAATATCTCTGTTTCAAGACTGTAAAATCTGCGAAGTCACATGGATTATTGCTGTAGTAGGCGCACCATACACAGAGACGATGGTCCTAGATGCATGCGACCTGGGTTTGATGCCTAAGACTTTCACTTCATGTCTTGCTCCTTTTTCTCTGCTTACTCCCAATATACTAAACAACAAAGGCCACTTGGACCACAAACTCTTTGAAGAAATTGTAAAACCTTCTTTTACAGCAGCTATGTGATATTGCCTCTGCTCCTAATACAAATAATTATTAATGACTGGTCATGACAGGAAGGCTAGCTGCTGCTATATTTTCTCACAAGTTCTTATAGAGCATTTGGAATTTTGCTGAAATCTGTATCGACAGATCAAAATTTTACAACAACCTGTCATGATTTAGGTTTTTGTTTTTGTTTTGGACCTGTGCACCTGTCTACTTATACCTGCGTCAGCCAACTCATCCCTGCCAGAACGTCTCTCTTCTCATCTGATCTCATCTTGTCCTTTGTGATGTGTCCTTCCTCTACCAGATCCCGTGTGCTCAGCCACCTGGACTCTTCTGTTAAACGTTGCCTGTGTCTGCATGCCGCAGTTCTGCCTGTTTCCCCGTTTGTTCCAGCCACTAGCTCTGCCCGTTCTGTTGGTTGCCCCAGTCCACGTCGCCTTTTCTGGTCTTCCTCTACCTGCATCCTCTGTTCTCTTCCTCATCCCTGCCTGCCTGCATCATCAGCCATAACTCATCTGTTCAGGTCTGGTTCTGCTTGTCTGCCTCACCTGCCACGATTCATCCTTTACAAAGAACCTTTTAAATGGTAACTCTGTGTCTGTCTCTGTGAATATCGGGTTCACCAGCTTCAATCATTACAAAACCTGAGATCACAAAATTCTACTAATGTGTCACAGCAAAATTAAAATGTTGCTTTGTTTATTTGGTCACGAGTTTTCAGAAAATGAAAAATGCTCTATGGTAGAAAATAGATATTCTTATGTCCCATGTCAAGATACTTAGGTGTAAATGTGCTCTGTTAACCTGGGGAAAGCCTGAATCCAAGAATAGGGAAAGCTCTTTGGGTGTAATGGTCAGCAGTGGTCGGTAATGGCCAGTGGTTTGGCCAGATCTGGGCCTTGTTACACAGCTCTTCCTGTCCACACACATGGTGTATAATAAAAACTTCCTCAACAGATTGGAAAACCACCGCACTCTCAACAACAGTCTAGGGTTGCTCTTTATCCCGTCTTTCATCTAATTCTTTCTTTTATTCTTGCTTTTCTTTAAGACTCCCTCATCCTCTGTCTAGCACTTTCCCTCTACACACTGACCTTCCCCGGTCTTTATATTTCAGGGTTTGAGGCTACAACTGAAACAAAAGCAAAATTATGGGTCTGGTTTGGCTTGAGGAGCGCGCAGTGACCCCGGCATGCGGTTTTCGTAGGCCAGACCAGAGAGAGGTGAGGTGGGGAGAAGAATTTGTTTGAATCTAGCTGTGTATTTGGAGGAAAAGCCTAACCACTGCTAATTTGAAATTGTCACTAGGAGGAGGCGTTGATCTAAACTTACAGACATGGAGTGAAGTCCACAGTCTGTCTGACGCACCCCCTCCTCTTCCTTGTTTTATTGTCGGGGAAACATGGCCATGAGGAGGGGAGGGGGTTGTTGTTTACGGAAGATGAAAAGTAAAGGTACATTTTATATATATCTCTACCTTGTTCCTAAAACCTGTGATGTTTTTGTAAGAATTATGTGTGCGACTTCTAGACCAGCAATGTTACGTTGAAAGAAAATGTCTCTGGCAGAGCAGCTGCATATAAAAACTTGTGGAAGCATAAAATCTTACACTTTAAATTGGATGGATCAGCTTAAGAAAAGGCCGCGTTTAGCTATTTTGTCAACTCCATGGCTTCAGA
Source organism: Fundulus heteroclitus (assembly GCF_011125445.2). Lineage (NCBI taxonomy): Eukaryota > Metazoa > Chordata > Actinopteri > Cyprinodontiformes > Fundulidae > Fundulus > Fundulus heteroclitus. Next base: position 1,860,923 of record NW_023396945.1, on the reverse strand, counting down.
CAGAAAAGCTATTAACCTAAAAAAGTTTTGAGGATGTTAGAACTTACACAGAAAGATTATTGGTTTTCAGTTCGGTGAAGGTGGTCGGACACAACGCCATCCTCCTCTAAGCGGAAATGGAGCCCAGTCAGAGCCTTATTGCCATACATCACCTGGATTCTAGAGTCATGGAAAAATATTGACTGGTGGGCTGCTCCTCTGTTGTGGAAGCTGGGAGCTCTTTCACCCTCATGGTTGCAATAATATGAAAAATTATTTAATTTGGTATTGAGCTGAACTATTGTAGCCTCGTGAGACCATCCTGATCTCGCGAGCTTTCAAGGTTTCACTCGCAGTTCAGTCTGGCTACTTTCCGTTAAAGAAAATTTGGAGCCGTTCACCAAACGAACGTCCAATCAGCGTTGGCTTTGAGGCAGGTTGAGGTGTGACGCAACGAGAAGCGCGACAGTTCAGTCTAAAGAACATGGCGGCTTCAGCCGATGAAACTAGCGTTAGCATGGCTATCGAGCAAGTTTTATCGGAATTACAGAGTATTTCTTTACTGAGCTAACGAGCCTTTACCTGCAGCAGCAAGAGTAGCTTGGCTTGTTGTTGTGACGAGTACGTCATATGCTTCGTTGATCTGATTGGTTTATTTGGCCCGTCTATCACCAACATAGGCCAATCAGCTAACCAGTATTTTCGCCCCTTCCCAAAATTACTTCAACGGAAGGTTTCCAGATGGATATGCGGAGCAAATCTATCTGGCGGAGTCAGGTAACACGAATACTTCCACTAGCCAAAATACCATAACAATGGATGTTTGACAGAGTGCTGCGCCGAGAAGACAAGTGTTGATGGAGGGGGAGAGGGTGTGTAAGGTCGCATTTGACCAGTTTCCCAAATATGGTCGTAGCCAATCAGAGTGAAGTAAGTTAGATAGAGCCGCATATTTTTACCGTACCCAATACTTTTACTGAGGAGGGAAATTTGGCCTGGCAAAACAACTCCCTACAAAAAGGTGACTTTTTTTTTTTTTTTTATTAAATTGTTTGGATAGTTTACATATGTAGCAATATCAACTACATGAAATGGTTTATACAGAGATGTCATGGCAACTTTAAGCTTGTAGGTTGAGAATTTGATCAGAAATGGGGAAAAAACAAGCAGGATTTCAAGCACAGGACGTAACCACATTACTAGTTAATTTCTGAAGACTAAAATTATATCTGATGCTCTTGGCAATGGCAATGATATTTACAAAAGCCGATAATTTGTTGATTGTGGCCAGTTCTAGTCCAATCCCAATGTGCAGTAAGGATTTTCTCCAATTATCTTTTTGTTGTCAGGGATCTCTGTGAACACTTCTAGTTTCGATTTATGTTTGTTGTGATTTCTCAAATGTTCGCAACAGATACATAACTTAACAATGCAATGAAATTGCATTCTTGTTTTACTTCCTGTGTGCGTTCAATACTCACATGTTGATGCCAAAAGTTAAGCTTCATCCATTTATAGGTGCATCGGTAAACAGCATGACAATTACTGGAACTTCGCAGGGAAATGTACGTAAGTGTTTAAATGATCCAACGGACAAGGAGGAACTTTAGCTAAACTGCAAAACACAATATTTAAAAAATGACTGTAACTGAATCAAATGACTGGATTGCCTCCACAGCAGCCATCAGGCACTGCAGAGTTCGCTTCATCACCAATTTATTTATATTAGTGATAAAGAGATGGTGTGTGTGGATGCAGGAAAACACCTACAACATGCAGGAAAGTGGGTCCTGAGGACCAGGATTGTAAACCACCGCCCTTAACTGAAGTTGCGCACAAGAAACTGTTTCTCATTTGTCAGATTAAAATTACTTTCTGAACATGGCAACCTTTAAATCACACTTTTCACTTAGTCCACTTTTTTGTATTCTAGATGTGCACCATTGGTCTGATGTGTTATTCATTTTGCTTTAAGTGAAAAATGATCATGATTCAAGAATAAAGGCTGGGAAACTTACATCAGTGTGTGGTTAATGTTTATATGTCTCTCACTTAGTGAACTGAGTTACGGAAATGAATTCACTTTTGAGGTGACTGCAGTAGCAACATTAATCTAATCATCTATTAATCCAGCAATGTAAATATTTTAGATATGCACTTCCGCATCCGGAATAAGATTTTGCACCAGACCAACCATTTTGTTGTCTACACAAGAGGATGTTAGCACACAGCAGCCTTGGGAGACATTCCATCGGAGATGTTCAAGACAAAAACACAGCAATCTCTTGCTGCGTGTCTACGTACTGCGAGTGTTAACAAAGCTGTAAATAATCTATCCTGTTATGCACAGGATGGACATTAAAAGGAAAAACTCTATGGTTTAGTTTCATCTAGCTCACCTCTACACCACGCTCAGCAATGTCTCTACATTCAGTGTAAGAGTGTCCACTGAATTGCACAATACCGTTTGAGAGAGAAAGCATTTAACAAAAAGATGTATGTTTTCTTTATTATGCGTTTTGAGCATTTGAATGAAAAACCCATGTTGTTCAATTCATCCACGCTTTAAGTGAACAGTATTGCATTCAACTGTAAGGACGTTCGCTATGGAAAGTTATTAAAAAAGGAAGCAGATTGATGTATTTTGAGATGTTATGCAAATGGCTTAACCTACTTTAGGGAGTGACAGCAGCTCACAGTTTCAGTCTGTGTGAGAGTTTCCTACTGTGGGCCTTCATCATACTGTGTGGTCTTAAACCGTATTTAGATCTAGTGGGTGACCACTGTACAATTAGGTGCACCGTGTTTCACAGTAGCAGCAGAAAGTGGAATTTTTGTCAATGGTGCAGCAGTAATTGTCTTGTCTATGCCGCACATGCTCATTATACCATCCATGTCAGTGTAGTCAGTTACAAACATGATTTATTGCATTAGAAAATTTCAAGGCACACGGGCAATGGATGATCTCGTAAGACGTCTTCAGTTTGGTGATTGTGTCTTTGAATTGATCTGTTTTTATGGAAAATAACTAGTTTAAGGCCTGACCTCTTGCTGAAATGGCTATTTATGTTTCCCCAGAAGAAAAACAAAATTGGACTGTCCAGGGAGGATTTCATCAAACCTCAGAGTCAGTGTCAGCAAAATATAACAGTCTTTAAATATTCTGGTTGTGGAGCAAAGAACTGCCAACTATTCTGAATGCTTCAGTCACTCAGTGACTGCTGATCGATGACAGCTTTGGACATTCCCAAAGACAGACCAGACTGTTTTGAATTTTAGGGGTACATGCAAAGTGAGGTCAAACGGACCAGCAAAAATGGAACGAAATCACATTACGGTTTTATTTCCTTACGCCAAATGGTGCCATGCTTCATTCAAATGGTGGAAAGGAGACTTAATCCATCCATGTATAAAGGAAGGCCTTACGACCATGACGCTCTTGAGGGAACCCAGTGAAAAGCCACAGCTTTTAATATAATGCTAAAGATGGAGAGAGTCCCTAAAGAGCAATCTGTCCAGCCATGCTACTACTTGATGACTGGTGTTGCTGAAAGGTTTAGTGACAAATCCTTGTGTGAAATGTTGTTGCTTCATCACCTTGTAACCCAATTGTACACATGAGATTTAGCAGTAATAGCTGGCATTGCTGCTTAGCCAAAACGCAACAACCTTTGAAAATCCACAATGCGTTCAAGCTAAAGTTTCTTTTCTCTTTAAAAACCATCATTCAACACAAATACAGCCGTTTGAAAATCAAACGTGGCATCTGGATGTTTTTTTTTTACCAAACACATTTTATTTTTCACAAGAGAACAACTTAACTCACAATGCTGGCTTAGCAATGGAACAAGCACAGCCAAAATATAAGAAAACAGTAATAATAGTAACACAAACAAGTGATAAATTCATTGCAATTAAGTATTTGCTCACCGATCCAAACAATCAAAATCAGGTGTTCCTGTCACTTCCATCGTCACAGGTGTAAAAAGTCAACCATTGTGATAGGATGCCACCTGTGCAACAAGTCCAGTTGTTAAATTTCCTTGCTCCCAAATTGTCCTCAGGCAACTGCCAGTGGTATTATAACAAAGTGGAAGTGATTGGCAACACCAGCAACTCAGTCAAGAAACGGTAGGTCACGTAAACTAATGGGGCAGGGGTAGCAGATGCTGAGATGCAGAGGTTGCCAACTTTCTGCAGAGTCAATTGCTACAGATCTCCAAACATCATGTGGCCTTCAGATTAGCTCAAGAACAGTGCATAGAAGACTTTGTGGAATGAGTTTCCACGGCTGAGCAAGTCATGCATCACCAAAACCAATGCAAAGGGTTGGATGCAGTGGTATAAAGAATGCCGCCACTGGACTTTAACCGTGGAGGCACCTTTTCTAAAGTAACAAATTGCACTTCTCCATCTGGCAATCTGATGGAGCAGTCTGGGTTTGGCAGTTGCCAGGAGAACGGTACTTGTCTGGCTGCAATGTGCCACGTTTAAGGTTTGGTGGAGGGGAGATTCTGGTGAGTGGTTGTCTCAGCGGGCCCCTTAGGTCCAGTGAGATGAATTTTGAATGGTTCAGCATACCAGGGGATTTTGGACAACTCCAGGTGCCCAACATTGTGGGAACAGTTTGAAGATGGCCCCTATAAATATGACAGTATTCATACAAAGATTCAAAATGAAACTGTATACCATAATCTAATAACATTTATTGTTAAAGAGAGAAACAGCAATTATGCCTAAGGCTTTTCAAAAAATAACTACTTACTCTTACAGCTACCATAATGTAATTTAGATTTTTTTTACATTAATTTAGATATCTATATCTAACCAAAATAGAAATTTTTGATACCCTTACTTTTAGAACCAGAACTGGATATCTGGCAGGTTCTCCCAGTTCTAGTCTTCTGGATATTGACAAACACTGCAAGCTTCAGTTCTCTTGTCTTTTTTTTATTTCTTTAATTTTTTTATTCATTCATTGAATAACCAATATTGCCAGAGGAATTGGCTAACATGGCCATAGGTGTATAAAGCACGTAGACGTGCAGATTCAGTCAAGAACTGTGAGGAACTCAGTTAATTGCAGTACGGCACCATGATAAGATGGCGCCTGTGCAGTAACTCTCTTAAACGCTTTAACAAACTGAATCAATTTGGACTACTTTATGCTCGTGAATATGTGGGAATAGTCTGGGGATGGTCTCTTCATGTTCCAATTTGACCGTGCATGTGCACCACAGCACAAAGCAGGGTCCATAAGGTCATGAGTGACCAAGGTTCATGTGAAAAACCTTGACTGATGTGCACAGAGTTCTGAGCTCCACCTGATAGAGAGCCTTCAGGAGGAATTAGAGAATTCCACACAAGGACTTCCATAAATACCTTAATACAAATCCTTTGATACAGCACTACATTTACATTAAAAATTAAATGCTCTTAAACTTTAAGTGACTAAATACTCCAGCCAATATAGTTTACACCAAACCAACTTTCACATCATTTCTATTTTCTTTTTGTCACAAAAATTATGAAATTGTATCAGTTATTGGGAAGCATTAATCTAGCTGTTGATATTGCCTTTGGAATATTAACACATTTTTATTTACTAAATCAACTTATTTTTAAGTTTTCTGACATGTATTCTGAAATGTTAAGTGACTGAATGGCTTCCTTACTTTGATCACAGTGACAGAAACCATCTATTGTTAGGTATTTCAACGTGGACACCAAGAAGATAATAGTTAAGGAACATTTCTGTGTGGTCCATGAAGGTTTTTTAAAAGCCAACACCAAAACTTTTTCTTTTGAATTCTTCTATTTAAAAAATGAATGAATAAATAAATAAAAGAAAACCCTCTGAGAATTCAAATTTATTAGCTTGTTGTCTGCACACTGGAAAATTCCTCGGTCTTTTTCTGTCACTTATCTGCAATAAGCAGTTAATATTTTGGATAATATTTGAGGGTTTGGACCAAAGAGTCCTATTCAAATAAAACACAAAAATAAACGCCTTTTGCATTTTTCTTATTATTGAATAAGTTTCTTTAATGATAGAACAATAGAGCCTGATATTATCGTGACATTTTCTGGGCTGAAATACTTTGTTTCGATTGTCCTGTCTCAAAGGAGATGGCAAAAATTGTTCCCTCATCTTGTGTATTCCCCCAGCGCTGAGCGGGTCTGCTCTTAATTGTGGTATGGGCCGAACATCGGCAAGAGTCATTTCATCACAGAGCCACACCAGAAAACAGCTGCAGCAGTTTCTGCAAGCTGCTTTTTCTCCGGGAAACTGTTAGAAAATAAACCTAGGGGCTATGTCATCACCCTGGTTTTCGCAAAATACCAGAAAGTCTGAGTTTTATTATATATACATATAAAAAAAAAAAGTCATCTAAGAGCACAAACAAATGTGAAGCACAAACAGGGCTATTAATTGAGAAGGCAGATGGTCCCTTGCGGGCCGGACAGCGATGAGCCAGCGCTGTGGAAAACAAAGCATCCATGGCGACCGCGACCCTCCATTTCTGTCGCTCCGACGGGGAGATTGGGTCTGGGCTCGGAACCCGCAGAACTCAAACAGAAATCACCATTGTTGCCTCAGCGAGACACACAGACAGGCTAATTCACAGGATGGAGTTGTATTAGGTTTCTGCAGGGGAATGTTGTTTATCCACGTCACCATCACTGTTGAGTTTGTCTTTGATAGATGTGGGGGTGAGGGGGGGAGACGGGGGGGAAACACATCCACTCTGACCTAAAATCTCAGATGTAAAAATATATTGAGCCTATACACATCGCATAACATGACAAATCTTTTGCTTGTCCGTAGATTGAGCGAGTCCACCTGGTGAACAACAGGCCCGTCCGGTAATGGTTTTTATTAGCGGGGGTTAAACACAACAGTTCTGAGGGAACAAAAAATGTGCTTTTAAGAAGACTTCGCTCCCAGACAAAGTAACCAGATCCTCTGTTTAATAGTTTGGTGTTGCAGGGCCCTGAATGAGTGGTTTCCATTCCGTCGGGCTGTAACCGATTGTCCCAGTGACCACAACAAAGGACAAAAAAGGAAAGGAGGGTGAAGGGGAGAAAGAACAAACCCGGGCTCAGAAATGAATCGGAGGGTCTTGAAATCAATGACTCAGTGGCCTCCAGAGGCTTCTTCTGGTTTAACTGCAGTCTTTGCTCTCAACTCGTCTGTACCCTGAAACATCTGCTTTACCCTCACCGCACAACAAGTCATGGCCGGGTGATCGATGTAAAGCATCATCATACTAATGGGATATGCTGTCTCAGAACCAATGTGGCTTTTAAATGTGGCGGCAATATATATTGGAATCAAGAAAAGTCAATGTGTTTAATTCTTTGCAATGTAAGAACAAAAATAGTAGAAATGAATGTAGCAGACTAGGGAAGCAACATAGATGATATATATATAAATATTTGATAGAATGTCGTTAGCCTATTTAAAAAGCAGCAGAGCTTATGGTGTGTAGACGATTATATTCTGAGAGCAAATCTTAGTACTTAATAAAAAATAAATAATCAGCATTCACATTCACAGTTTCTTGCAAGAAAAAAACAAAAACTGAAGTTTTTACATTTTGTCACATTACAACCACAAACTTCAACAAACTCCTTTCGCTGCATTTGCAGCTGCAGATCATTTAGGGCCTGTCTCTAACTGCTTTGCACGTCTACAGACTGAAGTTGTTGCTCATTGTTCTCTGCAAATCCACTTAAGCTCAAGCATCTCTGAACATCAACGTTCAACCAACACATTCTCAGTTGGATTTAGATCTGGACTTTGGCTGGTTTCCTTTATAAGACGCATCTGCTTTGATTGAATTTTTTTTTTCCTTGTTGCTCATGTCAACATGTTTAGGGTCTTTGTCCCACTGGAAGGAATACCTCTGCTTTGGCCTCGGGTCTTCTGCGGGCTCTAACAGGTTTTCTTCCAGGATTGTGTTCACCTCCATCCTGTCGACTCTGAGAAATGTCATCATCCTGCTGAAGCTGCTGAAGCTGCTGAAGCTGCTGAAGCTGCTGAAGCTCCGAGCAGATTTCTTAATATATATATTTTTTTTTTTTTTGCTTGATGTTCTCGCGCTTTTTTCCCTGCTGGCTTTCTGATGATGGAGTGCATCTCCAGCAGCAAAAGGATGGGTGTATAGCAAAAGAAGAAAAAGTCTTCCCTCCAACTTCACTGTTTATATCTGAAAAATGCTTGTGCGCGCAGATAAGTTTTAAGAAGTGTGCTAAATGCAAAAGTCTAATTTGTTTCATCTTTATTCCTAGAACTCTCATGGTAAATGCAGTGTAGCTAATCTTTTGGGGCGTGGTCCCACGTGAGCAGCTTTATTTTCAAGCGGATGCAGTTATGTTGGAATACTTATTGTCTTGTATTTGATTGCATTTGATCGTTTAAAAAAAAAAAAAACGCACAGCAAAACGTCTCCTCTGTGTCACCGGTACTATGAGTAAAGTTGCCCGTACGGTGGAGGCTATTTTAGGGTGGCTATCACACCGCAGTTAGATGTGGTCAGACCTCTTTCTTTTCCATGGCTGTGATATTCATACACGTAAGCAGCATGGACGTCACGTTGCGTTTCAGAGCTGCTTGTAACAACAGAGACACTCCACAATGAATTTTCATGAGAGCAGCCTCAGTCTGTATTCCCTGTTGTGATTGATCCTCTGTGTACTTTGGCCGCTGACGGAGTTCAGTAGCGGTCGTCGAATCGTTGCGTTCGAAATCTTTAAGTTATGGATGGGCACACTTGTATGCTTTTTGTTTTTTCTTCGGGCCACGGTTGAGGCACCTTTCTAATTGGCGGGCTGTCTGTCTTGCTAAACTTCAGCAGAACTAATTGATTTAAGAAGCCAATGATTTAAGTTTTTACATTACAAGGAGGACAATGAAAAATACAGTTGTAAAGCTTTTTTTTTTTGGGTATAGGTCTAATCTGATCTACTTCGGTAGGCAGAATCAGCTCCATGCAGAGTTCCTGTAAAAGTAACTTGCATTTGTTTCAGGACGTTTAAGATGTTATTGCAAAGCAGAACCGCTGCATTAATGAAGGGACTTTTTTTTTTGCCCTCTTAGGTGAAGAGCATTTGCTAGCGCCTGCCTCTGTATTACAGGCTGGACACAGTCAGGGACCACTGCTGAAGCTCCCCAGCCCTGTGGTTTTGTGCTGTATGTGTCTGCCATCTATCGGACTTTTTAAAACATCACTGGGCATGTTTATGTGTCATGGCTTATCATTAAACCAAAATGTTGCCGTTTGGTTCATTCATAAGTCATTATCAGTTTTTAATTCAGAGAAAATAAAAATAATCCTTATGTCCTGATGAGCATGACATTTTCTTAATCATTAAGAGGGAAGAGCAAAACCAGAGTAAGTTGTTTGTGCCCATTGGACAGAAACTGCATATGGCAATGAGGAGTAGCGGTTTGTGAAATAGAGGAAAAAAAAATATTCCCAAATGTATTATAAGAACTCACTTATATCCTATAACATGTGTTGCGGTAGGAGCCCGCGATGAACGCCAGGAAAAAAGAAGGAGTGGGTGAGTGCAGGAGTCGGCCGAGCACGTGCCTCCTCGAGGTCCTCTGGGCTACGTCTGGGCTCAGACTCTCCAGGTCCGGGGGGCTAGACTCCTGTCAGCCTCCAGGACCCCGTCTGCCCTGACCCAGACTCCGCCACGACCGCTCGCACTGAGAGGCCTGACCACGGTCACGCCGCGGCTGAGAGAACAAACAAACAGCTCAGACACACGGGTCAGCTCCCTCTCCATCACGTCGACTCAGGAAGCCCACTGGGTTTAGTCATAGCAGAGGCCTCCAGCACAAGCAGCTCCGTCTTGGCTTAGGACGGAGACTCTGGCAGAGGATATTCACTCATTTGTCCCCACACATGTATATGGTTTGCTAACGCTGCTTGAGGACCGTGTCCCAGTCGTTCTGACTCTGGAGCCAGAAAGACCTTTTTCTGGGTAATGTCCTCCCACACTGTCTGACTGTGTGACTTTTTTTATTGTTCATATTTAGCTCTTTATGTTCCTCCTCTGTGTTTTCTGTGGATTTACTTTCACTGTATAGCCAAACGACAAGATCCAACGCTAGCCTTTTGTTTTTCTTTCTTCTTTTAAACCTCAAACTGAAATGATTTCTTTAAATGTGAATGATGTTCTGGTTAGAAATGGACTGGAATGTTTTAATTTTTTTTTTTAAAGGCAACATACTCATTCTTTTTGTTTCGGTTTGTGTACAGAACATGTCACGAGTCTGTCATGAGTGTACGGCTCTACACATAATTTACTCCTTTGTTTTATTAAACTGACCACAATTACCATTTTCTTTCCTTTTTAACTATTATGGACTGATTGATGAACAGTTAAATTGATGATTTTTATCTCTGTAAAAATGTCCCACCAAACAGATGTCCAGCGTCTGGTGAAATAGTGGTTTTCGGGTGCAGGAGCTAAAACTAACACACAAACACTGACAAGACACCACATTTCTTTCCTCTTTTCATGTTAACCACTAGTTTGACCTGCTGCTCCGTGTTTTCTCTGAGAAGAGGATATCCCACCTCTCTTTGGAGCTTTATAATACATCACAGCTCATGGATTGAGGTTGTGTTGTATGTGATCTTTCCCCTTTATATCTTTGAAGTTTCTGAAAGCTTGGCTATGCCAGTGCAGAGTCATGATTGCAGTGGTCAGGCCATAACTAACATGTTCTCAGGTAATGTACTGTCTCATGTACCGCGTGACTTACCGAAATAAAATATCCCATTTGCCAGTCATTCCTTAGTTTAGGTTTTTACTGTCACTTCTTGAAGTACTTATCTAACCCGGATTTTCTTTAAAAATCCAACAGAACTCTCTCCCCACTTTCCGATCGGCCTGAGGGCATTCAGAGGACCAACATATCTTATCTATCTCTTGACAGATACCGTCGGGTGCAAACACAAACACAACATTTCTAGAAGACACCATGGAAACTGAAATTCCACAAAGCACCACGAACAAAAGCCAACTGGTCAAGATAGCTCGATTCATATATCTCTGTTTGTTCACTAATATTGACACGTCTGAACTTTCAAAATTAGGTTTGCCGTCATGCGTGTGGTCAGGCTATTGCAAAATTGCATGACTCTGTTGCAATCTCCAGGTATTTGTTTTTTGATTTTCTTTTGTGTTTATTCTGGTGTTCTATTCTTTATACATTTAGTAATATTTTTGTTACCTTTTTTTTTTTTTTTTTTTGCCTTTCCGCTGGTTGGTAGGTTCTTTGTGTCTCAGCTCACGTCATTTCGCATTGATAAGTCTCCCTCCTTCCCTCCCTCCCTCAGTTCTTCATTCTGTATCAGCCGCTCTACATTTCCTCTGATTAATCCATCTGGTCCATTTGTCCCCCCCGTGCCTCGGTATTTAAGATCGCTAGTTGTCATTTCTTATTGCAAGATTATTCTGTTTTATTGGCACTTAGTCCCATTACTTCCTGTTATTCTCTCCGTTTTTCATCCTATGGCTATGCCTGTACTTTATGTCCTAGTCATTCTGTGTTCAGAGTCCTGTAAGTTTAATTATTACTAAACATCAGTAAGCTTTTCCCACGACCCTGTCTGCGCTTTGGTCCTTCACTGAACACAAACAACATGGAAAACTGCGGTCAACCATGTGGAGGTTTTGCTTTGAAGCAAGAAGGTCCTGGGTTAAAATCAAGGCAAGGACCTTTCTGAAGTTTACATGCTCTCCATGTGTTAGCATATCCTTTTAAAGAGTGGTGTCATCCATTTAGCCAGCTGGCAAGCAGTGACCAGGAATGGGCGGGGCAGGAACAGCGCTGCGTTATTTTTTTGCTTCAACCAACTGGAGTAAATTCCAGTCACTTCTCGACACCTGACATCATATTTAAAGGATTTTAACCTAAAGGATCATTGTGACAACATTTGAATCATGCTTTTCAGGTTAAAGCTGCAGTAGGGAGTTTTGAGAGAACTGTGGAAATTGAACAAGTACACCTTACAGGTCCCTTCCCCTTGCTCTCTGCAGCCTTCCCTCCACAGCTCCTCCCTGTCAGTGTAAGCTGCCGTACTGCTCCAAAGTTTACCTGTCCTTGTTTTCTGAGCAGGTGGCAATTTTCTGTAAAGCAGGTTCTTTCTTTGCTATTTCTCAGCACAATTGCAGCCCAAAGGAAGATCCTCAAGATCATATTTGCATGATAGACTTTATTGAATCCTTACTTAATACAGCATCAGCATCCACCATACTATAGAAAAAAAGTGTATTTTAGTTGAATGGGTGTAAGTGACTGAGTTTGTTACCTGGAGGTGCACAGTTGTAAGAGTGGTGAGAACTTTATGAGGCCTGCAAGCCACAGCACCCACCCAAGAGCAGCATTGGCAGGTAGACCCGGTTTCAAAAGGTTGCATCAATTACTCCACCAGTGGGGGGGCACATTACTATCTCTCCTGGTGAGCTATTCCCTGAAGGTTCAAAGTGGAAGGTTGAGGACAACAGCCCAGTGCAGCCCTTTTGGCCCTTGGCCGGCGAGACACATCCCAGGGAGCCATAGTCTCATCAGATAGGGGCCCACCAATCCAGGGCATTGAAATGTTGGGATGTATGTAGATGTGTATATCTAAAGTGTATAGTACACGGGGGTCTACTATACCCCAGTGCTTTTTGACAGTAGAGTCTCCAACCAACCCAGAGCACATACTGTCTCTAGTTTATTGAAATTGAGTTGCCAGATGGGACCAAATATTCTGGAGTAGGGTGCTGGGGGAGTAGGGTGCCCTCTGTGCCTACATTGTCCGTTGTCCCACACATAAAGACCCTGCTGATAAGAGGTGTTGCACTAGGTGGTGGCAGAAATCCCCTTGAGGGCCAGCTCTACCCAGCAGGTTTCCTCTTGTCTCACCCATGTCAACACCAATTCAACACCAACCGAGGCCATGAATCCCCCAAAGATCCACAAAGACACCAGGGAGGAATCCCCACAGAAGTTAACTGAAGACTCCTAAAACACCCTCAAGTATGAGTGTATGTTCTGTAGAGAAGAAGAGGCTACAGAGCAGGGGTGTCCCAAGTGTGACCCAGGAGCAAAGGGTAGCTCCTGCAATGAGTTTGTCAAGTACCCAGAAATGGGTCAGGAACAGTACAAATTTGGCCCAGCACATGAGATAAATGTGGATGGGAACTTTGTAACTTTTTAGGGATATGTTTTTGACAAATTGAAATCTTGGCAAAACATAAGGTGCAACACAAAGTAGCTACATGCCTTTTATTACCTTTCATTTTTCTGCTTTTCTTTTAGACAGTAGAACCATAAACATTTAGCTACCTTTACTCAAAAACAGATTTGGGTAAATGTATTTATCAAAACTTTTTCAAATATAGGTAATGATTTTAAAGAAAGATTGAACCATGCCCTGATCCATTTTTGCTTGAAATAGACAAAAAACAAACAAAGTCAAAAAAAAAAAAGTAAACAACCCAAAAACATCAACAAACTTTTTTTGTGTATTAAGGACAAGTGTGAGCCCCTTGTTATGTTTTGGGGCTGTAGTGATTTGCTATTCCCCTTTCTTTAAAAATTAAACTACTTTGTCTCTTTTTAAAAACATTGCATTCATGGCTAAACATTTTTAACTGAAAAAAAAAAAAACAATTGTGGTCCGTGTGTAGTTTATACTTACTGATTTCGGCCCACATGGCAAAAAGCTTAGATCCCACAGATAAAGAATGTATTTATTGATTGTTCACGTCACTGAAAATTGCTAGGAATTGTAGGAATCTATAAAATAAGATTAACCACATGTAAATGTTTACCTAAAATGCTAGATGATCGTGGAGGTGTTCTGTCTATGGCATGTGCTAGGAGCAGGACATGATATGAGGTAGGAGTGCTGAACCTCTCAGGTCAAACTAATTAAATTATGCTTACAAAACTAACAAAACTGAGAAACAATGTGTCTGCAATATTCTAAGACTATTGACATTTGTAGTAGCATGAGATATATTAATAAACTGAACTTTTTTCCATCTATCCATGTTAACCTTTAGCACCTGATAAATAGCCTGGTATTTATTCTGTTATAGCATTTTTTTTCTAAAAAGATTTACTAATCTTTTCATCTTGGTTACTGATTCTACTAGCAACACTGTAGCTTGTAAGGAGATAGATTTTGAATAGAAAGAATAATGGCAGTTTAGGTGTCTCTACACCTTCTATTACAACCTTCATTAAGGAGAGTTACGGACTGCTGCCTTGAAAGAGATAATTTTGTACCATTTTATAATAATTATTTACAGATGTCTACTGCTCAACATGACATTTTAAAATCTTTAGGTACATTTTAAAGAAAGCTCCACAAAATCCATAAACATCATTGAATGATACAATGAAGCAGAACTGAACTTAACATGAAGTGAAACACAAACCTTTGGAAAACTATGCTTAAAATAATAATTCTTATAGGTGTGGTTGTGTAGTTCTCCTTTTCTGTTTGGAGAAAGGCCAGCTGAGATCTCAAGGCAAACAGTGCTTCATTGATTTATTAGAAAAAGGAAAAATTGATACAGCCAAATTTGTCTAAAATAAATAAACAAATGTTCCTAAAGGCGCAATGGAATGAAATGCAAAACATACCATATAAAAGGGTTTATTCTGTAATAAATGCTTGAATACAAAAATACATTTAGTACATTTAGACTGAAAATATATATATAAAATTATAAAACAAAGAGTTGAAATGTAAAAAAAAAAATGATTAGATTAATTCTTCACATGCATTCAAACAAACAGCATGTCTGCATCTCTGACGTGTTTATACTGACAACATAGCATAAGTGTTCTCAATAATTGTGCACTTTTATCGGAATTTATTTTCAACATAGTACAGAGCTTTCATCAAAAGCAAGCAGTGGCCTTTTAATCTCAACTACAGTCAGAATTACTTGACATTGTCAAAACATACAATTAAACCCCTGACACTGACTTATGCCTTCATCACACAACAACATGTACAGTGTTAAGAATGGATGTTGCAGTATGAGTTGTAAATATGTTATCTTCTTTTCAGAACCAGAACTCTGACACAAAGATGTGAACATTGATGATGTTCTGGCCAGATTCACCCTGGGTTGTCAGATTCCGCATGGAAAGTTTCAGTACCGTTTCCCTTGGACCAATCAAAGACTTTACTTGGCGAACAACACCTAGAGAAACACAAAGATGTAATATAACATTGTTAACTGTGCACTTTTTCTTATTTTTTATCACCATCATGCAGTTGTAATATGCCAGGGACCAGCTGCTAGCCCTTGCTAACAATCCAGTCACAGCAACAGCAGCTCGGCCAGAAATCTCCAGAGAGATGAAATGGGTGGGGAGAGAGGACATACCTAGAGGAAAAGATATAGACCTGCGTTTCCATTCATCATCATGGGCTATGTAACATCTATAACAAATGAAGTGAAAGAGTATTTGGGGCTAATGAGATATCAGAGCCTGTAAAGAGGAGCTAGTTTACTTTTGCAAACCGAGGCCGGGCTAACATGGACTCCAGTGTTAACATGGATGGCTTCCATCTGATCAGAACCAACAAAACGAGGGACAGTGGTAAGAAGTGAGAAAGGAGTGTGGCCATATTTGTCAATGACAGATGGTGCAGCTCAGGACATGTTACTATAAAAATGGACTATGTGTAAATTATTTGGCTTTTAATTAGCAAAAATCAAGTATTGCTTTCTTAAATTTCTTAAATGTGGCAAAGTCTAATAACATCACATCAAAAACTGAAAGTGTTATCAAAGCTAATAATTAGTTGTTTATAAATACATCAACATCCAATTAGAAGCCATGTTGCAACGCCCTTTCTGATTACAGTAGCCGAAAGAGGACAAACTTGTCAGCTATGTGTGTTTCCCTGAATAAAACAAGAGGAGTCTAAAACAAGCAAAGACGACCATAGCTCATTCTATTTGCCATTTTTTGTTGAAATAGAGGACCATCCATACTCTGCCCAGCCAGAGGAAAGAGAAAGTAACCAAGAAAAGAAAAATAAGTAATAACAGGGAGAAAACAAGTGGCTACATAAGTGTAGCTATTAATACCAGATGGAGTGGAGACAATTTATGATGGAGTGGGGATTCAAAACCGATGCAGAGGTTGAAGGCTTTCTGCTAGAAAGGTAAATTAGTTCTGTATAACAGTGAAGTTTGGGAATTATGTTACAATCAGAGCAGTGCAGTCAAGTAACTCCTTTGTCCTTGTGTTTATAGTTACTTATTTTAGAGGCCAAATAAGTGACTTCACATTCAGAAACAAGCGTAGAAAACTGCATCCTGTGACTCCCAGAATTTGCAAGCAACTTTAGAATAAAACAAGCCCAAAGTCGCTAATAATAAGCAGACGTGGCTCAGTCCCTCTGCTTCAGAGGACTCCACAAATGATGTTGAAGATGGGGCACATCTTCAACATCAGTCTGAAGCAGGGGAGTACCACAGCTGTGGAAAACGTCCTGTGTGGTACCAGTGTCTAAGACCACACACCCCAAAGACCTCAAGAACTACAGGCCAGTAGCACTAACCTCACACCTGATGAAGACCCTCGAGAGGTTGATTATCAACCATCTTCGTGCCCTGGTGAGGTCTTCACTGGATCCACTGCAGTTTGCCTACCAACCTGGCATCAGGGTTAATGATGCTGTCATCTACCTGCTGCACCAAGTTCTGGCCCATCTGGAGAATCCTGGGAGCAACATGATGATAGTGTTCTTTGAGTTCTCCAGTGCTATTAACACAATCCACCCACAAGTCCTAAGGGACAAGCTGAAGTGGTCAGGAGTGGACCACCACCACCTGTTGCGATGGATGTTGGATTTCCTCACTGTTCGACCACAGTATGTGAAGACACAGGGCTGTGTTTCTGACCTATTGATCTGCAGCACAGGAGCACCATAAATAACTGTTCTGGTATAATTTCTGTTCACTCGCTTTACCGTAGACTTCTCCATCAGCTCCCCAGGTTACCACCTACAGAAGTGATCTGGTGACTCTGCCATAGTGATGAGACCGAAACTTAAACTTATTAGGATTAGTTATTAGAATTAGTCAGAGTACAGACAGTGGATACAGAGCTTTGTAGACTTGTGCCAACAGAACCACCTCATGTTAATTGTTGGGAAAACAATGGAGCCGGTGGTGGACTTTTAGAACCACCTCTGACACAGATAACTGATACAGAGATAGTGGAATCTTATACTGCAGTTAATCTGTAGCAGAGAGGGAGCGGCTAGATTAACTCATTAGGAGGGTGCAAAAAATTTGAATGTAGGATGTTAAGGGCTGCATTAATATCTGTATATTCTGTTTGATTGATATTTTTCAAGCCGTTCAGTTTTCTATATTTTCTACTATGTTTTGTAAACAATTACGTTACAGCATTCGCTGCAGGGCTGCTAAACAAGATCATTGACTTTTGGCTTACCAATTTTGTGAATCTGCCATTTTTATGTGTTTCTCCATGATTTTGTAGTCCAAGCTGAAGGATGCCAAAAACTACAAGTGGATAAGTCAAAATATTTGGCAAATGCAAAATGTTCAGCAATTTATTACACCATCCCCCAGCATACTACAAAAATGGCCAAATGGGGTGGAGTGGAATGCTTTATGACCTGGAGAGGGGTGGGATGTGAAGTGCCTCATTTGCAATTAAAAAGACCACACCAAAACAAGCCCTCAGACGAACCACAGAACAGGGGCAATAGAGGGGCCATGGGGCAACAATAATGAGAAATTCAGACCAAAGCGTTGCTGTTCGACTTTATGTAGACCACAACTGTCTGATTTCAATGTGAAACGGTAGGCATTTTAATGCATCATATGTCCCCTTTGAGCCATTTTGGTACTAATCTGGCCAAAGTAGAAATGAAATCCAACTCCAGCGTCTGTTGAGGACTTTGTAAATTTGCTCATTTCAGGAAAACAAAAAAATGTAGCCACTTTTAGTAAATACCTAAAACCACATGGTGCACCAGAGGGTTTATGTGTGTGCCCAGGGACAGTCAAACACAACACAAAGCTTCAATTCTAAAACACAGAGGAGTGGAGAAACTGCAATGACAATTGAAAATATGCCCTAATTGTATCTTCCCCTTGGTAATCCCTGGCGTATATACCAACAGATTTTTCTGTGTAATGATAGAACTAAATCAGTGCAAGATATATTCACCAGAAACCTGACACTAACATCAAATTTACAAATCCAGTCCCTAATTTAGAGTTGTTTGCAGTGTGGATAGGCATAAAGTATTTTTCTTTCTTCCAGCATAGTTTATGTTCAACTTCAGCTCAGTGCCTTAAGGCAAAAAAAATTGACAAATAATTTAAGGTCCTTCACCAACAAGTGTGCAGGGTTAGTTCCAGGTCAGCACTGTCAGCTACAAGGAGAGGGTTACGTGGCCTGCTCTCTTGAGAAATACAGGTCTCTATTTTACGTTTTTGAAAACCAGAAATATGTGCAACACGTATGTTCTGAGCATGAGCATTACACTATTTTTTTGAACCTGTGCCGACATGTCTTGCTTCTTGGCGACTGGGATGGTATTTAATACAGAGTCATGCATTTTTCCCAAACCCAAATAGGTATTTTAATGTCCTGATCCTTAACCAGGTAATTTATTTTAAAAACGTACATTTTTGTTCATATGTAAAACCACATATACGTTGGTTCTTAAATGGGACCAGATCATTTGTATAAAAAAAGAGGAAAATAGCCAAAAAGTAGATTTATTGCTGTCTAAAATTGAGATAAGGGTGTATAGGTAAAAAAAAAGAGGTCAGGAAAAGTTTCTTGTAGAACCACAGCACCAGTATGTCAGCTGAAAGCCTTTGTGTTGCTAGAACCTTCTGCAATGCTAATCTACCCAATATAACTGTTTGGTTGACATTGCTGTCCCACAAATTTTAAAGTGATACATAAAGCTAGTTGATTCTGTGTACAAAAATAAAGTAAAATCCCAAAAAGTTGTTTTTATAGTTTCTTGAAACATAAGTCATGTGCTTTTGAACAGCACTGTGTTCATGTGTTCTCTCTTTACCTAAATAACTTTAGATTGCCTTTGGTCAGAGGACTTCATCACACAGTTCATTATTATACTAAGTCGGGGATTTTAAACTCTATTTAACATCACTGTCTGTAGGAATGTTATTCCATCTAAAAATAACTAATCTTTCTAGGAGCCTACACCAATTTGCTATTCTCTGTTAGCCAAAACTTTCTAGACTCTGTCGAGGCCCCATCGGGGGCAGGGTAACCCTGGGCTTTAGATCTCTGGACCCATGGCTGGATCCGCCCCCCGGCGTAGCTGGCTGTCGGTGGAGCCCACGGGCTCGTCACAGCAGCTCCAGGGGACTTTGGCACTGTGGCTGTTGGGGTGTTTCCTGGGACTCTTCTCTGCGGTTCCCTGGGATGGTGGAGGTAGCTTTCCCTGTGTTGGCCCCTTTTGGACACCTTTGCTCTGGAGGTCCCTTCGGGCGTCTGGGGTTCTGGTTCCCCTGATGTCTGCATCTGTGCTCTGGGCGGCGGGTCTTTGGCTCCTCACAACCACTACTGAGCATTTCACTTGTGGATAAACCCTACTTGCACAAGTGCACTCTCACAAACACCTACAGGTGCTTGGATTCAGGTGCTTACAGATTCACTTCCATACAGAAAACCCCAGAGTTAGCTTTAGCTGTCAATTTATACATCTCGTATTAAATAATACTGTATATTTTTCAGTGATGTTATCAAGTCATTGGTTGTTTGTACCTGTGGGTTTGTTTTGCTGTTCTTTTTTTATATCTTTCTGCAGGTGTAGAAGCAGACTCCGAGGATGTTATCTTGTTCACTCCTTTTCCTATCCTCATTTTTGTCACCTTTTGTCATTTTAAGCATTTGGTCTCATCTTGTTCTCTTCCTTGTTTTCCTCTTCTACATTCCCGTTTTTGTGTCCATTGAATGTTAAATAGTCTCAAAATAAAATCTAATAAAGCTATTTACATATATAAATCAAGTGGAGCACAATTGTGAAAGCAGTAATGCTCCACTTGTGAAAGTAAAATCTGTTGGGCTCTCTTTGGCATTAAGACAGCAATTCTTAATGCTACACTGCCAGACAGGACACATAAAAAAACGTTCTGGTCTGCAGAATCTCCTGGGCTGTTTGAACATCCATGAACTAAGATGACTATGGAAACCTTATTTCAGTGTCATGACGAACACGACTGCTTCAATCCTTATAGACTACAAGAGTTTTTCTGCTTTCAGTTTATCAGTGTTATGACCATTTGTATCCCTGCTGGACAAAGATGCTTCCTACCAATCTGGGTAAATTTTCCTGTGAACATAGGAAGTTTCTGTACCAAAACCATGAGTTTCAGCCCTTCCATAGTGAAGATTACAGCATCAAGACTTTGATCGGTTTATCATCAGGATGAAAGGTTAAAGGTGTGGTGACTCGCCATACAATAAATGTTTTAGATTCCCACCAGCTAGTTGGACTTTAATGAGGCCTTGATTCACAACAAAGGACCGTTTTCATACCCCACAAAGACTATTCAATTGTTTTTTTAATTATTCATTTTTTGTTTTTGTTTTTTTGTAAATATCATGGCTCGGTCTAAATCCAGTGTAGAGGGGGACCTTAGAGATGTGAAAACAAACAAAAACAAAAAAAAGTAGGTATAGGACACTGTGTGGTTAGCGTTTTCACTTCGAACTTGACGGTTTATAAGATCTAAAAGCTAAACAAAAAGGTTTCACTTCACTTATCACACCTACTTCAAGTCAATTGTAACAACGGTCACTTTTAGATGGGTACTGAAATAAAGTGAGTCCCTAATGATCTCAAAGAACTGCTTATGACAAAAGCACAAATCAGAGACACATTAAAATCAAAGTAAAATAGATGGAAGAATAAACATACTGCTACGGAGCATTACTGAATTCCCTAGGAATTCACTGGGTGCTGTTTTTTAAGAGAACATGCGATTACAGGGAGGGAAAATGCCAGTGTTTATACAGGCTGTCAGCAGACCTTTCTCTGCACAGGGTTGGTGGCATTTCAGCTCTGGCCTGTTTGAACAGCTATCACCAGAGTTCAGTCAGGCAACACAACCACTTATATGTTCTTGTATTACACCTTACAACACGCTCTTTCCTTTCCCGTTCGCGTTTGTTTTATTTGTTCAGAACTGAGTCGGTAAAGTACTCCAACTATTAGCACAATGATTCTATAGCTTAACTCAGCTTGGATAAAAAAAGATGAGAAATCACTGCCTCAATCAATCAGAATTATGAGGCTCCTCTCTGTGGCACTTAGAAACTAGAAGCGAAACACATTTGGTTGTCACCCACAACAAGGGAAATGATGATCCATAATGCGCCAGCCACCGCATCCTTAGGGACACTGGCATTGTAAAACGATGGCTCCCCCACCCACTCATTCTGCTTTTTTCCCCCTCTTCCCTCTCTTCCCTTACAGCAGGGGCCTGGTGTTTGTGGCACCATCACTGTGGCCCACAAGGGTAAATGAGTACCATGTGTTTGATGGAAAGGAGCAATCCCAGTCACGCTATACAGCAATGAAGGCATTCCTCCAGGAATCCTTCTTAAACTCAAGGAAGGATAAACTTGTGGAACTTGAACTGTTTTCTTCTCCCCTCCCTCGTTTTATTTTTCTCTCTCATTCTTCTCTGAGTTTGATCTACGAGCAAACCAGAAAATGTAGCAGATTCTGGGGAAGAACTAGTGCTGGGGCCCGCTTATACCAGCGTTAACTCCTCGGTTTGGTGTTTTGGAACGCTGTTGCATGGCGACAATTGTCAGAGAGGCACATGCCGGAGATTTTATTGTTTCCAAACCATCGAAAAGATCAAAAGGATCTCAGTTTTCTGTAAAGATCACCTGCAATTTTAAGAAAATCACTGTCATGGGGGAAGTAGAGTTTTGAATCTGAAAATTGTTTTACAGCTAAAGTCATTTAAGATGTTACGCAACATTGAGTTGACCAAAGCAAATAGCGAGTTCCAGATTTCAATATTCCTTCTTTGAATAATTCAAAAGGTTGAAATGATGCAGAGGGTTAATCTGGATTATGTTGTATAAGGACAAAGCACTTTTTAGGTCAACAGATTTTTCTTCCAACACGCCTGCGAACTCTCTCTATGGAAACATCCTAAACAATCTAACCACATAAGAAAACACTTTAACAAAATGCAGGGCCACATTTTATCCACACTAACATTTTGTAAGGATTTCTAAACACAGCAATATGTGGAATGTGTCTGAGGCCTATTAGTGCTTTGTAAATTTGTTTTGTGGTCTAATTAGTATAATAAGTGTTCTCTTATGAACAACAAGTCAGTCATAATGTCCCATTTCTTCTCCAGATTTTCTCTAAACCCGTGGTGGAATTTTCTTTTTTAAACTTTTAAACCATGAACTGTCGGGATTCTCAGTTACTGTAATGTTCAGTGACATTGCAACAATATATGCATTTCTGCATGCATGGTAAAGTCATGGTAAAGTCATTTTTGGGTGACCTCTTGGAAGTCTCTGCTAAATCCTAACTTGATGATTCCGTGTCTCCGTCAGCTTCCCATC
This sequence comes from Fundulus heteroclitus, assembly GCF_011125445.2. Classification (NCBI taxonomy): domain Eukaryota; kingdom Metazoa; phylum Chordata; class Actinopteri; order Cyprinodontiformes; family Fundulidae; genus Fundulus; species Fundulus heteroclitus. The sequence continues at coordinate 1,838,278 of NW_023396945.1, read as the reverse complement.
AAAAGCAGAGCGGTATCCTCAATGAGGGGAAAGCATCAGCTAACAGCTGGGCCTCAATGTACTTGAAGTGAACCAGAGGCAAACCCACAACTGCACTCCCATCCTGAACATTTCATCCAGATGAAAAGTCAGAAGGCCAAAAGCCACACAACAGGTTCACTGTGAATGGCCAGTAAACAACAGGGGACTTATTTGAGCCCGTAAAACCAATGGGGATCAGAAAAACATTGAAAATTCCTCTCAGGCTTGGTCTTGCTGAGGAGGAGTTAGAATTGTAGGCCTGAGAGAGTTTGCTAGCCACTTCCTGTTCGATGACATGTCAACCACTGGGTGCAAAGGTGATTCCACTGGCCCCAAACAGCCACCACCAAACAGCTGTGCAAACCATCCATTCACTACGGAAAACAAATTCAAAAAAATGCCTGTGAGTGGCTGAGACAACCTCACAAATGCCAGCAGGCATTTGTCATCTTTATGGCCACAAGGTCTGCAATATTGAAGGCTTACATGTAAACAGCACAATTTCAGGGTTTTCTGGTTTCTACAATTCAGCGAGAAAGTGTATGAGAAAATCTAAAATGAATGGGTTTAGCACCAGAAACAAATGAAATGCATGCATTGGCTTCACCACAGTATTGTTTAATGACACACTGGCCGTGGTGCTATGACGTGTCCTTGGCAGGGAAGTTGCTGGAGAAAACCCAAGTGGTGCACAAACTTCCAGCGTACATAGAAGTACTTGGATGACTTTCTTTAACATCACTGCAGTGATACGTTTTGTACCTTTCACTGATATCTACACTCACTGGTCACTTTATTAGGTACACCTGTTCTATCCATTGTGAACACAAATAGGGAATCAGCAAATCACATGGCAGCACCTCAGTGCCCTTATACATCTAGAAGTGGGGAAGATGACTTGCTGAATATTGAACTAAGCATCACAATGGGGAAGAAAGGTGATTTAAGGGACTTTGAATGTGTGTGTTTGTGCCAAGCAGACTGATCTGACTGTGAGCTGCATAGTGTACTTGGTTTCTTACACATAGCCCTCCTTACACAGAACAGCCAAAAAAAAGGAGAGAATATCAAGTGAGCACCAGTTGTGAGGATGAAAATGCCTTGTTAATGTCTGAGGCCAGAGGAGAATGAGCAGACTGGTTCATATTGTTGATAGAAAGGCAATGGTAATCGCACCTTGTTGCAACCAAGGTATGTGGAATACATTCTCTGAACATATGAGTCCAACCTCATGGAGTACAGCAGAGGAAGACCTTACAGAGGGCCACTTCCATCAACTGAGGACAGGAAACTGAGGCTACAATCACCATAACTGCACAAAAAAACAACAACATTGATTCGTCCAACATTCAGATGGTAGAGTCAGAATTCGTCCTAAACAAAATAAAGCATGTATCCATCAACCTTTGACTCAACAATTCAAGCTTGGGGTGGGGGGGATATTTTCCTGGCCTAAATTCTGGGCTCCTTTGTACCATCTAGGAATGATTTAAACACCACAGGCTAAATGAGTCTTGTTGCTGACCATGTTGATTCCCTTTATGACCGCAGTTTCCCTATCTCATCATGGCTACTTCCAGCAGGATCATGTAGTGAAATACATACAACTCCAACTGTGTGAGTCTATCATAACCAAAACGTCTTTAGAATGTCTCCCACACCTTTAATTAAAGGCAGTTCTGACGACAAAGGGAGACCAACAAGTACTGGCAAGTGGCCAGTGAATGTATATTAACAAGTAAAAAGTAATTTACTATTATGATATACAGGTGAACCTAAACGGTTTCACACGGTGCATTCCATGAACCTTTCCTGGTCAGTTCGACCAGCCAAGTTGCCCCCTAACTGGTAATATCCATGCTGCTGCTCTCACACTACAAGCTGTCCGTCCTTATCTCTATGGAAAAAAAACCCAAAAAACTTAGAGATAAAAATAGTTTTATCGAACCAGTGCAATTATTACAGGTGCTTTGTGATTTTCTTGACAATTTTTTTCACTGCTTAAATGATCCCTAAATCTAAAGGCCATGCCAAAAGAAATTCCAACCTTGCTCCCTTGTTAAAACATCAGCGAACCGACAAATTTAAGTTTTGATAACCGTTCATTGTGGCCGATGTACAATCCATCCAAACTGCCAAAGTAAAACAGCTTGACCAACTGTATACTGACAGAGAAGCACAAGCCTGTCCGGGATAGGATCTTGTGTTTACAACCTTTTCACTGGTACACAGATGAACGGTTAGGTCAGGCAATCCAAACACAACTTTGACCACAGTGGAGAGCGAGTGGGATGCATGCGCAGTCCAGCTTGGTGAGGCCAGCACATGTGGCTTGATATTTTAAGGTCAATTAACAGAGAGTCGTTGTCACCGAGCTCTTCAGTGGCTCATGGGTTATTGTTGGACAGTGTCGTCCACACTGACTGGTAACATCACTGAGCAGTAGCCTAAAGGGCACGGACATGTTCTTTTCTTGAGCGTTCAGTTTTAGCAGCCGTGGGCCAGAGCAGCCGAGATGACATAAGATGCCACCATTATCTTCACCGCAACCTTTGCACAGCAATGCAAGTAACCTTTCAAAGCCATAACTTGGAGGCATAAAATAACCTGAATGAAAAGGGTAGCGGAAGAAAAACCACTTTCTCTGCATTCTGAATCAAGTTTTTTTTTTATATAAACTCTTCTATAACACTAAATGGAGCCAAGCAGCAACTTGTTGACCAGCTGTTAAGGCACATTTCCTTTTGAGTTTGGTGAGTCACAAACTGAGCATCCGTATGAGCTGCAATGATTTTGTAGATTTAACTGGATTTGTCTTAGAGCACGTTTTTTGAAAGCATAAACTTATTAGAGTTAGAGTTCATATTCTCAAACACCAGGGAGATAAAGTTGTCACAATGAATTATGTTAATAGTTTTGTTGCAGATAATATAAACAGAATCACCCCCCGCCCCCCATCATAATGCTGCCCCCACCATGCTTCATTGGGGGTACAATGAAAATCGTGAGAAATGCTTCACAATGAGTTATGCGAACATTTTATTGCCGATAATAAGAAGAGAGAGGGTTCCCACAGTATAATACTGCCACTGCCATGTTATAATGTGGTGATGCTGTTTGGAGAGTGAAAGCTCTGCACCACACCACAGGGTGTTTTGCATGCAGGCCAGATATGGAGCTAAAACAGCGGCAGCTTGAAGCGCCATTGAAAAGAGATTTTTGCGTTGTAAAATCAAACACTGAAAAATTAAACACTAAAAAAATCACTTGCAACGACATCGAAACAGCGATTTGCCATTGAAAAATTAGACATTGAAAAGTCAAACATTGTTAGAAAATAAAAACTTATCATGCTATTCTCATTTTATGCTGCAGCTTTTTTTCAATGAGAGATGTTTTCAGAGTCACTGCAGAGTTCCTAAATTGAGGGCCCCTTCATGGGCCTTCGGTTTTTCTGGTACCCATCTTCTATCTGCATTGAACTTATGGAAAGCTCGGCTCAAGTACTGCTACTCGACCACAAGAAAGGGTATTAGTTTCATAAATATCCTCATTAGCTTGTACAGCTAATGATTGTAGTGACATGGAGCTAAACCAGTGACAGCAGATAAGGAGTAATAATTTAGTCCCGCCCCCGACACCAAAACAGTGCCTTCTTGGATTGACATCGTAGCTGAAGGAACTCTGTAGTGACACTGAAAACAATGAATAAAAGCTGCAGCATAAAATGAGAATATCATAAGTTTATACTTTCTAACAAAGTTTGGTTTTTCAATGTCTAATTTTTCAATGCCAAATCTCTTTTTCGATGTCATTACAAGTGATTTTTCAGTGTTTCATTTTTCAATGTTTGATTTTACAATGCCAAATCTCTTTTTTTAATGTCACTGCAAGCTGCCACTGTTTTAGCTCCACAGCCAGAGCAACCTATTTGCACAGCATCGCAAGCAACCTCCCAAAGCCATAACTTGGAGACATAAAATAGCTTAACTGTAAATACTAGATGAAGAGGAGCAGCTTTCTCCATATTTCAAATCAGGGTTTTAATAAACTCCACCTTGTCTAATTGGACTAAAGCAACAAGGCGGTGAGGAGTGGAAGCACATTCCTTTTGAGTTTGTCATGTCACATCATAAATATGTATAAAAGCACCAGAAATTTTATAGAGTTAACAGTCAACCAAACGACACTGGACACTTTTCTAAGAATACTTTGTTTGAAAGCATGGACTTAATGATGAGCTTAAATTAAACAGGTCCCACCACCCCCAGAGAAACGAATGGATCAGGATGACTTATGGAGACAGCTTTATTGCAGGCAACATGTACTTTGTGTTCACGCTGCGTACGTGGTATGTCCCTGCAATGATGATGTCTCCGCATCAGCATTTGTTCATCGGTGCGTTTGTCTGTGGCGGACCACCCGAGGGGGGGGGAGCACGGCGCGTGTGTGAGCGTGGAACCGCTGGGTGGAGAAGACCCTGTTTTTGATTAGCTCCATAAATCTCCAGAACAAGTATTCCTCATGAGCTTGGCGCACTCTGGTGGGCCCCTCGCAGCCTTGTCGGGATTCGTCGGCCCACTCGGCCCAGAGGAGTTAACTGTCTGCTTATCTCCGTGGCCGTCCGCAGCTCCGTGCCAACTCGAGTCGGAGCCAAAAGCTGCAGTGGGTCAGAAGTAGTCATGTCTCACACCAAGAGCTCACATTCCGCTCGCTGCTGTTGGCTGCACCGCTGACAGGGACTACCTGTACAGAGACAAGCTCCTTCTTCTCCTTATTCATCTGACTTGCTTTCGTGCTCGCCGTCAACGTCAGCGGAGATCAGATTAGCCGCAGGGGCACATCTACACCAGCTTATGAAAAATGCCCCAGAATTTAGCGTTGCCGTCTTAAACTTACAGTTTCTCCAGATGATGGATGTGTTTCGTGAAGAAAGGGCTCTATATGATGCGCCGTTTCCAGTAAGATTTAAGGACACACTGCAAAACAGAAACTGTTTTCCCACACGGCGAAGATTAACGGCGCGGCGGAGTCCTCCCGTGACAATCGCTCATGAAGAGGAGTTACTCAAAAGAAGTCCAAAGGATGACTAAGCGGGTTGTCTATGGGATCCCGCAGTTGTCCTTTGATATGGATTTACGCGCAGTGAAACAAGTCCTGGAGCTGTCTGGTTCAAGTAATATCAAAAAGGTGTCCATGCCAATGTTTTGCATAATTAAAAGGCAGAAAGATTAACACTGTTTCGCTCCTCAAAAGGAAGGGAAAAACAAAGATCTAATAAATACTCGGCCCCAATGATACTTGGCATGCTCGTCGAGCTGGCCTTAATCTGTAAAGACAGGGAAGTGGGGTCAGTAAATGATGTATTTCAGATGAAGACAGTAAAACTGGTGAGACACGAGGATTTATGGAGGCTACCAGGAAGCCAGCGTATTAATCCAGCAACTGACTGCTGTGTTTAATCAGCCCAGTGTCGGCTCTGTTCAAGCAGCCTTTCCCCCAATTAAAAGTACTTTAGCAAGACTAATGTATTGTACAGATCTTGTACAGATCAGTATAAATCCGGTAGACCCGATGTGTTTCACTCTACCTAAAGGAATCCTGTGCAGTGACTAATAGATCGGGGGAAAATCGTTGCAGTGTCCGTTCTAATCCTGCCTTCCCAGTGCTGATAGACAGTCGCGTTTGCTCAGACGCACGAGCCTCTCGGGCTTGTTATCCAAACATGACAAAGCCTAAAGCCATCTCCTAAAACCAGAGATGGATGGCCCTGGACTGGTAAATAACAGCGTGGCTCTCGCGCTGGGCGTTGCGTTGAGTCAGCATCTGTACTTGTGTGCGCTCGTTGGAGTGCAGTGCCTTGCTAGATCATTCGTACCTCTGGGATTTCTGCTTTCACTTTACACCAAAAACTTCAGTGTATGTAATGAGGATTTTATTTTTTTAGTTTTTTTTGTGACCAACATGAAGTAGCTCTAAGGATTGAGAAGTGTAGGGAAATAACGCAAAGGTTCCAACAGTTTTTACAAATAAACCCATGAGAAATATTTATGAATATATTCGGCCCCCTTTATCCCAACGCCCCTAAAAAAACGTTCAATCACTTAATAAATAACTTAATAAATAAGCAAATGGACTCCACCACCTCGTTTAGGTGGAAGGCCATGTCTTAGTAGCCTCACCATGCTCTTTCTGACATGATCTGGCGTTTAATTGCTGTCAACATTAGCTGTTCCTTAGGGCTGAGTTCATTAGTTCTTGCTAGTGTCCTGTTCTGAGCATTTTGGTTTGAACTCTTTTGCATGCGCTAGTACTTAGCTTGTGGTTACTTAGAATCTAAGTCTTAGATCCTCTGTGATTCCCTTCAGTTTCTCCTGTACCCATTATTCAGCCTTCCCTCAGTTCCCTCCTCAGGATGTCCCACTGCTCCTCTGTATTATGCTGTTTGTCCTCATGGTTTACAACCCACCCATCACTGTTTTACAGTGCTTGAGCTCTTTGGTTTATTTGTATCACTGCTGGATTCGACTCTTGCTCTTGCCCCGGCTGCTGTGTGTTCCTCAGGTTCTGTAAGCCCTTCAGTTTCCTCATTAAACTGTATGTTCATCATGCACCCGCCTCTGTCCCGTGGATATTTGGGTTCTTTGCAGCCTCCAAACATTTAAAAACAACTTTTCACTGTCAGGTGAGGGGTGGAAGAGTGCTTTGTGACATGATCGAACGTTGGGTATTTTGTTTTATATTCCAACCCTGCTTTAAACTTCTCCCCCACTTTCTCCCTGACCTGTTTCCTGGGTCCCTTGGTCTTCACGATGCTGTTTGTCCTCTAATATTCTTTAACAAACCCTCAAGATCTTCACAGTTCACAGCTGGATAAATATTAGGATTACATAACACATAGATGTTCTCTATTCACTAATTATTATTGGTGCAAATCAGCTCGTTTTTGCAGTACCAGAGTGATGGTGGCAGGATACAAATGTATCGCTACGCTGTGCCTATCTATCAGATAAAATCGTCATAAAATGCAGCCACAGCTAATTGTAATAAAACAAATGTAGAAATGTTTGCATCTTTTTGTAAAAAAAAAACAACCCAGCAGCAGATATTTAGGATTGCCAGTCGCTTTTGGTTGTCACTTTCGATATCTCAGAAAAGCGACAGAATTGATGACTAGTGATAGTTTGAGCTGACACACGTTCATGTCTGGAGCCTGAATGTCTGCTGCTGTTCACGCCCCATCAAAACCGTTATACAACCGAAGGAGCCACAGGAGATGCTGAAGACTAAGCATCTTTGTGCGACACATCAGCAAGCCTCGCACAAAACTTACGCAACGCCAGCATCTGTGGGCCAAAGCGCCAGCGGCACACATCCAAAAGAGGCGCCTTCGTCACACCATCAACGCTACACTTCACAGCAAGCGGTCAGTGACCTAAGCTTCCAGTGAGCGGTGGGGGGGGGGGCCTTGGTTTGAATACGGGATGCGCAAACTGCTGCTAACATCGACTAAGCTGCATCCAATAAGCAACCGATGGGTTTGGGAGAGAAACGGTTCCTAAAACACACGCCTTTCATGTGGTTGTCAGCTTAAGTGCTCTAATGCTCGACGAGACACTCAGGCCTAGGGTGAAGAAATGGAACAATACATTCAACCACATGAAGGGCAGAGGGCAGGATTACTTCTGCACATATATTTTCTCCTAATTTTCTCATTGTCTCACTGTCTCACGTCGTCTCTCTTTCTCTCTGTGCTGTTTTATTAGCATTCCTTCCACTTCACACACACACACACACACACACAGTCTATGAAACTGAGCACTAATATAAGCAAGGACTTAATGAAACTCGCCTACGTACACACATCCAAAAGCATAACCTGACTACAAAGTCAGTGCACGCAAATTTAAAATCAACAGATATCTGTATGAATTATTGCCCCCAATGGCACTTGTCTCCGACCTCTTTCTGTGAATTTGGGCGTGTTTGACAAGTGCACATCTGTTTCTGCAAGTTCACAAGTGAGAAAGAATCGCGTGTGCTCATAATCCAGCGTTAACCGGCGACAGCTAAATTTTTTTTCCTCCCCATATGACCCTGTTCCTCCTCATCTTCTGTTGTAGGGGCAGATGTGCTTACTGACAGCCAATCTCTTCATCCATCACGGAGAGAAAAAGAAACCTATGCACAACCACTCCTGTCTGTATCGCGGCACAGAAACAATGAAAAAACAACGAACAACACCCAGACTGAGAGCACTAGCCTTAAAGGGCCCACGGATCAACAGGTTAACACCAGAATTCTAGGATGAAAATGGCGTTTATCCAAAGACGCACTTGACTGCACATCATCTGAGGTGGTATCCGGAGCTCCTTCTAGATGCAATGCAGGGATGTTCTTGCATGGCTGCTGTCTATGAACAAATAGTTAGGATGAACCATTCATACAGAGCCTTGCACAAATAGTTTTATTTCTTACATATTGTTTCACGCTACAATACTAAACTTTAATCTAGAGCAACGCACAGGTTTGCCGTGATTCTGACAAAGAACAGTGTGTGCATTTGTGTTGCAGTGCACTAAAACAGGAATATGCTTTGATTTAACCCATTCTATTTGTCCAGGGTGTGCGTTTAGGGGTATCCTGCTGGAAGGCGAACCTGTTTTTGAGATCTTTAACGACCTTTAACAGGTCTTCTTGTAAGATTGCTCTGTATTTTTCTCCTTCCATCATCCCGCTAACACCGATCAGCTTCCCTGTCCGTGCTGAAGAAAAGCAATCCCTTAGCGTGAGGCTTCCATCGCCATGTTTTAGGGATGTCTGTTCAGGATGATCTGCATCTGTTAGTTGTCTGGCAAAGAAAAGTTCAAATTTGTTCCAATCAAACCAGACTTCTGATCTAGATGTTTGCTGTTTCCTCTATATGCCTTGTAGCAAACCTTAAACCGGGTTTTATGTGGCTTTTCTTGTGTTTCATGAGTATTTTGAAGTGCCACTCATCCTTGAAGAGAAGATTTGCGGAGCACTCAGTTAAAAGCTTTCCTGTTCAACCTGTCTTCCACCTGAGCTGTGGATCTCTGCAGCTCCTTCAGAGTTACCATGGGCTTCACTGATGAATGCTCTGCTTGTCTGATCTGTCGATTCTTCGCACCAGATTTCTCTATGGGTTTTTCCTGTCTGCTAGGTTCTTTGGTCTCCAACATGCTATTTCTTCACTAGTGTTCTCAAGATGGAGCAGGATTTTACTTGGGGGTTTCAGAATAAATGGAACTGTCTTTAAATGCATGAAATGCTCCAGGTCTGTCGTGGCAAAACGCTGAAAGGTTCAAGGGGGTACGAATGCGGTGCGACTGTACCCTAAACAAGACAAACGATGTCCTTCGACGAAAGACAGAATGCTGTTTCTAGCCACGGATGCCAGAGGGCGGTGAATGTTGCATAACAAAACTGCTTTTGTGTGAATCTACTCACCCACATACACCCCGTTCTCCACTCGCTTGATGATGTCAAAGGCGTTCTCCATGTTGCCCTCTAGGATGTCAAACTTGACGTCATAAGTACCTAAGTGGTACGATCCGTAAGCCGGAACTGTTGTTCTCAGGAAAACAATTTCTGTTGGAAGATAATTAAAGACAGAAAAGGCTTTTAGGATGTTAATCCGCATAAGGGCTTTGGAATTGTTCTCCCAAACTTGCACCATTCAATATACTAAAAAAAAACAAAGACAAAAAAACACTGAGATATGTGTTTGTTGTATACTGGGAGGGTCACAGAAAGGTCGAAGCTTTTTAGTACCGCTGCTCAACTAAAGTGCCTTGAGTCCTTTACACCCCGACGTGGAGCTTATGAAAGATGACAAGAGCTTAACTCTCCGAGACGCTGAGCGAGAGCGTGTCTTAGGCAGGGAATGCACGTTGGCCAATAGATGCTTGTCGGCTGTCGCCGTCTGCAAATGATTACGGTGGTTACTTCTATTCAGGCGGCATGGCACTGACTCTCAGCTAAAAGGGCAGCCAAAGTTTTTTAGTTTTATCATTGGAGAAGACGGACTTGTGGATTCTGAAAAAGCCCAGAAACCTGCACTGAATATAGTTTTTTTTGTGTGGAAGGAGGGTGGGCTCATAGTATAGAAGAACATTTTATGTTGCTTATTTCTGTCCATGTTCTTCCTCCATCACCACATCTCCGTACCATGACAGTTCCAAATCCATGCTGCACAGCTGGTAGGAGGGGTTCTTTCTTGGAGTTCCTTATCTGGTTTATGCCAGACATGTCCTCTGTCCCTTTGCTCAAATAATCTTAGACTCATCTGTCCAAAGACCATTGCTCTGAAAGCAATGGTCTTCTTCTGTTAGGGTTCTGCAACCTGGGGCTGCAAAGCTGAAAGCTGTTTTTTGGAGCTTCCACAAGGGCCATTAATAACTTTGGCTAAAAATGATAAAAGCCACTACATTTTTCAACATGTATACATTATAACAAATGCAGGTTTTCCTGTTTTTTTTTTTCAATAACTGTAGTGAATTTCCACAACAGAATGACAATAAAGGTACCAGTCATATTTATTTATCTCTATTTTCTTGTCAGTAGGTTCAAAATTGTGCTTTTCTAACGTCATCGTCCACAAATGTCAACATCTCAAAGAAGATAATGTGTCCATCACTTGTTTGCAAAAGTTGTATGTTTTTCCTTTCATTTAATACCTAAAAATAGAAAGAAAATGTTGGCTCCTTAGAAATGACCACTCCTAGAGTTGGTTATGAAAGATCTGTGACTCTAAAGTAATTTCATCTAGCTGGACAGGGGGCATAATTGGCTATTTGGACTGTAGAGCCCTGGTCTAGGTTCTCTCTGGCAAACAACCGTGTAGCCTTCAATGTTTCGTCCTTGCAAATTTCCCATGAAGTTTAAAGAGGTGCAGTCTCTACAGCAGTGTTCCTTCTTTAGGTCATGTAATGAAATGTTAGCATTTTGGAGACTTCTTTTAGCATCCAGCAGTCTACTCGCAGGGTGAACTTGCTTGAATAGCCAGCCTTGGGCATGTCAGCAGTGGTTTAAAAGTCTTCCACTTGTAGACTATTGCTGCATACGGGATTTGCGGATTTAAAATTCTTTTAAAATTGACTTTTTTGACCTTGCCATGGTCTTCACTCTCATCTCAGGATTCAGGAGCAAACAAAACTACAACACCAGCAAGACCTGTGGCCATGTTTTTTGCACAGACAGGCATGAACGCAAATTCCAGAGAAATGAGACTGAATCCAGCGTTGGTGAAAATGAAAGGGTCATCTTTTAACGTTTCCCTTTTAACGTTTTGTCCCATTTTTTCTATTCCTTTCTTTCTCTTTTACCTTTCCATTCCTGTGTCCATTGAACTTTTTGAACTCCACAATGATGTCCAATGAAGTGTTTTGCATATAATATCAAGTGGAACACAATGGCAAAAGCAGTAATGCTCCACTTGTGAAAGTAAATCTGTTAAACTCTCTTTGGCATTAAGAGAGCAATTCTTAATGCAACACAGCCAGACAGGACAAGTTAAAAGATAAAGAAGATAACATTTTGGGTACTTTTGTGTAGTAATTATATAATAGCTTTAACACCTGGTGTTGAACTATGTGGTGAAAAAGTGTTTATGTCACTTTTTCAGACTGATAGATGCAATTAACTTATTTTCCTCATTTGCTCTTCAATTCTTTTAATCGGAGAATAACAAAAGGCTATTTCTTTGTGTTGTCAGAGAAATGATATTTAAGTGATTTTTTTTGTCACAACAGGTCTGGCTGTAATCAGGCCTTGGTGTGACAAGATAAATTCAACCAAACGATTCAGTTAAACTTGGTTCACTGTAGAATTTAAAAGGGGGAATGTTACTTTTTCTCACATGAATGAAATTAAAATCATATGAAAATCATATGAAAATTTTGGATCTACTCAGAAGCATTACATGAAAAATTGTTTGATGGACTGTAAGTTTTACCTAAAAGCAGAAAAAATAAATCTGTAAGGGTGCAATTACTTTCCCACAGCACTGTACAGTTGCATGGAGCTGGATTGTAATGAATAGGACACAAAATTGCTGCATTTAATTGGGTCTGCTTCGTTTTTATCTCTACAGCCGCCGGAGATTCATTGTAATGCGTAATAGTTGCATATTTCATGTGAATCTGTGTTGACTGCTAGTTTTGGCCCAGAAAAGAAACAGAACCTTTTCTGAATGAAAACGGCCTAATGCCGTTCTCTTCGGTTTTGGTACCTTTTGCAACCGTTTGTGTTCGTTTTAACCAATGTACCCAGTACAAAAACAGAGGAGGGAGAGAAGAAGAGGAACAGGTACCTACCTTCTGGCCTTGTGAACTCTCTGAAGGTGGGCAAGGAAATGAAGGTGTGGGAAAGGGAGAGTGTTGGATCCAGAATGCAGGCGATGTCATTGGGCTGGCAGGACTTTACACAGCGGACGGTGTCAGAGCGTTCAAGCCTTGGGGCTCTTAAAAAAAGAGAATAAAACATATACTCCAACAAAAATAACAAACACCAAAGGCCACCGATCTTAAGATGCCTTCTATTTCTGGCTTTCAGACTCAATTACCTTAGCTTTCTAAAGCTCACAATTACAAGCTAGTCTAGAGTTTTGCCCACTACATAATCAAGAACTCAGTGGGATTCCCTCAATGGCTGCTACACAAACACTGTCTGTTCAGGACAGCAAGGGTGCTGGATATAGCACTCGGCATTAGGAATAATCAGAATCCACGTGGTTAGGAAGAATAATAAACCAGGAATGGCCAAAACTCAGGCTACATCCAGACTTTATAGCTTGTGGAGACTCGCGCCGGCGTCGATGCTCTTCTGATGGCCTGTGTCAAGCTGTGTGGGAAATGAATTACTGCACTCACAAAGAATGATCCACAACCTGCTCAGGAAAAATATTTGGATTTGCTGAGCATCCCTTTGCTTCACATCAGATAATCTCCCGAGGAGGATTTATGTGGCAAGGGAATGTTCTAAAAGACTCCTAAATTGCGAGCAACATGACTAAACAACTCCCCGTCCTCTCCCCCGGGGGCAGCTCTCATCCTATTATTTAGGACTTTGTTTATTCCACAGACTAATCAGTGACAGGTCGGAGACACTGAAGGGCCTCCACTGGCTCCCAAAGCCAACGCCACCTGGAGCATCGCTTTTCACTTCCTGTCTGCCGCATGGGAGTTCGGGAGATGTTTTAAAGGCATTTACACCCTCGTAAATCAACACTTCGTCTATGAAACGGTGAGGAACTTTAAAAAAAAAAAAAGAATCCTTGATGTTAAATTAGGCCGCTCATGGTCGGCCTTCACAGAGGAGACTTGTCAGTGTGCGGTTATATCGGGTTACGAAAACATGAGAGTTGCCATGTATAGGTCAATTTAATGTGCACGGCCGGCCGTATAGCCACATGTGAGTCACGGGGCTGTGGATCTCCGGTGCTCCTCGGGGGACCCATCCGCCGCAGCTCAAAGCCCGAGGCCTGGTTTCAGTTGCTGCACTCCTTTCCTGGACAGCATGGAGAGGAGCCCCTGACGAAAAGTCAAGCCGCCACTATAGGGGCTTGTAATTAGCAATTAGCGGGTGGGTCCAAGTTTTGCTTTGGTCCAGGCCAAACCCACAAAATGTTCTACTAGTTTATAATACCGCTGCCTTTAGCCGGGCTCTGGAGGACGAGGTGAAAGCTGCTGAGGTAGGGAGCGAATTTATGAGAGGACAGCAAAGCGTGAAATGCCCCCTCTTGCAGCGCCTCGCAAAAATTCTCATGCCCCTTTTTGAACGTTTTTACATTTTGGAACCTTACAACAAAAATTCTTTAAAGTATTTTAACGGGATGCGATGTGATAAGCCAGATGATGTGCTGAATACATGTGAAGTGGATGGAAAACAACACCTGGTTTTCTTTACAAATAGAAATTCTAAAAAAAAAAATAATAATAAAAAGTGTAGCTCACGTTTGTATTAAGTCCCTCTGCATTTATAAACTACCCCGCAGAACCACCTTTGGTAGCAATTACAGCCGTAAGCATTTCGGGACATGTCTCCACACGCTTTTAATGTGCTGAGACAAAATCTTTTGGCCGTTTTCTTTTTGCGTGACAGTTCAAGCTCGGTCGACTGAATGCAGATGGTCTGTGAAGAGCGATTTTCAAGTCTCACCTGAGATAATGAATTAGATTCAGGTTGGACTTTGATTGGGCCATTCCTACTCACAAATCCGCTTAGATCTAAACCTTTCTAATGCAGCTTTGGATGTATGTTCGGGGTTGTTGTTATGTTGGGACCTTTGATTCTCAGGCGTAATAAACAAAGAATGTTCTGAAAGGGACTTAAAAGCTGCCCTGTTGAGAAATGTTCCCACCTGAGCTGTGGGTCTGTGCAGCTCCTCCAGATCTAACATCTTGGCTGCTTTAGTGTTCTGCTTGCTGGGTCCACTGATTTGGCTAATTGGCAATGTCTTCAGCAGTGACATACTGTTTCCATTGTCAGATAATGTATTTGACCCTATAGCCGAAATATTGTTTCATCGCCTTAATCTGCTTTGAACTTTAAAATAAGCTGATTCCTAACCTGTCTGCTGTGTTCCTTGGTCTGCATGATGCTATTTGTTCACTAATGTTCTCCAGCAAACCTCTGAGGCCTTCACAGAACAGATGGACTTAAACAGAGTAAATTACAAGGTGAAGCCTATGTACCAAACAGGTGGATTCTAAAAGCAATGATTTATTAGCGTAAAGATGGTGAATGCAAATGCAGTTTTCCTGTTTTTTTTTCTTTAACACTGAAAGCCATCTATCATATTACTTCCACTTGACAAGGATGTGCTATTTACTGCTGGTCTCGTCCATAAAATTCCAATAAAATACGTTGATATTTGTGCATGCAACGTGACAAAAGGGGGACGAACCCTTTTTGCAAGACGCTGAACATACAGGTGGGCACTTTAAAACAGGGTCAACAGAAAAATGTCCGCATTGGCAAATCAGTTTAACGCTCATCCATGCAAACATGCTTTCAGCCACATGAACACATGCACGTCTTCCTCGGCACTCCCCGCCTCACGTGGCTCAGCCGGGGAGAAAAAACCCCAATACCTACAGACCAGAAAGAAAAACAGTCTTTTTGGATAAAAGTGCTCTGGTCAAGCTTAGGGCCCTGTGTTTTTTTGGTAATTATTATTTATAGTCGGCACATTGATAACGCCCCAACACAAACACTGCAGGGCATCATTCATTTTGTGTGCGGTGATGTTGCTGTACCACAAATTGTGCAGACCACCGGCCAGAGCCCAGAGCCCCATAACTCAATGTCAAAGGGGAGGGGAGGGGGGGAAACTCTGCGTACCACCGGGTTCTTATTTTAAGGATATCCCCAGTAGGAACCAAGTGCATCCTCACGGGCCTGGCGGCTCAGGACAGAAGGAACACAGGACATCTGAATTTACAGTTAATAAAAGCCGCAGGCTCTGGGCAGCAGCCTCGCAACATGTCGAACTATTTATACTCATCCCCCACCCTCTCCCCCCCTTCCTTTACTGCTGCATCCCATCGCATGTCACTTACTTTCCCTGCTTTTGGATTATCTGTCTGCTTTGGGGTCTGCACCCGCAGTACGCAGTGGAAATCTTTGCATTTCCCATTAAATGTCATGGAAGCCAAAAAGATGTGCATGAAAATAACTGCTGCAGAGAGATGTCGATGCGGTGCACGGTGACTGACATGTGGGATGTGGGAGTGGCAATACATTAGGCCCAGTCGGGTTTATGAATGTAATTTGGTGGTGTAAAATTACTTTGACTTTGACCAAATGGGGAAAAATCAAGGTGTCTGCGTTGAGAGTACTGCTGTGTTTAGCTTATAAATGGCAAATCAGATCTTTTTGTTTAAAAAGCAATTTAATATGTACGCTTTATGGGATTTCTGTTTGTGAGTTACATCAATGCAGGCTGATCTAAAACGAATCATTTCAAGCAATATGCTAGGGTGGAATACTGGAGAATTTGCATGCACAGCTGCATTTTCTCTCTGCTGAAACCACTGGAATACAAAAAATGTGAAACCATGGGAAGGAGCTCTTCATGCCTACAACTGCGACTTGGCCTCCCGACCTAACGCCGCTAATCGCTGCATTTGATTAAAACCCCACAGTGCACCATTATCAAGAACAGGATCTGACTTGAACATGTGTTATTTCTATCTCAGATTTAATAGAAAAGTGTTCATCCAGCACCAAAACCATAAAACACTGCAGAATGTCAGACTTTATCATGCAACCGTCATCGACTCACTCACAAGGCATACTTGGGTCGTTACCGTTTAACCATTTACTCAGACCTAGGCCGCCACCTACAGTTGTGGCTTTGACAATGCATTAACCAAAAAGGAACAAATAAACACATCCTAACTTGTAATGTTCAAAGTTTTAGTTGAAGCAGTTGATAATGTAAAATACTGAAGACCAAAACGAATGTTCTTTTTTTAATAACTTTCTAAGTTTTTATAGAAGGTCAGAAAAAGATTATGGTGGGTGAGAGTACAAAAAGAAGCCATCTAAATACATTTATGTAAAAAAAAAAAGAAAAGAAAAACAGAGCAGTTATTCTGTCATAGTCCCATAATTTCAATTAAAGTCACAGTTACTAGAGACTGAGGGATTTTTTTAACCTTGTATTTAAAATGTTCCATAGTCATTTACTGTGATCATTTACAAAGTGTCATCCATGTTTATTGGCTCTTCTAGTAAAAATGTTTAAAAAGCCTTCAAATGAATTGATTGGTTCTTGCAGTAGCATAACATAGCATAGAAAATTGTTTAAAAATCCAACTTTTAATTTGATTGCATTAAATCAGTGGAATTATCATCCTAGTAATAAAAGCACTGTAATCGAAAGAATAAAACACTTCCACAAAAAGAATTAGTTATTGTGACAAAGAGTCATTTCCGCTGTTTAAAACTGTTAAAAACCAGGCTTGTCAAGTATCGAAGTGTTTCTTGCCACCACGCACAGTGAGCAGGACGGTAAGAGAGGCAAAGCATTTTCCAAAGATTGCTGGTAGTGACCTGTAGGACATTTTAATTATGTGAGATTCTGCAGTAAAAGGCGAATTTTCAGAACTGGAAACAAAAATTGGAGAAACAGAAAGATAGACTTTCGGCACGACCGGACAAACTCAAAAACTGTTTTCCCTTTTTATTTTTCTAATTGCATCACTAATTCTTAAGTGTTACCAGTTGATGCTAATTGCAACCCTCTTTTGCGTGGACGTTCTTGCTGAAGGAACAACATTTAAGGTTAGCTATCTTCAAAATAAGAGAGAAGCCAGCGTAGCGGAAAAATTGAATAAAAGCCATTTAAACGAGAACTGTTTTGCCTCCGGCTCAACAATCGGCTGTTCAGCTGGTACAACAGAGAGACAAAAAACCCTGAAAGGAGTTCAGCAAAGACACCCAGAGTGCTGAAAGCAAAACCGCTAAATTGCTGTTGCAACAGGTGGTTGCTAGGACATCACAAAAAGTTGCCTCCGCCCAGGTTTGGGGCAAGGCAACGGGCAACATATTCAGGCGTAAGAGAAAAGGCGCGGGCGACTGGCTGAATGAGAGAAGATGGGTCAGATTTTAAAGTAAAATTTGAAATTTATCGAGGGTCTAAACATCATACTAGATTCTAACTAGTTGGTGTAGTTTGAATTCTGAGTGTTTATGCAACCAACCATTTCATACATCGAGGATGTGGTAATTTTGCTGACTCACAGTCAATGTATACGTAACATAGAAATGTGCCACTGGTCAAAACAAAGGAAAACATAACTACTATTACTGGCAACGTAAAACATTTTTGTTTATAATAAGCAATACTGGTCACAAGTTTGAATAAAAAAATGTTGATCTTTTCTGTAACTTACACTGTTGTAAGTCTAAATATCAACATTTATCGGGCCTGCCTGAAACAAAAAACAGTTACTGACAGAAAGTCTCTAGAAATTTATGGCTAAGAGATTGTGTCAAGACATTTCAGGGTTCTAAATGATTGCATTCCTGGCGTACAGGGTGGTTGCAATGAGGGCACAAAACATAGCCATGGGGACACATCCAGGACAAGATTTGGTTTCCACAGTTTGCAACTTCCCAGATACTTAAAGCTATAGTTGGTAATCCTGTTCAGAAACGTGTTTTATTATACAGGGTGACATGGTCCTTCCACCCTGAGAGCAGTCAATACGTTATGTATTCAGAAAAAGAATCAGACCGCTGGGAGAGCTGCAGGACTGTAAACTTATAGTTTGAAAATGGCTGAGAGTCACAAGAAGCAAACTGTCTTACAAGTTCATGAGAAGAAGAGGACGGCCTCAGAAGAAAGAAATAAGACCAGAGTGGATTTGGGATGTTTTTTCACATGATCCTCCTGTGGAGCGGAAGAGCAGATAGGATGGTCTTGCGCATTAATCAAAAAGGGACTTGAGCATTTCTTACCTAAATTTCTGGAAAAATCGTCCACTCTACCTTTAAAAGTAGAGTGGACGTAATCACTTATTAGCATTACAGTCTTTGCGTATCGCTCAGTTCTGTATGTCCTCCAGAGTGGCGTACAGGAGGTTAGCTCATGTACAATTGCAGCCACTAAACATTTATTTATGATTTCAACCTGTGTTGGCAGTGATTGGGAAGTAAAGGACTATCCATTTTTAAGGGGATACATACAGAGACTGATGTTTACAGTTGCTAATGCTAACAGGGCTACTCATGCTAACGTTAATTTTAAAATGTCATTTTGTCTTTCCTTTAAAATACTAAAACATTTCAAACATTAATGATCCTCACATACATATCTGACATCACATTTGGCCCCTAATACGAATGATTAATATCAAAGTATTTGGAGTGCTCTTTATCACGGCACCTAAAGAGAAACCGGAATCAGCGAAAATGAGTTTAAACAACTCAAAGTGTTGAAAAAAAAAACAGGGACCGTAACCAGAGACTTCATAGCACTCTGATCGGTGCTATGAACTTATTTGAGGCTTTCTAAACATCTTTACTACGGGAGCCAATATTATAGAGACCTGTACCTTGAAGAATATAGTAGTCTACATCGTATCATCATTATTCTGTCAGACAAATTCTTTCCATTGTAAACTAACGTGTTTCATCCTTAATAGTCCTATGTTTATTCCTGGTGAGGGTTGTATGGTACTCTGGGCTCCTGCTGTGTGACAAACACCAGAATCTTAGCCAGGTAAATGGAGACTGTGCCGTAGCGGCGCAGCCTCAGCTCTAGGTCCAGCTGGAAATCCTGTGGCCTGTCGATGAGCCTCGCCACGGACATCACGCCACCGGTGGCCGTGCGCTCAGCCTTGAAGAACCCCCCCTCATTACCGGCAGTGAGAGCCACCTGGATGTCGTCGCCGGGCACCGTGTGGGAGGGGCCCATGCGGAAGATATTGGTGAAGACGGGAATGTTGGTGGGGAATGTGAGGTAGTAGTAGGTTATTCTCAAGGGCAAGATCGGGCACTCGACAGAGTCGTTGCAAAGCAAGCGTTCGCATCGACTGCAAGACCAGAGGGGTGGGGGGAGAGGGAGGGGAAAAGGTCGAGAGAGAGAGGGGGGGGGGGGTGGTTGTAAATGCCAATGACCATGCAATGCATGCAGTAAAAGAAACATGAGTTTTAACAGGGTAATGTCAGTTACGGTGCCCTCTGAGGGAACATGCAAGAGGTTCTGCTGTTTCAATACAAGGCCGAGGGTACAGTCTTGGTGAGAAAAGTGGCAAAAACGAAAAGTCAAAAATAAACATATCCATGTGCGTTTCGTCGTTCTTCTCAAAGAAGAGAACATGCACAAGCCAATTTCTTAAATCATTCCAACACGAAGCAGTCCGAGAACACGGGACAATGATTTCAACGTGGTCAATTTAATTCAGTTTCAGTTCGATCTGGTTTGTACGGCGCCAATTCACAACACATGTCGTCTCGAGGAACTCTACAAAGTTAACTCCGTCAAATCAAACAGACGGATTGCTTAAAATGTTTTCTGTCTAGGGAAACCCAGCAGATTGCATTGAGTCTTCGGCTTGCAGCATTTACTCCAGCATTCACCGCCCTGGGTGAGCATGCAGCCACAACAGACAGTCACCTGCATTGTGTCATTGGCAATGATTGTAGTTATTACTCCTGGCAGCTGGGTGACTGGATGGCTCAACAGAGCTATGACTGTGTAACTTTGGCAACTGTACTAAAGAGAAACTTAGCATTATTCTAAATTAGGAATAGGGACTGAATTAAATAGCCTCCTAAGACCTAACCGGAGCATTACAGAATGTGCGCCTCGTTGTATGATCTACGAAAGACCTGCTAATTTTGCCTTTGTTATAAGACAAACCAATTGCTAACCAGTTCAGCATTCAGATACTCACGTCTGTCCAACACGTCTGTAGTTACTGGGACATTCAAAGGAGAGGCACTTGTACCCTCCCTGTATGTTGAAGCAGCTCTCATTCTCTGTGCACGTGTGTATCCCCGTTACACATTCGTCAACATCTGGAATGCCAAGAAGGTGGAAGAAAAGGGCTTTAGAAACGTTCCCAGACTTGAATCCGCAAGTCGTCTACAGAAATCTAGCGACTAACGATAATCCGGCGGCAGAGGCTTACCCTGGCAGCTGCGCCCGTTCCCGGCCAAGGTGTAGCCGTTGACAGGACAGGAGCAGTGGAAGCTGCCTGGGGTGTTGTGACAGCGATAGGAGCAAATATGGCCTCCAGTAGGAAGGGCACATTCATCTATGTCTGCACAAATCGACAGAAACACATGAAAACAAGTCACAACAGGGTGTATATTCAGGAAAATCGATTACTTCTTCATTTTCTCTAAACATGTTATTCGGAGGCACCTCTTATTGCATTTGAGGACAATGACTTTAATCTTTGCCAAAGGCAGGAGTAAGGTGTGTCAGGGTCTCCGTTTACCTTCACACGTCATGCCATCGATGTCGCTGAGCTGGTAGCCTCGTCGACAGTAACACTGGTAGGAGCCGTACACGTTGGCGCATTCTTGACTGCAAGGGTTACTCTCGCACTCATTCAAATCTACGAAGAGAAAAGACGGTTGTGGAAGGTGCGAAGCGTTCGTCTTAGCGGATCGCTGGTCCTCCCTGAAGTACTTTCTCACCGTCACAATTCCTGCCGTCTTTAGCCAGTTTGAATCCCGTGGTGCAGCTACACTGGTAGGACCCTGGGGTGTTGTCACATTTATGAGCACACAGACGTCCAGGGTAGTGCCTGCACTCATTAATATCTAAAAAAAGAAGAAAAGATTGTGATAAATAATATAAGGGAGAAGATTTAAGTCTTCTTATCGTGGCTGCAACACTTTAGTCCAATGGACGGTAAAGCCTTTACCTTCACAGAGCCGGGTCATGCTGTTAAAGTTGTATCCAGCTTCACACTCGCAGCGGTACGAGCCCAGCTGGTTGATGCAAGCATGACCTACACAGACTTCTTCGGGTCCTTTACACTCGTCAATATCTGCAGAGACGCACGCAGACATCTGCCTCAGTTTGGTTGTCTGAAGGGCTAAAAGGCCTAAAGGAGGCGCTGTTTCTAGTCGTACCAATACAGCGCGTGCCGTCGTCGTTGAGGTGGTATCCCCGACCGCAGTTCACGGAGTTTCTCTGGCAGATGTAGGAGCCGACCGTGTTAACGCAGATCTGCCCTCTGTGGCACGGACTAGTCTGGGAGACGCATTCGTTGATGTCTGCAAAGACAAACGCAGACGTAATTAATTTATTGATTATGATGTCATTTCTGTCCTGGAAATGGGTTCTTTTTGGAGAATAAAGCTTTATAAGTTCCATCTTTTCTTATTTGCACTAATAGATGGGTCTGTAAATTTAAGTCAGAGGTAGCACAGAGATTTAGGAGGTTAATAAAAAGACAACTGTAGTTTTTATGCCATGTCAAGACACGTCTGCAGATTATTCAGTATGCCAGAGAACAGAAAGCAAGACTTTCAGTAGATAACAGGAAGTGTGAATGCAATATTAAAGGGTGCCTTAGTTTATCCTGCTCCATCTGTCATAAAACCTGCAGAATTTTTTGGCAAGCTTTGGCAGTCAGCGGGCAAGACAAAACATATCTACAGAGCATGAATGCATCACACCTGATATATAAGATCCAATCAAATGCTGCCTTCAAACAGTCCTTTGCGGTCTTAATGGTGCACATTTGTTATTCAATATATTGTGTAGCTGTACCACAAACTATGTAATGTATTTGTAAAGCTAGGTATAAGATGCCAAAGCCAGTTTAAAATGCCAGCTTTTGTCTTTCTTTTAAAACATTAGAAAAACACTTTTTTTAGCGATTGCTCTCACACAATGGGCATATCATCGCCTCTGTTCCTTATAAAAATGACTAATAAATGGACATTGCAGAAAGACTAGAAAACATATAGTTCATAGGTTCTGAAAAAGAAATCGGAATCAACTTAAATCTGTTTGTGAGAACGTCACAGAAAAACAAACCAGAGATGAAAAATCTAACATTATCAACATCATTCCTAAATGTCTGAAACACCTGATGAAGGGCAGCCATCTGCTCAGATAATAAAATATTTCTGCACTAATAAAGTTGCTGTGTTTTCACCCGATTTCCTCGAAACACCGGATGCTGTGCAGAAAACTCTTTACCAAATAATGGTCTCACCAATGCAGTTTCCCAGCGCGTCCTGGATGAAGCCACTGCTGCACGTGGTCTTAGGGACACAACGGAAAGAGCCCTGGGAGTTTTGGCACATGAACTGCTCACCACAGTTGTGGATGCCCGTCTCACACTCGTCGATGTCTGGAAGAAGTCGAGACAGAAAAGCAAGTTGACCCGCTGCACATTGACACCAGCCAAAGGAACGAGTGACAAGGACAACGCAGCCGACCTTTGCAGTTGTTGTTTTCAGTGAGCTCATAGCCGGTCCCACAGCTGACCTCTCTCATGCAGCGGAAGGAGCCCTCGGTGTTGATGCAACGCTCTCCGCCCCGACAGTTACTGGATCCCAGCAAGCACTCGTTGATGTCTGAGGAACCAACAGAACTGGCTAAATCTATGCTCTGTCACTGCATAACTTTCTATTTTATTTTATTTTTTCCATTGTCTGCTCTTCACACATCTCTTTATCTCCAAAATACTTGTCAAATCCTTCCCCTAAAGGGCGAACATAAACAAGATCATTTACCTTCACAGCTCCTCCCATCGGGTTTGAGTTTATAGCCTATCCTGCAGACGCAGGTGTCATTCCCAACACAGAGATGATCGCACTTTCCTTTGAAACAACACAGACCAGGAACGCTTGTTTGATAGCATAATAGCCACGAAGGCATCCATAAGGATAAAGCATTTGAGTCCGGACTATCACATTGGTTTTATCATCGCACCCCTTACCTTTGCATGCAGCGTCTGCCCCTGATGTACCTCCGTTTCGAGCGGTGTCATCCTTGTTGAGTACTGCATGAAACACAGTAAATAGATTGTGTTCATAGCTATGCAATGTAAAGGCCGCCTTGCTCTTGCAGTATTAGACTTTAGATCCATAATGTTAATACCTGTTCTAAAACAAGTCTGTGTACACAACCACTAAAACTTAAAAAAAGTGTGATTTTGTGCGATAGGCCCAGATGCCGTGCATTGTTCTAAGGTTGTTGTCCTGCTGAAAGACGAACCTCCACCCCAGTCCCAAGTCGTTTGCAGCCTCTGACAGTTGTGTTATTTAGCTGTGGGTATCTTCCCTTAGCTGTGATCCACAGTGGGAGCTGCAACCACCATGCTTTGCAGTGGGGATGGTGTGTTCAGGGTGTCGTGTAGTTTTAGTTTCCCCAAACACTTTATATTTTTGCACAAAGGCCCAAAGATTCCATGTTGGTCTCATCTACCCAGGGCATGTAGAAACTCCCGGCGGCCTCTTCGTGGGGCCTGGCCCCCCGGGGGTCGGCCGGGGCCCCCGTCGCGGGGGCGGGGCGCCCCTGGGGCCTCTGGCCCTCTGGGCCCATGGCCGGGACCACTTCAGCGGGGCTAGCTGCCGGCGGAGCCCACGGGCTCGTCCCCACGGCTCTTGAGGGCGTCGGCATTGCAGTGGCTGGGGGATTTCCTCGGGGTCGTCTCTGCTCCTTCCTTGGGGGGGGGGGGGGGGGTTGCAGATATCCTGTGTCGGCCCCTCCTGGGCGACCTGCTTTAGGGACCCCTTTGGGAGTCCGGGGTTACGGGTCCCCTGACGCCTGCCTCTGTGCTCGGGGAAGGTGGGTCTTCGGTTCTCCACAATCACTATCAAGCTATTTCTGGATAATCTTCACCTAAACTAGTGCACTTTCACATCTCCCACAGGTGCTGGGTCCCAGGTATTAAGTGTTCACTTATATACAGTAATCTTATAATTTATTTATTTATTTATTTATGTTTTTTCACTTTCTTTTTTCAAATATCACATTACACATGTCAGCTTACATAATAATATATATGATTTAGCAATGGCATCTAGGTGTTATTCGAGTGTATCTGTTGCTTTATGTCTGTTGGTTGTGCTGTTCTTTTTGTGTCTCTTTCCAGGTGATGGAGCAGACAAAGAAGGTTTTATCATTCTCTCCCTTTTATCTCCTCTTTCTTTCACCTCTACCCTTTTTTTTCTTTTCTTTCACTTTTTGTTCTTCCTTTACTCTCCCATTGTCATGTCCATATAATTTGAAATTCTCTTTGCAGGAATCATAATAAAGCTATTTACAAGCATAAATCAAGTGGAGCACTATGGCGAAAGCTGTTCGCTCCACTTGTAAAAGCAAAATCTGTCGAGCTCTATCTGGCATTGAGACATCAATTCCTATTGCCACATTGCTAGACAGGACACTGGAAAAAAAAAAAAAAAAAAAAAAAAAAAACATGTTTGCTGTCTTCTGCATGGCTTTTGGCAGACCGTATATGGGACGTTTTATGACTTACTAATTATTCTAATTAGTAATTAGAATTAATTAGAATCAACCAAATTACTACTGATTTAAGCTAAAATGTCCAAGATATTTTGAGTTATATCATCATTTTGTGTCTGATACATAATTCTATATAGTTTTGAGTCGTAGTTTCAGTGTCTTCACTGTGTGTCTGCAATGTAGAAAGACATCAAGACAAGGAAAAGCCATTGAATGAGAAAGATGAGTCCAAACCTTTCACCGGTAGTATGTCTTTAAATCCTGCATTAAGTTAAAAAAGTAATGTATTTGTGCTACATTTTAATATGGTGAAAATATGCTAATTTCAGAAGCAAAGTCTTCTTAATCAGCTCTAAGTAATATATTTTAGGAACCAATACATAAAAAATTGGTATAGGCTTTTTTTTAAACAATTTTTTTATGATAAATATTATTTCCTGCCATGCTTGTCATGTACAATGTTGATGTTTGTCCACAAGGGGGCAGTGAGGACTTAAATTTGCAACCAACGTTATAGTAGGAAATTTTGCACAGATTTTCTCCTTTCTTTCAGTTTGGTTTTCCCATTTATGCAAAATAATAGTCAGGATATACAAATTAGTAGTTTTTACCTACATTCAGACTGTCCAAGTTCTGCCGTCTGGTTGTCTAAGGCCCCAGCGGTGCAGCAGGCCCGTGATACCAGGCTGCACTGGTAACCTACAGACAGGTTGTGGTCACAGGGTATGTTCAGCTCGTGGGCTGCCTTTCCCAGAAGACAACAGTCACAGCACATCTGCAAAAAAGGGGAGACAAAAAACCCATTTGAGAGCGAGCAAATCACTCACGTCAATCCTGCAATTCTGCAAGGATGGAGAAAAAAACAACAGTATTGGTAATTCCAGTTGCAGCAGACTAAAGGCCAGGAATGAAAACAGGAAAGGCTAAATCAGAGGTGGAGGGCTGGTTGTTGAAATTTGGCAGGGACAGTCTGTTTAGACTTTTGATTAAATCTGTTTAAACTGCTTGGATTGGCCAGTTAGTAGAGCTCAAAATAGATAAAGAAGACTTGAGAAGATACACCAGCTGACATGCTTCAGAAAGACTAACAACCCGGACAGGAAGTCAGTAAGAAAAACATGCAGACAATGACGAGATGACATCATCCCCTCTGGTTGACGTGTGCTCAATCTATCACTATGACAGTCTGTAAGGAAGAGGAGTCACAGCGTAGGTTTAAATCTGAAACCTGCAGCTGAAGACAGTAGAGCGGCTGTGAGATCGTACGCAACACCAGAACCTCAAACATCTGGCTTTTTGTGCTGCTGGAGATAGACACTAGCCCAACATCCTTTCACATTTGTTGCTGCAGAATATTTTCACAATTAAAGACAGCAACGGATCAGATTCTGCCCTAAAACAAAGAGACGTTCAGATGGCATTCTGTTTCAAATGGAGGACTATAGATAAGTTGTCCTGTGTGGATTAATTAGGCGCGCTCATGTGGGAAATCAGTTGAGTTTTGGTATCCATGGACTTCAACATATTAACTAACAGACTTATTTTGACTGAAAAAACATAAATCTATTCATCTCCAGGTTGATTAATCCATACAAAAAATAGACAATGAATGATATTCAGAGTGCGTTCCCCCAGAAGGCTGCTCAGTGGCGCAGCTGGTAGCATTAATGCCTTGCATGCTCTCCCAGTGCATGTGTGGGGCCTCTCCAGGTACTCTGGCTTCCACCTGCAGTCCAGAAACATGACTGTTAGGTTATTTGGCGTATCCAAATAAGGCATTCCTCAAATGTCGTCAAATTACTGAGTTTAGCATGCGTTGCGGCCATCTTGTGGTCGTGCAAACAGAGCGGTAACAGATCTGTCCTGAATATCGCCGACAGACATAGTATGGCAACAACAAAACACCGCTGCATTGGTATCTGCTTTTTTCCACCGAATCTTTGCCGAGAAATGTCAGTGTCGGATACAATCTTGTAACTTAGAGGATTTTACAATGGAGCCTGACCTCAGACACCTTTGTGAGCG
This sequence comes from Fundulus heteroclitus, assembly GCF_011125445.2. Classification (NCBI taxonomy): domain Eukaryota; kingdom Metazoa; phylum Chordata; class Actinopteri; order Cyprinodontiformes; family Fundulidae; genus Fundulus; species Fundulus heteroclitus. The sequence goes on along the minus strand of NW_023396945.1, from coordinate 1,811,253 downwards.
TTTATTGGGCTTTTTCCCAGCAGCATGAAAACTTCATACAATCCATAAGGGCTGTTCATGTGAGCTTCAGTGTTGCATAGTCCGCTTTGGGCTTTTCCTTCTCTAAAGTCGCTTGCAACATTCGTGAGGTTGCAGTTTCTTGGGGTTGTTTTTGAACGTGAAGCCCCCCCCCCCCCCTCCCCCCCTCCCCCCCTCCACTTCGACAACCATTTCAAGAGCAGGAAAAGTCCCGGTGAGTATAAATACCAGCTAAATGCATGCATTTGTGATGATTAGAAGCGGCATCTGTATTACAGTGGTTTGTTTGGTGCGTTTTGGCCATTTTTCATGGAGAAAGTCGCTTGTTTCTCTCACAGAAATCTTGTTTGTGTGAGTTTGCGGAGGTGTGTGTGTGTGTAAAGGTGAGATGGGATGTGAGTGTCAGATTGCAGCGGGATGATTGACTTTGCAACTTTAGAAAAGAAGCTGTATTTAAGTCTATTATTTGCATCAAGCCCTATAATAATTCAAAACATAGGCCTGTAATAATGTATTTTTCTCTTAGTATTAGGTATCATTTTACTCTGATTCAGCGGGTTTCTTCCTTGCGTTTGTGAGAGGACAGCCTCTCCTACCTTTCTAATACCACATTCTTTCTGCTCATTTTGAGTTCTATGCGTTTCAACCAACGTATAAGCTGTTCTGCACTGAGTTTCTTGATTAAAGCAGGTTGAAATTAAGCTCCTGGGATGTTGTGATCTTTCAAAATGATTCATATTGTGGATGTTGCCATTCCAGTTTGCACTCTTCTTGCATGACCAGCTGGGAAACCCGGGCTGTCCCCGGGCAAATGTGATGTCATTTGAGGAATGTCCCATTGCCATCAGGTATGAATGTATGTTTGTTTGTCCTGTGTTGCATTGTGACCAACAGGGGACCTATTCAAATCTTGTTCCTTACCAATTTGCTCCCACTAAAGAAACCCAAACAGGCTTTCCAATTGTACAAAAAGTACAACCAAGAAGCATTTATGCAACAGAGAAATAAATAACACAACACTAATTTTCTTTCTTTACACCATCAGCCACATACCCCTATGGGAAATGTGGATTCATCAAACAATGTTAAGAACAATCTACAGTGGACAGTTTCTGGAGTCAGTTTTAGAAGTAGTTGCTTCTAAAACACTGCAAATAGTGATCATAAAATCAAAGACAGACAGAGAGGTATGGGTGCCCTCACTACCATTTAGAGATAAAATGTACAAAAAGATTCTGCATCTTTTATGTTGGTGTTAGTGTATAATAGAGAATTATAATGATTATGTGATTTAGTCGCATTTAAAAAGAATCCATGCCAGTGGATTGCCTTATTTTATTTCCATTCAACAGTTTAAAACTGGTCACTAAAAGATACATATACGGTTCCCAATATCATGATCACCTTTGAGTAAGGCAATCCTATAATCTAGGACACCCTCTGTTACGCACTACCTCTGAAGAGCATTTAGGTACAAGCCCGAACTACAAAGTTGATCAGGCAAGGACAAGCTGCTCTGCAGATAATCATCTCAAAACAACGCACAAACCTGCAGGGCCCCTCTTTAAAGGAATTGATTTTTCTCCAGATGTGTTCATGGGTAAAATGTTGTGAAAACAGAGTGGGTTGATTTAAGTGTGGATGGAGACACAGAAAAACTAAACATTGGTGAGCCTAGCTCTAGTCAGATCTGAATCTATAATTTGTCAGACAGCAACAAACTCAGTTCCTCCATGGCATGGCATGCCTCATCCTGCAAATGCAGACAATAAACAAATAAAGTACATTCAGTTTCAATTCATTTTTTTTTTTTTGGTATTATCTCTTTGATTAAAAAGAAACTAAATGTATTCAGAGTACGTGCTCTGAATAGTTTCTTAAAGGGATCCATGATTACTTGAACATGTTGGCCTAAATATGATGTCATTTTCCTAGCAACCTAAAAAATGCTGTTTGTCATACGTAAAAACTCATATTTACTTAAAAAAATTGTATATCCTTTGTTATATTTTTTACCCACGGAGGTTGACATTTTTTCCACATGTGCAATGCATGCTGGGTTTATGACGTGGTTAGGTCCTACTGGACTGCAACCTACAGGGTGACCCGAATTGTTTCTTTATTGCGATTGACTGGTGTAAATTTAGACAATGCCACATGGTGTGCTGTTGGCTGTAATTTCGATAAACAAAAAACAGAAAAGTGAGATTAGTCTTCATCGCTTCCCTCATGAAAGAAATTAAATTGCAATGAGAAAAAGCTGTTGGAAGAGGACAGTTTCAGAATGACCCACATTTGTGCTCTCAACACTCTCCAGAAGACTTTATGTCATTTGTACAAACAAAATTGATGAAGGAGCTAACAGGTGGACATTACCCTCACAAGCTAAAACCAGCTGCAGTGCCGACTATTTTTAGCCATAAAGCGCCTAAACCCCGCCTCCTTGTGACAGAAAGACGCTGGGAGAAACATCAGAGATGGGCAACGCTGGAAGCCCTTTTAAATAACGAAGGTACTGCACCGCTGCTAGTACCGAAAGTGAAATCACGGACCCAACCCCGGATCAAAGACCAGACCCTAAACACGTGTTAACACTGTCCTACGAGTGGTACGTGTCATTCATCGTTTAATTTTTATTATTATTATTAATTATTATTATTTTTATTATTATTATTATTATTATTATTATTATTATTATTATTATTATGTTGTTGTTGTGTTGTTGTTAACAGTTTGAACACACTCTGGTTCAAACTGAAAAGGCTTAACGTTACTTATTGCTGTTTTGGCCACAATGCATTGCAGTGTAAACAACATGGCAACGTCCATGTGACAATATTTGATTTAAATTTATAAAAACTAAACATCTTACCTATTTTTGCTGCGTTGTTTTTACATCTAAAACAGATATTTCTCAAATAAAGTCTATTGTTACAACTAATCGTGGATCCCTTTAACAATATGAAGTGCAGGTAGCAAAAGCGTTTTTAGGCGGGTTTGCTTCTCTGGAGCATTTAAGTGTTACCACAACAAAATGAAAAACTCTAGTGCTTACACTAATGTCAACATTTTTCACATTTGTCACATTATACCCACCAACTTCAATGTATTGTATTAGGATTATATTTAACAGACACTTAGACCTACATTATAGTGAACTAGAACAAACAGAACACGCAGCTTTTGGAGTATGTCTCTATCTGCCTTGCATGTCTTCATGTCATAGTTGAGTTTTGTCTTAGTTTAGGTTCTGTCTTAGTTTTGGTTTAGGTCATAGTTTGGGTTTTGTTCTGGTCTGATTTTGTTCTTTGTTTTATGTCATCAGTTCTTCTGGCCTGCTTAGAACTCTTCTGTCACCAGCCTTTAATCAGTCACCTCAGTTCACCTGCCAGCATTCTGTCAGCTCACCTCACCACCTATCTGTTTGCTTGTCACTTCCCAGCTGATAGACGCCCCTTTGCTAGCGCGGAGCCACATAGAGTAACTTCACATAGCGGTCCTCCAGCAGCAGCACCCAAGCAGCCAGGTAACCAAGCCAGCTGGGTGACGGTTCATAGGAAGCATAGGTCTATATTTCAGCCCCCAGGCTAGATGTCTTTGTTAATGGTATGACTTCCTCATTGCGTTCTGCATTAGACAATGTAGCTCCCTTAAAAAAGGTGATTATTCATAGGAAGCTGGCTCCCTGGTTTAATTCAGAGCTGCGTTCCTTGAAGCACAATGTTAGGAAATTGGAGAGAAAATGGCACTCTACACACCAAGAGGATTCCTACCTAATCTGGAAAGTCAGTGTATTGTTTTATAAAAAAAGACCCTTCGCAGAGTTAGAGCAGCATATTTTTCATCATTAATTGAGGAGAACAAAAATAATCCTAGATTTCTCTTCAGTACAGTTGCCAAATTTACTCAGTGTCACAGCTCCGTTGATCCATCCATTCCCTTAGATCTTAGCAGTAATGACTTTATGGGGTTCTTAATAAATAAAATTGATTCCATTAAAAATAAAATAATTGGCATCCTCCCAAATATGATTACCTCGTCCTCGGCAAGTGAGGCAGCGTTGGAGGAATCTTTAGAACCTGCGCAGTGTTTGAACTGTTTAGAAGCAGTAGAGCTTTCTGAGCTATCTAAAATGTTAGCGTCCTCTAAACCTTCTACCTGTATGTTAGACCCAATCCCAACAAAGTTGTTTAAGGAGGTATTGCCTTTGATCAGTGGCCCTATTTTAGACATGATTAATATATCCTTAGTAAATGGATATGTACCGCAGGCTTTTAAAGTAACTGTTATTAAATCTTTACTTAAGAAACCATCTCTTGGTCAAGATGAGTTAGTAAATTACAGACCTATATCTTGTCATGGTTTAGTTTTGATCTAGTTTTTTTCCTGTTAGTTTCCAGTTCCTCCTCCTCCTGTCACTCATCTTACCCTCCACTCCCTCTGCAATCAGTCACACCTGTTGGACATTAATTAGTCAGACTCACTCCACCTGCCAGCCTCCCTACATAAGCCTCCCTCAGTCTTCTCTTCCCTGCCGGTTCGTCATCAGTCTCCACTCACTTCATGTCTGTCAACCTGGTTTGTCCCTGCTCGCTGCTGGAAGCCTGCCACCTCTGTGTTTCACCTAAGTCAGCAGCTGGATTTTCCTGTCCCACCTCTCTGCTTTAAGTAAGGCCTGTTTAAGCTGTTGGATTTGCCCGTCTCCTCTGAGCTTCAAGTGAGGCCTCTGTTTGCTGCTGGATAGTGATGGGTCGATGAGGCGTTATGAAGCGTTTCGACACATTGCCAAACTGTATTGATACTGTGCCGATACTGTGTCACTGAATACTGACACCTGCTGGACCTTAAAAATCCCTACAGGCAACCTGGTTGACAGAGTTAACTGACACTGATTTGATGATTACAATACAATTTAAATCATTGTATGTTGCATTGTATTATTTTATATTTTCATTTGAATTAAACATATATTAGATTTTTTTAGATACAGTCAATAAATAATGTGAACGAGGATGCTTGTGGACTGGCTTTTTTATTTATTTTTTTTACAAAGTTTTTGCTGCCATGTCCTTTGAATGCCCCCCCCCCCACACACACACACACACACACACACACACACACACACACACACTCCCCCTTTTGTGTTGAATGAGTGACGTGTGAGGAAACAGCTTTAATTCTCCATCACATAACTTTCATATCGCGTTGACTTTTTCAACAATTCTCTCTTGCGGTTTTCAACACCCACGGCATTGTTTCTTATGGTTTAATATTGTCCATATGCCTTCGTTAAAGACTTCTAATTCTACTCGTAGGACATGCGTACTTCCAACCTTATTTCCTGTCATTGCCATGGTGAATCACGTTATTTGCTTCCAGTGATTGTGCTTTTTTTCATGCTCATATTCCCGTTCAATGGTTGATCGGGCACTGTGTTTAGTTACCTGACTGATATCTGTTCTGAAATCGGAAATGCTGAGTATGACAAAGGGAGGAAGAACTACTTAGAGTAGCAGCTTTCTACTAAGGGTAGATCAGCCGTTTTTTCTGAAACGACGCTCAGAACAAAGACGCACAGCGCAACCCGCCCAACCATAAAGGCGTCTGCCCAACCCATCCATCAGTGGTGCGCTCCGATCAGCACCTGGCGCTCACAGAGCGAGACTGTGTGCAAAATGGTTAAAATTAACCATTATTAACCGTTATTTTGTTTACAGTTCAGCTTGGATTTTATTTACCGTGCAGCATAGCTTTGCTGTGCGCGCTGCTGTGCGCAAATGCACACGCGTGCAGCTTAGAGGGAACAGAAACAGTTTGGCGCGTCAGTCAGTTCGAAACAGTTCCTGTATCGGTCACGTGACCTTTTTTGGTTTTGCTCTATGAGCTCGACACATGCGCCAACGCATCGGTGTTGCCGGACCCATCACTACTGCTGGATTCTCCTGCCTCCTCTGTGCCTTGAGTAGGCCTCTGCTGGCTGATGGAATATCCTGCTTCCTCTGAGCTTCAAGTAAGGCCTCCGCTAACTGTTGGATTTTCCTGTCACCTCTGAGCTTCTATAGGCCTCTGCTGGTTGCTGGATTATCCGGCTTCCTCTGAGCTTCAAATACTCCTTTAGAGATCCAGCTCTGTTCTCCTGTCACCTGCAGACAGCCAGCTCCTACACCCATCTCCTCCAGTCCAGTAACAGACTCTGTTGTTCTTCATCCAGTATTCATTGCTTTCAATAAACTGTCTAAACAAACTCTGTGTGTGCTTTGTCCGGGTTCACGATGACAAATCGTGACATATCTAATCTTCTTTTCCTATCTAAAATTCTTGAGAAAGTAGTTGCTAATCAACTTTTTGAACATTTACAAAGTAATGACCTACTTGAAGAGTTTCAGTCAGGCTTCAGAGCTCATCATAGCACTGAAACAGCTCTAGTGAAGGTCACTTTTATTCTCATGGCCTCAGATAATGGACTTGTGTCTATACTTGTCCTGTTAGATCTCAGTGCTGCATTTGATACAGCTGATCACAATATTCTCCTACAAAGATTTGAGCATACTGTAGGGATTAAGGGAAAAGCAATAGGCTGGTTTAAATCGTATCTGTCTGATAGATTCCAGTTTGCTCATGTTAATAAATCTTCAAACTCTAGGGTCACTTGTGGAGTACCACAGGGTTCAGTATAACAATATAACACTCTGAAGCTTTAATGTGGCAAAAATGTGTTCAAGGGATCTGAATCACTTTGCATGGCACAACAGGGAAGGATGTCCTTTGGAGATGTGATTATGCCGCATGGATGCAAAAGCAAAGCAGCAACCCAACACAAACATATACATATTTTCCAGCACCGGCGAGGAGGTTTGATCCTTTGGGCTCATTTGCAAAACCTGGACACCTTGTAGACACTGAGTCAACCATGAATTCTTCTCTATACGTTTATAAGTTTATTAAAGTCAAATCTGAGGTCATATGTTCACCAGCTCAAGCTTGTCCCAAACATGCCACATGGCTTCATCTCTGACTGAACGGTTGAAAAGAATCAAGGTTTTGCAATGGCCCGGTTTCCTTTTAGACCTCAGCCCGTTTGAAATGCTGTGACAGGGTTTTAATGGTGCTGTGCAAAACAGAATCTGTCTCAACAGAGCGTATACTTAGGTTCTCTGTATTCTGATGGCTTGCATGATTTGTAAGTCGCAAAGCATTTAATGCCAAACACAGATACAAACGAACCTTTGTTGTCTTGGACTCACAGGTGCCAGCGAGCAGAGAATCACAGACTCCCTGGTCTTTTGCCACGTTGATGCCAGTGGAGCACATGTTATGCTCCAGAACTGACACACAGCACTGCTCCTGTGCTATCCTGCCAAAAGGAGGGGGGAAAAAAGCTCAAAATCGTGGTGGTGCACTTACAGTCACTTCTGTCAACACACTCTATGCAGCAAATCAACTCTGTCCCACTAGGAAGGGATTTTATGCATTTGTTTTGAAAGTTGAAAAATATCTGTTAGTCTGAGGTGGAGAGTGTGTCACCCTAGGTGGCAAATGCTGTGTTTTATTTATGTTTGCTTTTTTTTTTGTTACCTGACATTACAAAAGTATTCCCAGCTCTTCATCCTGAGAGGGAGAAAGCCCTTGCTAAAATAAATCCCTGCCTTCGAGTGCTGGTTCCTTCCCCTGGTTGGATTGACCTTGACTCACTTTGATTCAAATATAATTCCCATTCTTTTTCAAACTTAATAATAGCACAACCATAGAATTTAATGTTTTTTGTTTGAATGCTATGTAATGGACAACACAAAGTGCATAACTGGAGTGGAAACAAAAGGATACATGGTTTTCTTTAAAATAAATAAATAAATAATATATATATATATATATATATATATATATATATATATATATATATATATATATATATTAAGTCAATTACAGCAGCAGCTTTTTTCGGGTACGTCTCTACCAACTTTGCGTAAATAGAGATTAATAATTGTGTTCATCCCTCTTTGTCAGAAAGCTCGGGCTTAGTCAGGTTTGATGTAGAGCACTTGTGAGCCACAATTTTCAAGTATTGCTTCAGATGTTATGCTGAATTTAGGTGTATACTTTGACTCTGGCTCTGGCTGTATGTTTAAGGTTGTTGTCTTGCCTCAAATGTCTCAAGCCTGGCTGTTTTCCTTAGGGTTGGATTTCCAGCAAAAGATGAACCTCCACTCCAGTCCTAAGGCTCCCTCTAACAAGTTCTTGACCAGAATGTCCTTGTATTTAGCTCTTTTCAGATGCCTATCAAGCTTCCCTACAACTATTTAGTGTTCGCCTAGCACATAGAATCCCAATAAAATGCATTGAAGTTTTTGGCTGTAATGATAGAAAATCTGAAAAGAGTTATGAATGTTTCTGCAATGTGAGTCAGAGCAAGTTATCAGTAGAGCAAACCCCTCGTTTTAACTAACTGCCTGATTCCAGTCAGAAAAGGAGGGCTGGCCACTATTGTGACTAACAGTTACTGGCAAATGCAGTTTCTTGCACCATCAGCAGGACATGAATCAGCAAGACAACTATTAATAAAATCAGCGACATTGTCCTACAAAGTAGTTTTAGAAAACTATGACAGCTCAGTTAATAATATGTTCATACAGAATTTATGAATATAATTAGTATCAAAAGCAATATTCAAAACAATTATGACACAATACAGAGCAGTTACCCAATGTCTGAGTTCAGCTTAGATTTCATTATGTTTTCTAGTGTTGTCTCACAGTCCTGCCCAATGAATAAAGAGAGACGAGCCATTTCTGTTCCAGTTTAGATCTGTCTCACTGCTGCTTTACAAGAAAGAAACTATAAACCCTCATATTGTTATTATCTCCTTTCCAGCAATCCTCTCTATTAAATTTTACAGGAAATCCCTCCCCCAGTGGCTGTTTTTGTTATGGACCCTATGGTAAGCTGCCCAGGGCATCTTTAGAAAGAGGGGCAAACACCAGATAGAAAAACATAACTAACTTGTCAAGTTTGCGACGAAGAGGTTTTGTATTGTTTTTCTGCATATCAAATTAATGGGGAGTTGATGTTGGCATGTAATCTTGCGTGCTTTGTGCAGGACTTCTCTGAATTTTGCTCCAGCCCAGACCATCAGAGTATTTTCTCCATTTTAGAAGTATCTATTTATTTATTAATTTTTTTCATATTTACATTAAGGCCGCTGTTATCCCTCTGTGGTGTAGCAGGCTAAAGCCTGGTTTATGCTTGAACCATCCGCAAGGGCCAAAAGTTTAAACTCCCTGCATTTAGGAAAAATCCTAACTACGCAGACAGTACTGCGTGGAAAAATATGGCGGACGAGCAAGCCCTCCTTCTGGCAGAGGTTCGTAAATATAGATATCTTTATGATTCGGCCCATAAAGATCAGCGCATGTCATGCGACCGCATGTCTTGGACACTCGGGTGAAGAGAGGGGCGGAGCTTTCCACCAACCACTACCTGGTGGTGAGCTGGCTCCGATGGTGGGGGAGGAAGGCAGTCAGACCTGGTCGGCCCAAAGGTATTGTGAGGGTTTGCTGGGAACGTCTGGCAGAGTCCCCCGTGAGACGGAACTTTAAGTCCCACCTCCGAGAGAGCTCTGAACACGTTCCAAGGAAGGTAGGGGACATTAAGCATGAGTGGACAATGTTCCGTGCCTCTATTGTTGAGGCGGCTAGTCGGAGCTGTGGCCGCAAGGTTGTCGGTGCATGTCACAGCGGCAACCCTCGAACACGCTGGTGGACACCAGCAGTAAGGGAAGCTGTCAAGCTGAAGAAGGAGTCCTATTGGGCTTTATTGGCCTGTGGGACTCTGGAAGTAGCTGATATGTACCGGTAGTCAAAGTGGCAGGCGGCTTGGCTGGTCCCTGAGGCAAAAATTTGGGTGTCGAAAGAGTTCAGAGAGGCCATGGAGAATGACTTCCGTACAGCTTTGAGGCAATTCTGGCCCACTATCCAGCGTCTCAGGAGGGGGAAGCAGTGCAGTACCAACACTGTTTATAGTGGAGGTGGTGTGCTGCTGACCTCAACTTGGGACGTCGTGTGTCAGTGGGTGGAATACTTTGAAGACCTCCTTAATCCCACCAGCATGTCTTCCATTGAGGAAGCATAGCCTGGGGACTCTGGGTCGGGTTCTCCCATCTCTGGTGATGAGGTCACCGAGGTGGTAAAAAGCTCCTTGGTGGCAAAGCCCCGGGGGTGGAGGAGATTCGCCCTGAGTACCTTAAGGCTCTGGATGTTGTGGGGCTGTGTTGGTTGACGCGGTTCTGCAGCATTGCGTGGACTTCGGGGGCAGTTCCTCTGGATTGGCAGACTGGGGTGGTGGTCCCCCTATTTAAAAAGGGGGACAGGAGGGTGTGTTCCAACTACAGAGGAATCACACTCTTAAGCCTCCCTGGTAAGGTCTATTCAGGGGTTCTGGAAAGGAGGGTCCATCGGATAGTCGAATCTCGGATTCAGGAAGAGTAGTGTGGTTTTCGTCCTGGCCGTGGAACACTGGATCAGCTCTACACCCTCAGCAGGATCCTGGAAGGGGCATGGGAGTTTGTCCAACCAGTCTACATGTGCTTTGTGGATCTGGAGAAGGCATTTGACCGTATCCCCCGAGGGATCCTGTGGGGGGTACTCCGAGAGTAATGTAGGCTGTTAGGTCTCTGTATGACCGGTGTCGGAGTCTGGTCCACATTCCCGGCAGTAAGTTGGACTCGTTTCCGGAGAAAGTTGGACTCCGCCAAGGTTGCCCTTTGTCACCGATTCTGTTCATAACTTTTATTCTAGGCACAGCCAAGGTGTTGAGGGGATCTGTTTTGGTGGCCTTAGGATCGCGTCTCTGCTATTCGCGGATGACGTGGTTCTATTGGCTTCATCAGGGCATGATCTACAGCTCTCACTGGAGCGGTTTGCAGCCGAGTGTGAAGCGGCCGAGATGAGGATCAGTGCCTCCAAATCTGAGACCATGGTCTTGAGCTGGAAAAGGGTGGAGTGCCTTCTCCGGGTTGGGGAGGATGTGCTGCCCCTAGTGGAGGAGTTTAAGTATCTTGGGATCTTGTTCATGATGAGGGGAAGATGGAGCAGGAGATCGACAGGCGGATTGGTGCGGCGTCTGCTGTGAAGCGGGCGCTGTACCGATCCGTTGTGGTAAAGAGAGACCTGAGCCAAAACACAAAGCTCTCGATTTACCGGTCGATCTACATTCCTACCCTCATCTATGGTCATGAGCTTTGGGTCATGACCGAAAGAATGAGATCCCAGATACAAGTGGCCTAAATGAGTTTTCTCCATGGTGTGTTTGGGCTCTCCCTTAGAGATAGGGTGAGGAGCTAAGTCATCCGGGGAGGACTCAGAGTAGAGCCGCTGCTCCTCCACGTCGAGAGGAGCCAGTTGAGGTGGCTCGGGCATCTGGTCAGAATGCCTCCTGGACGCCTCCCTGGTGAGGTGTTCCGGGCACGTCCCACCCAGGGGAAGACCCAGAGGGAGACCCAGGACACGCTGGAGGGACTATGTCTCTCGGCTGGCCTGGGAACGCCTTGGGATTCTCCCCGGAAGAGCTGACCCAAGTGGCTGGGGAGAGTGACGTTTGGGCCTCCCTACTGAAGCTGCTACCCCCATGACCCGACCCCGGATAAGCGGAAGAGAATGGATGGATGGAAGATCAGCGTGATCAACAAGTTGTTAGCAATTCCGGGACAGGAATCACCATCACTCTTGTGAGGAAGTATGAGGCTTTAAAATGTTGGAAACAACAGTGTTTTCTACTTCTGTGTGTAGTGGGGTGTAGTATCTTTGACGTAGGAGCACAACGCTGCCCTCTATAGTCTCGGAGAATAGGGCTACTTCGGAGGAAAAGCCACACAGAGCATAAATGACCACCCATCTAATTTCTGGTGGAACACACCAGTGTCAAGCATAAACCAGCCTTAAGCCCACGTCTTTGATATGGGTGACTAAATTTCCAATCCCAGTTGCATCAGGAAGGGCCATTCA